>NC_080706.1:56664097-57019097 GCF_943734765.1 Anopheles ziemanni
TCTTGTGGATGCAGGGCGATGATAATGCCGCATCTTCGAGCAATTCTATTGGCGGACGGTCGCCAATAGCTCCAAATTTCAACTACAACCATCATCACCATCATCATCACTTCCATAACCACCAACCGTTGCACCAGCACCTTCACACGGCTGCAGTGGCAGCAGGAGGATCATCGGCGGGGCTATCTACAGCTGCTGTACAGCAATCTACTATGGCATCCGGTAGTGGCATCGGGGATAGTGGTGTTCCAACCGGTAACGGAGAAGCAACAGCAAATGGTGGCGCTTCTACACCAACAGGAAGTGTTCCGCCGATGGCAGGCGCCACCCGAAGTAACAGCGTAACCTCGAACCACCCAAATGACGAGGCCACGGTACACGAAGCATTAAATCAAATTCCCGAGGCGCGTGCCATGATGGACACATTTGCACGTTATACGCCGCTGCTATTGATCTTGGTGGCCAAACTTTGTTACGATCATCTGGACGGCATCATGCACTTTCTGCTGCTACTCATGACGTTCTACCACGCGAACTGGGTCGTACGGCAAGAAATATCCAAGCAGAAACAACGGCGCATTATTGTTCTGATGCGTGAGCTAATAATCATTAGTGTGGCTCTGTTGATTTTTGGGCTGGTGATCGAGTGGAAGAGCATCTGTTTGGTGATACTGTTTATGCCCGACCATCTGCAGCCACAATCGTTGAAATCGTTGCTCTTCTCCGTCTGTATAACTGATTTAATATTGAAGTTGATAACTATTATTATCAAGATTGTCGTTACTCTCATGCCTCCGAGAGTAGTGGACTACAAAAGTCGAGTAAGTTCAAATGCACGATCAACCAAATATTGATGGATTTTTTTATTTTATTTAACCAATTTATTTGTTTTTTTTCGTTTATTCATAGGGAAAAGTTTATCTTATGATTGAATCGTTATCCCAGCTATACCGAGCCGCAGCGCCAATTCAACCATGGCTCATATTTCTATTCGAATCATACTCTGGGTCTGAAAAAATGGTCGGAGTAATATTATCCGCAGTTTACATCGTAGCCAAATCCACCGATTTGCTCGACAGGATCAAATTTGTGCGTCGATCATTTATTAAACTTCTGCAGAAAACGGTAAGTATCGTTGATATAAGCGCTGGTTTGATAGACCTGAACATTTCATGATGCATATAGGATTAGTTAACATTTAAAACAAGCCATTTTTGTATGCTAGTACTATTTTGTAGTTTATGTTGAACATGTTTTCTTTATCAGCATAAAAAATTAAAAAGTTATTTGATGATTGGCTCCAGAGAGGATCGAACTCACGACCTTCGCGTTATTAGCACGACGCTCTAACCAGCTGAGCTATGGAGCCAGATCGTGTGGTTGACACTTGTGACCGTATTTATAACTAATGCTGTTTTTTCTACTTAACCCCTTCACAGTTTTTTGTCGCACGTTTTGTTTCTACTTTCGTTGCGCGTCGTTTATTTCGAGTGGCCTCCCCTTTCCCGAATTGTGTGCTGCAAAGAGCAGTTCTTTGGTGATTTTACGATACTTTTTGAAGTTTTATACTTTTTGATGATGTCTGAATCTGTTAGTTTGCTAATGTAAGTCTAATTTCATATGTTTTGAAATCTTTTTCCATCGTTATGATGGATAAATGATGACGTTTCGCTCCAACAAAGTAGTGTGACGAATATTTCAATAAAAACTTCAATAATATAATAAATCGAATCATCCGAGTGCTTCTAACGATGCCCAAGAGTCGTCTGCACCGATAATAACAAATATCAAGTGTCGAAACTAACTTACACACCACTTTAGCTAACAAACATATGATGAAATATAACTGTCCGACTTTGCGATTGGCCGACAAAATTCTGACGTTTTCCTCTCTATTGTTTATTGCGCCGCTTGGATACGATTTTTTTCACCGTTCTTTTTGCAAGTACTTCGTAGGGAGGTGCACCAAGAAGATGCAATGAATAAAAATCATTGTTATCAATTCTAAGTACTCTAAAATCGACCACAAAGTCGGACGCATGCTCATTTTTTGAGCGTCCGGATTAACTTTGGGCCCAGTGTATGTGGAATGAAGTTCAATGTACATAAGCTCAGTTGCTTCACATTGAGCACAAAGTTTTTACAAAGTATCAGGACAACATTGTGCTTTACATTATACAAATTGCTCCAGTGTTCTAATGGTTTGTTTGCTGTTAAATTTCATGATGACTAATTTGATTCATTGTTTTTCCATTCTTTTCCAGAGTTATGGAACAGTACCGACCAAGGAGCAGTTACAAGCTTGCGGAGGACAGTGCTCGATTTGCCATGATAATTTTAACTCGCCTGTGTTGCTTGAATGCAACCACATTTTTTGTGAACTGTGCGTCGGTACGTGGTTCGATCGAGAGCAAACGTGTCCTCTTTGTAGGGCGAAAATCGTTGACGATCCATCGTATCGCGATGGTGCCACAACATTCTTTTTACAGCTTTACTGAATATTGAAATCAGATGTTTCCGTTTTTTTTTTGTACATTAAGAGACGTGTTTGATTTTTTTTTTTCTAGTTTTGTTACTTATTATAGATTAATATGTTTTTTTTTAAATTCATTTTACAACAAACAGTCAACAGAAAACAGTTGGCTTGCATGTGCTTGGAAGCAAAAAATTATCGAAATGTTTGTTTGAATAATTCGAAAACTTTTGTTAGGCGATCTAAAATTAAAGCAATCGTGAAGGAAAATTGAATTCGCCCTATCCTAAGTCAAAAATTAGATGGAGGCATAATCATGAAAAACGTATCCAAACGTGCATTTTACAGTTGGCTGTTGATTTAATTCGAGTAATATTCAACGTCGAGTCCACAGTGAAAGAAGACAGTAGAAAGTGTAGTGCAAGGAAACGCAAAATTCTTTCTGTTTACTAGAACAAATGCGAAAACAAAAATTTTCTCGCCGAAAAGAAATAGCTAGCTATTAGAAATGTCGTCTGGAGAGAGAAAGAAGTCAGGTCTGGATGTAAAGATATGGCAGTGCATGTAGAAGTAATGCATCATTAGTGCAAATCGTTAAAATATATTGCAAGCACTGTCAACATGAAAACAATGTACAATAGAAGTATGTATTCGCATTCAATAATAAAGGTGTCCATTATCTGTTTCAGTACTTTATTGAACATAAAACGTGTATCTTCACGATCATCGTCATGGATGCACCTAATGGAAAATAATTGGGTACCCGCTGGTAATGTCAGTAAATTGAATTAGAAATATTTGGTATTTATGATTTGCAAATCATGTTTTGACATGCATTATTTTAACTAGATCTATATTCCACGGAACATGTGTAGCTGTGACATTGACTTAACAAATAGGTATGTCATAGTAGGTATAAGAGAAAGAGAATTTTCGCATCAAACAATGTAATCGTTGGGAAGAGGGCTCTTGTACATGCATCGAGTTTAAAATTTATGTTAATTTTAATGAGAAGCCAATATTATACTTTTAAAAGCAACTTCAGGTGTCGCCGGCATGGTTGGTTGTCTTATCTTTCTTTCAGCATTTGTATATTCATATTCATTGTATTGGAACTATCTTACGAACCAATTTGATGAATAACACAAACAATCAAAGCTCAAATTTTTATATTTATCAATGCATATATTTCTACCAAAAGTTGTTTATAATTCACACATCATAGTTTATAATAATTCAGTAATTTTCTTTTAAATGATAGGCAGCAAAACAATTTTCCAGATGCAGCGCTGCTCCACAAGTCTTGCACATATAACTCGTTAAACTGCGTTTTTTGTTTTTATAACACACACGGCAGTTTCGTCGTACTCGTTTCTCTGTTTGTGAAATTTTTACTAAATAATGTTGTTTAATCTGTCCGGAAAGTCTTTCGCACGCATCATACTGGGATGAACGCAATGATGATGATTCTTGAGAGGTTTGCGCGGAAGCAGAAAGTGAATCTTTTAACCATATTTCGGCTACTTTTAATAGGAAATCAGGAAATCGGAGACCTTTATGTTCCTTATTGAAATATTCCCACGTTTTAAATGCATTAAATAGTGCACAATTGAAAAGGTACAAGCCCACCTTCTTAGGCCATTTTATGCTTTTTCGATATAACGGGTAGCAACTAAGATAATGGTCCGCCCTTTCTGCTCCCTTCATATACTTATTGTAGTCTATTACACTCGCTGGTTTTTTAATGACACACTTATTTTGACCGCTTCTGGTGTCAACCAGTGTAGCATTGTGTATCGTAGAAATCATGCTTATAACTTTTTGCTTGCTAGCTCTCCATGACTGTGTGAGTATTTCGCCTTTTCGTTTATGAAATTCTTCAAACACTTTTAGTTTGGCGATCTTTAATTTTTCTTGACATTCTCTCTGTTGTCGCACCGTTCCACAGACACGAACTTGCTTCTTTAATAATTTATTCGCCAAATTGACACTAATCTGATTATTATCCATGTACAAGTGGTGCCATTTTCCAAAGGAATTTTGCAACAATTCCATGACAGTTTTATCTAAGTCCTGCCCAGTGCCGGTGGATATGCTGAACGAAGAAATATATCCAGTATTTGAATCACATAACATACGGGTAAGTATCCCATGTTTTATGATTTTTGATGGATTGTAAACTTTAAAGCTCAATCGTCCGCGCCATGGTATCATTGTTTCATCTATAGAAATATTCTGACCGACGTTAAAATTTTCTGCAAATTTTTTTGAAAAATATTCTATGAGTGGTTGTACTTTGATCAGTCGATCAGCATTTTCAGGCTGTTGACTATTGTCGGAAAAGTGCAAATAAGATAATATTTGTCGAAATCTATTGCGTGACATTATTTTTCGAAAAATTGGCGTATCCGTCAAGGGATTTCTCGACCAATAATCATTAATTTGGGTCTTTTTAATGATTCCCATCAGGATCACTAAGCCGAACCATTTTCTAAGTTCGACTGCTGCTATTTTGACAAATTTAACATTTTTCTTATCTATTTTTCTCAAATGGCGAGATTGTTTGTAGTATTTGTTCGATTCGATGCTTATTAATTCGAACAAATCCTTCCCAATGAATAGTTCTACGATTTCCTCGATACTCTGCTCTTTAGTAGGGAACAAATTCGGGCCGAAAGATCCTACAAAATCGTTGTTGTTTCTTGGCAAATCAATATCTGTCCATGGCGCACTGTCGTCTTCTGAATCCTCTGAGTCAGACACTATACCATCGCTGGATCTTGACGTAATACTTGCAGTATCGTCACTACCATCGTCTGAAGATTCTACTTCACGTTTAATGTTCGCAAGGCCATCTTCCCAATCAATAGAATCGTCTATCGGTACATCAGACAGGTAGTCGGCGGGATCGATGTCAACAAACATACCTTTTTCGCCTGCCATGCTTCTTTTGGTAATTCTTTTTACTCGTCAAGATATACTCCTGCTTTGTGGGCGTTTGCAAGCAAATCTGTCGATATCAAGCTCTTTTGCTCTTAGGACCAGCTGCTTATGCCAAATGCCCTGTACACCTGCCGTGCTGAAAAGAGGTAATTCGTAGTGACGAAACTAGAGAACAAAAACTGTTGAAAATACTGAGTAATGTCTTTTGGTTTCTGTGGAAATACTCCACCCTTGGATCAAACACCAATAGAGGAAAGCAGCAAGAAAACACGTGTTGTCTCTTTGAAAGTCCAGTAACAATAATTTATTTCATACAGTTTAAGTTACGTTGACAGCCAAATGCAGTGCTGCCAACTTTAGTTCTTTTCTGCCCAAGGTTTATATGCAGAGGTATTCACCCATTTCCAACACTCCTCCTGGGTGAGTACCAACCTTACTACTTTGCAAGTATTGTAACACGCGCTTTTTCGCACTACAGTCACTGTTGTTAGGCTGACTGGCTTTGCGTCCCCTGTACAGTGTTATGTCTTCGAACGGTTTGCTTCCTTCATTTTCCGCTGTGTACCCTGGATCCATTGGAGTTCTTGGCACGTTCGACAGTCAACTCATCTTCGAGTCTGTCGACTTCCTTCTGCAACTTCTGAACGGAACGTTCAGCGAATTCAGCGCGAGCTTCAGCCTCCTTGAGACGCTGATCCAACACTCTCACTTGACCACCGTACGATTCCTCCCGTTTCGTTGCCTTTTCTTCCGAAACTTCCAGCGACTTCAGGTTGTTACCGACAACGCGGAGTTCCTCCTCAAGCTCGACGATCTTGCTTTCGTTCATCTCGACCTTCTCCTCCGAACGCTTGAGGTCCTGTTCCATGAGCACTAGTTTTCTGGCCACCTCTTCATATTTTTTGTCTGCATCTTCTTGCTCTGATGCTCTCGGTTGTGACAGGGTCCCTTCATTCTTGTTGTCACATTCAAACGGAAGATCTTCGTCACTCTCTAATACAGGATCATTCAAAACATGTCGCTCCTCCTGTTTCATTAGGTTCTTTGTTGCCGCCTGTTCCCCGCAGGGGTCTCCGTATTCGCCTGGCGTCGGACGCTCCATAGGACTACAGAGATCCGTGTGTATGATGTCCATTGGTCGCTTAGATTTCCGCTCTAGAACCTGCGGAAAGGGCTTCCGCACCAGCTTTCCCAGCATGCAACACTCACACACCATCCGCTCTCGGCAGTCTGTCATTCTTACTCCGTCAACTAGCCCTTTCTTCACCATCGTGTTCACAGCCTGCATGTCACGGTGTCCCATTCGCCGGTGCCACGTGTGTTGGCAGTCTACACCATGATAACGCGTTGCTGTCATACACGATTCCACCACCTTTAGCTTATACTGGTTGCCGACTAATATACCAACAGCTACGGTAGTATTTTGTGCTTTTATTTCGCAACCTTTTCTTCCGAATGCTACCGAGAAACCTTTTGCTGCGAGCTTTCTTACAGATATAAGCCCACCTTCTAGCGCTGGAACTAACAACACGTTTTCCAGTGTGATGGCCACACGTTGACCATTGGCGTTCATGCCTACAATCACACCGCTCCCAATTCCGGTCGATTTTGTTTTCGTTCCATCTGCTAGAGTCACATCACCCAAAGGTTCTCTTTTAAATTCGGCGAAAAACTCAGGGTCATTAGTCATGTGACATGTACAACCACTGTCAATCGTCCATGCGCCCGGTATGACGTCACCCGCTATGAAGCACACAGCTCCAATAACCGCCGCCTGCTTCTCCTCCGACGAGCGTTCGCCTTCCATTTGAACCTGTTTCGCTTTCGGCTTGAAACTCTTTTCACTGCCGGATTGCGCCAGAAATTTGCGGCAGTTTTTCTTTAAGTGTCCAGGTTTCTGGCAAAAGAAGCACTTCCTTTGCTCGCTCCGTTCTGTCACTTTTAACACCATTTCTTTTTCTGAGAGGTCATTAGAACTGGAACGTTTCTGGAACTCGTCCCGCAACCGCGCAGTTACCAGATCTAAGGTTAGATCCTCCTGCGGCCGATTCTCTAATGCCGTAACGAAACTGCTGTAAGACGGTGGGAGACTGCGTAGCATCATGATTATGCGCAGCAGTTCGCTGAGCTCTACCCCGGCGTTGTCGAGGCGCTCAAACAAGTCCTCAAATTCTTCGAGGTGCTTCTCCACGTTACCGCCTTCACACAGGTTTTTGGAACAAATCTTTTGAAGCAACATTACCTGATTACCAATGGTGGCTTTTTCGTGGTAAGCCTGCAGGTTGCGCCACATGTCACGAGCCGTCTTGCTTTTCTTGATAAAGCGAAGTTGACTATCTTCAACAAGAAGGGAAATCGTCGCTCGCGCTTTGACGTCTTTCTTTTTCCAGTCAGCGTAATCATCATCATTTTCTTCCGGCTTCGGTAATTCTATCATGTCCCACAATTCCTCGCGTTCCAGCAAGGACTGCATGCGGAACCTCCATGTTTGATAATTACCGTTCCCGAGCTTCGCAAATGTTGCCTTCCAACCGTCCGCCATTGTTACTTTTTCTGCACACCGTTTCTCTTCAGGAATACCACAATTGCACTTCCTGGAAAACCTTGTCCTCAACCAAAAACTTTAACACACGCTCCGAAGCACTGGGGCTGGGCCCATAACCTTTTGAAAATACTGAGTAATGTCTTTTGGTTTCTGTGGAAATACTCCACCCTTGGATCAAACACCAATAGAGGAAAGCAGCAAGAAAACACGTGTTGTCTCTTTGAAAGTCCAGTAACAATAATTTATTTCATACAGTTTAAGTTACGTTGACAGCCAAATGCAGTGCTGCCAACTTTAGTTCTTTTCTGCCCAAGGTTTATATGCAGAGGTATTCACCCATTTCCAACAAAAACCACTTACTGTACTTACGTGATGTTGTGGAAAAAACACAGCAATATTATCAAAATATGAAGCAATAGGGACGCGCTTAGTGTTGGCAGAATTGGGATTCGGAAGATTCGAAGATTCGATCCCTAGACGGATTCTAAAGATTCGAATCCGATCTGACAGATTCTAAAAACTCTTGCACACCTGAGCATGCACTTTGTCCAAATCTTAAAGTCTTGCACACATTGCCAATGTTGGCGCCAACTTTCACTGCCAATATGCAGATTCTATGGTATCGCCATCTGTCGGAAAAGTTTGCAACCTAATCTTGCTCAACCAAAAAATTTTGGTTGCAACCTCGCCAATGTTTGACAATTCAATATTACCGAGTACAGAAATGGTAAACAAACCAGTATACCAAGCGTAAACAACCATTTGCATTCAAACACAACTGGTGTTGTTTATTTTTAATGTAAAAACGAGTATAGAATGAAATTTAAAACAATGTTGTCGTCGCCAACTTGTCGACAACTTGCGCTGATACTTCACACATGAGCAATGCAAGATAAGCTATTCTGACTGAAAAACAGAGGTTGTCAAGTATTGCTTTGGTGTTACCTTGGCAGGCATTGCTCAGGTGTGCAAGAGTTTTAATAAGGGTATAACACTAAACTAAGCATAATACAATTACAATTTGAAACACAGTTGGTCGGAATAGCCAATAAATATCAATTTCTAAGCCATTCTCTCGAACTTTCCTCTGTTTACACCTGGGATTTGCACGTACGCCGGACACCCATATACCTTCAGGTGTCCCAAATCAGATTTCCTTCCAAACCGTTTTTCGTACGGGGTTGAACCAAGAGAAAGCGACGGAAGTCTATTTTGCAAGTATGCGGCTGTAATCACCACCTCACCTCAGTACCGCTTGTTCAGACCTGCATCTAATAGCATGTCTAGGTCGTCCCCATGTCGTCCAACCTCAATCACTATATCGTAGATGGAACCAGGATGGCTTGGCAATACATATATTGAAGATAATGTTCTCAGTAAAGTTGTGGCCAATGAGGGTAGAATCTTCCGGTAACCGTATAAACTGGAACTATCAGCTTGCTAACACATGCTTGTCCTTTTGTTGGTAAACAAAACTCAGAGCGATTATCAAAAATCAACTTCAACCCGCTAAGCTCCTCGAAATATCGTCCTAAATTCGTCCTACGCGCGAACAAACGTGGACGGCTAGTGGTGAATAAGCATCGAAATATTGCATTGACTGTCATTTTTGGTAGAAGTGTCGAAATTGATTTCATTGAATGGTGTGCTGCGACCTCTTTATTTATTGATCTTGCTTTACACGCAAAACCTTGGATCACGCATAGTAGGGGAAGGTGGGGCAAGACGCGCCAGTGGGGCAAGATGCCCCGGCCTGTTTTTCGCTGAATTAAGCCATTGAAAAATAATTTAAGTAATAGAATATGTTCATCAACGTATCTACTACAGCCTATGTAAATTTCACTGCACGAAATAACTATTTCAAAAAGAAAACGAGAAAAAACCAAATTGACTCTAAATGATCTAATATTTTGTCACTTTTATGTAAGGTATGGCATGCTTTGATATTATATTTTTTAAACACCGAGGCCTTCTTTTACTACCTGATAATGGTATTTAACGAATACCGAAGAGAAACTGTTTTAAAATTCTCAAAATTTTGAATAAATTACATAAAACGGACGATCCTCAGAGTGGGGCAAGAAGCGCCGGCCTAGATGGGGCAAGACGCCCTAGCATTCCAAATGTAAACAATGGGGCAGGACGCACCATTAAAACAAGATCAAGTCGCACGGTGCCTCCATTATCCACGCATTGTTGATTTAAATAAGTCTTATATTTTACATGTCATGTGAGTTTCATAGAAACGAATAGTTTTTAGTTCTTCGTATGAAATATGTGTTAATTTTTTAGGATGTTCACCTGTGTTTTCAAACCACAGATCATCTGGATTACAAAACGTCAAATTTTGACTCTGTCAGAAGTGCTACCTGCAAAGGTTGATGTAATTGTAAAGGTTGTACTAAGGTTGCGTTTTGTATAAAAGGCCAAAAATCAATAATTGTTCGGAATTCAGCAACGAATTTATACCCAAACTGTCTTTTGAATGGTACACCACAAAATTCAATCCAATGTGGGTTACATGGGCTCAGCATCGGACTGTTTACTAGTGCCTCTGCATAGACTAACCTTTCAACAAGCAACCTTGGTCCATCTCCTGTCTGTTTTAGGCCATCTTGCCCCATGTTTACGTAGTGGCGCGTCCTGCCCCACCGGCTGGGCCATCTTGCCCCACTATTGTCAATGGAGCAAAAACTGAAAGGCCCTTCGAAAATCTTATTTAATATGAAATTGATTAGTTTGATATAGTGTTTGATATTTTTCATACATAAAAAAGAAGTTTATTTATCTAACTTTGAAAATTAGAGACTTTTTAATGAAAGGAATAGAAGAAAATAATGTTTTTCGCTTAAGGGGCGCGTCCTGCCCCACCTTACCTTATAAACGAATCATGCCTAGGTATTTATGCTGTCAAACACGCTCGACAAAATTGTTTTGATTCGGTAACAACCGCGCCGGTGGAAAAGGAGAAAAACTTCCCTTAATGGCTACATTTGCATCTGTTCGACAATTTCTTCTTCAGTCTCGTCGATTGGCAGGTCATCAGTTAACAACAAAACGAAATATTCAAATGTCTTCTGTTCGCGAGCGTTCCGAAAAGGCACTGGAGGAGATGAAAGAGAAAAATCCGTACTTCGAGAAGTACGCGAATAAGATTGCTTCTGTGCAGCAAAGCTCTCCGGAGGAGTTTCTATCGCGACTGCAGAAAGCTGAAAAGCAAAAGAATAAACCAAAATTCGGTCCTACAGAAGTGCAACGTGACTATTCTGAGCTGCTGAAGCCAAAATCTCCTCTAGGTACAGAAGCAACTCGCGATGGAGCGCATCGAAAGCTAAGTGATATTATGAGGCTGGAATTGGTTGAAGATAAATCGGCAGATGATATTAAGCACCTGTGGTTTGAGTATCATAAGCATAAGGACGTCATTACAGCGGCGATTCCCGCTGATCAATACAAGCTGATGATGGATCTCGCGTTGAAATATCCTATTTTCATTTTTCCGATACCTCGAAGCCAGGGCTACGAGTTCATCATGCTACAGTTCGCGGGAAACACGGTTCATTTTACGCCGTTGCTCAGTTATCAGGTGATGTGCATACTGTATTGCGTGTTTGATACAGTTTTTCTTACGATATTTTATATTGCAGGTTCACAAAGAAAATGCACCAGAATGTTTGAATTTAACTATGTTCACCGAGTGCCAGGACAAAGGAATTATACTGATGCGGGGAGAATTTGATACGAATGTGTTAAACGCCCAGGAAGCCCAATGCTTGGCTAATCAACTGCAGCTTTATTACAGTCAGAATAATGTTACAAAACTACAGCTCCTAGATACGTTCACCAAAAATCCAGACAAGTTCAAGCATATGGACATCATCGAAGAGTTGAATAATTTGAAAATTTAAACTACAAATAAATTGAATTTACGGTAGGAATCATGTACTCAAAACAAGTTCGTCACTTCTTGCGACAAATACATGTCTGTGTCGGTTATATCCTTCCCATGCGAAAATGATTCGTCCAAGAAATCAGCCGCTAGGCGAGAATGGTTAGGGAACGTAATGTTCATTGCTGTTAGGTTCCGTTGAGATGCAAAGTTAAAATCAAAGTTTATCAGCCCATCATCGTCATTGCTGAAGTTGTCCTCTTCGAGTAGTGCATCTAGTTTTGCCATCAGCGTATCTTCCGCTCTTGTTTGATCTAGTAAAAACGTTTGTCCATCGAACAGCGCTTCCCGAGGACTGGAAGGTAATGTTGGTGATGGCGGAGAAGCGGACTGAAAAGCAAAAAGCAAAAACGAAAAAGGGTATACAGAATTGATTTTTTAAAGGGTTGAAATTAGATACGGTTGGTTAACCATCTTGCATAGGAACATTCGGCTCCCATCGTACCTACCAAGAGGACATCATCTGGTGAAGTGTGCAGCGAACAAGGAGATTCGGCGAACGGTTCTATAAGAAAGGTAACGTTGGTTCGATCAAATGACTCGATATTTTTTTGTATATTTTTTTCACGAGAACCGTCGGGTATATTCGGTATTGGTCGGTGACGGGTAGCTAGCGGAGAGATAGTGATGTCTAGATCGCGGCTTCGATGGGCACGATAATGTTGATTACTTATCAATGAATGGTCTCTCCAGCTCGGCCGACCAAATTGATCATTTTCAATACCCTGTGTCTTGGGTATATCATTGGCTCTCTGTGTGCTAAGCGTTGGCTGTTTTGCTGGGTGGCCTTGGGATGTATGCTGAGCATTATTGCTGCTATCTTGCAGTAGATCGAACAATTCTATTCTCTGTTTATCCACCAAGGATGTTTCTTGGTCGTCTTGGGTCACGTTGATCAAATATTTATCGACACTTTTCAAAAAGCATTGCCACTCACATTGTACGCTGCCGACAGGAGCAGTGGCTTGGTGATTCGGTTGAAATTCGTCCGGGTCGGAAAGCACTCCCGAAATGCCGAATGATGCTAACCGTTCAAATGGCGTGGACGTTGCTGGAGGCACGAAATTATTCGTAACATTTCCGAGCGTTCTATCCGCCACTTCGATGGGCATTTTCATTTGCTCCACCCCGGAAAAAAAATTATCCGGCAAATTGAGATAGTCATCCGAGCGCGTCGTTTTCGGTAAAACCGTATGTTGCTGTTGTCGGTGATTGCGCTGTTGATCGATCCATTTCATAAGCCCTGTTTTGAATCCAGTCGTTGAGTCTTGCCTCTTGAAGCCAGCACCGTTGGCATCGCGTTCGAAACGAGCGTAAACGGCTCTATCAAATATGCCTGGTTGCTTTCGCTGCCGCACGGTTGTTTCGGTCTGCACGAAATTGGTACGGGTGTCCATCGGGACGACATTTGTCGGTTTGCCATGGTTTCGTTTGAGGAAATCTTTGAAAAGCTGCTGCACGTAGACACTGTGATCCTGTTTTGGTGGTTTCCAACTGCGCCGTTGCGGCATTTTCTCATTTTTTCGATGAAACTGTGGCGATTGTTTGTTTAGAATAACTGTCAAATTTAGTGAGATGGACGAGTATATGGCTAGCTCCAAATAAACATAGCAATCTGGAAACCAAGGCCACTAAGCCAACAATCTAGTCTACTCAAATCAGACGACAAAAAAGATTGTTTAGGTTATCCTGTAATTATTTTTCACATTATTCCAACCACCATAAACTGCAGTGATGTGCCAACTGTGTAAGAATGAGTGAATTGTAGAATCTTACTGACCTATCTTTAAATGAACACAGGCAGTTTTTGAAACTGCTTTGTCATCGATGTCTCGCAATAATAATTGAATCAAAAATGGTATTGCCAAGTCAACAATTGAATCAAAAATGGTCTAAGACCAGGCTATGGAAATATATACAGGGTGTGCGGGCCTTTGGGTTTATATCTCAGGGTTGAGTTGACGTATCTAAATGATTGATATGTCATTCGATTGCTAAAAGTTGTGCGAACAAGTCTAAAAAATGTCTAGCTCCGTAAATATGTGGATCCCGTCCGAATTGTACAAGCGCGTAACGTGTGTTATGATGGTTCGTGCCGGCCATACGACAATTTTCAAAATCTCGATTTTTCAATTGCGAGCTAGCGCTTTGCGGTCTTCGGCAATGTAGTAGATCTCGATGAGATAAGGCTTTTTGGTCAAGGGACATTTTCCCCTCCGACCCTTGCTTCCTCCCGCAAATTTGCATTTTCACCTCTTTGCACGCACTGTTCGATCCTAATGGCCGACGTTTGGCCACCCAGCTCCCCTGACCTTAATCCTATGGATTACTTTGTGTGGGGCACAGTTGAGCGGGACACCAACAGGGCGTCCTGCAATACCAAAGCGGAGATGGTGGCCAGAATAAAGTTCGTGTTTGCGGCCATCCCCAGAGACATGGTTGTCCGGGCTTGCGCGCGGTTCCGGAAGCGGGTGCAGGCGGCCATCGACGCGGAGGGGGGATACTTCGAATAAAAAATGCGGCAAACATGGTAAGCTAAACTTTGTAGAAATTTTTTTTTAAAAATATTTAACATAAATTTGATAAAAATTCCTTTCCTATTCCCTCAGAAACTGTCAAATTTATCTCGAACACCCCTTACTCGGGGTCCACACTACAGCGCGACGTCGCTTGACAGGCGCTGAACTCCATGCAAAAAAAATCTAGCGCGACTCGCGCGAGATCGCGCAAGGTTTTTTTTACATGGAGTTCAGCTCCTGTCAGGCGACGTCACGCTGTAGTGTGGACACCGAGTTATATTGCAATATATATAACTATAGTTGCAATTGACAATTGACAACTATTGCTAACTCGTCTACCGACCGTTTTGGCTGTCGCAGATAGGGCTTACTAGACTTTTTCCCGTGCGTACGTGGATAGTCAGTCCTTTCCTACTGGGGAGGGTCCGGTCTCGATTGGGATTCGAGCCCACGTCTTTGAGCGAGCGCCTGGACGCTTTTATTTCTATACTTACGTATTTCTATACGTAAATCATTTTCCTTTTTAGATGATACTCAGATTTACGCTGGGGATATACCAGTTTGGGGGTCCGCGACAGCCGAGCGGTAGCGCCGGTTAGAAAATCGACCCATGAGAGCCAGGGCTCACCACCTCGACGGCGTGGGTTCGAATCGCAACCGAGACCGGACCCTACAAGACCGGACGTACCAGAGGGAAACAAGTCTCGTAAGCCCTTAACGCATGACCAACAAGGTCGTTACGCCAAGAAGAAGAAGAAGATATACCAGTTTGAAGGGTTTACCAGTTACGAGGGTTGCCTTTTAAGTTTCGGGATTTGGAAAAACTGGTGATGCAATCTGTTGATTAATAATTTTATCGTAAATTTTGACGTTTTTTAGGTTATTCGTTCTCAGAACGTTTTGACATGCGAACGCTATTTGTGTTGTTAAAAAATGTTTAATGTTTCCATCGACACGAGTCTTTTTTGAGAGATCTTCGCTTCTTCAGGTGTTGAAAAACGTTGACCTTTTAATGGCCGGAAGGCTAACGGCCATTAACGGTAGAGATGTAATAATTAAGGCTCCACGCACGGAGATGAGAAATATAAATCAAATAAAGGCTCCACGTACGGAGATAAAGAAAAGGCAAATCAATAAAAGACTCCACGTACGGAGGTTAAGCACAATAAGTAAGGCTCCACACGGGGAGATTAAGCACGATTAAGCAATAAGGCTCCACGTACGGAGATTATAAGTAAAGAAAGTAATAAGGCTCCACGTATGGAGATTATAAGCACATCACAACGGCAAAGCCAACAGTTAAAACGAACAACTAGGGCACGTCCGACCTCGTCGGCGGTCAATGATGAAGAGAGCTTTATTACAGTGTCAATTGGTGAACATGCGGTCAACTGACACATGTCAGTTGACCGGATACGCGATTTTAACAAGGTTTGTATAGATTCACAAGGTTCTTACAATACGTGACGGCCGGCACTCGATCCGGACGTTACAGCTCGGCTATCCTGATCATAAATTGCCCTCAATTTAGCTAGCCCAGGGCCTTAGCTTATTAACTTCTAATACCCCGTCGTAGGGTAGCTGGGTGAGCTGGCACCCTTCCACGTCCCGTATCACGTACCGATCATGAGGCAAGATTTTATGGACCACATAGGGTCCCCTGTACTTAGGTTGAAGCTTCTTATTACCGCTATCGGTAGTATCAACATAACGGACGGCGACAAGGTCACCTTCTTCATAGCTACATGGTGACTTGTGTTTCCTATGGAAGTATTCTTCGTTACGCAATTGGGAGTCCTCTATGTTTTCTAACGCTCTGGCCCGCATGGCCTCGAAATCCCTAGCTATGGGGTCAACCCTCTCACTTAGATACTCAGTCAACTCGTCGGGGACTTCGCCCCTCTTCTTTCTAACGAGTGCGGAAGCGTAGGGAGAGTTGCTGGGTCGAATAACTTTTTCGTCCAATAGCTTTTCAACAATCGGAGTATCATGAGTGAGGCCGACCTTCATAGAGGGTTTGAGTGGTATTACATCACTAGTATGTTCAAGATAAGAGTGTTTTATAATAGAATTCACCTTGGAGGATTGTTCCGGGGAAAGGGTTTCCCCTATATCAAGTTCGTTGTCACCATCCATCACAGTTTCCAACGCGCAAAGGCTCCTGAGAGCATCTTCTAGTTTTTCCGAAGGGGGCGGAACCGGGCTAACTTTTAATTCTTTTTGTTGCAACAAGGGTTGCCCAGGAGTGCAAGAAAGTAAGGGTGGTGAGTACACCAATGAAAGACTAAGTGAGTTTAATAAATCCCGACCAATAATAAGCGGACATGAAAGGTTAGAGAGTGCGATGAAGTGGTGAGTAACGGAATGGCTCCTAAACTTAATCGCACACTTAACGGTGCCTCGCGAGTAAAGTGGTCCTTTTACCACAGTGCTGTAAGTTGAGACGGAAGGTGTTCCTAACAGCTCGGCTGGTATAATGGCATCGCTAATGAAACTTACAGGGCTGCCTGTATCTAACAGTGATCGGACGGAAGTAAAACGGGTACGTTCGGAAGAAGGGTATAGAATAGCCAGACTCACCTCCTGATTTACATCGAGATCCTCGCATCGATCAGCAGAGTTGGTAAGCGGTTGGGGGTCAACCGGATGAACAGCATGAGTAAGACGCTCAGGGCAATTACGGTAGTGGTGGCCCACTTTGAAGCAGTGGAAGCATCCTCCGGGTGGGCGTTTCGGCTCCTTGCACTCGCTCTGCTGATGTCCAAAGCGCGAACAGTTGACGCAGCGTACGGACTCCGAAGAGGTGCGAGGTGTTTCCTGAAGTCGTGATGAGGAGGCTCGGACCTCGGCAGAGGGGGGCTTGACAGCCCGGAAGAGGCGGCTGGCCTCGAAGCACTTCAGCTTCTCGCGCAGGTCAGCCATAGTGTGGACCAGATAGCGCAACCCGGCAGTGAGGGATGGGTTTCCCAAACCGTCGATGACAATGGAGATGAGTTCGGGTTCCGAAACGGCAGCCTGGCGGGCGATGCGTTGCATATCCATCAGGTAATGCATGGCAGACTCCTGAGGCTGAAGCCGACGTTCACGTAACTGGCGGTACACGGTCTCTGGGGTTGGGGCCATGTGAAGATGATTAATCAAGGCATCCTTCAACTCAGGATAATTGGTGAACCGGAACGACTTAGCAACAGAGGCAGCGGTGCCTGTAAGGAGCCGGAGGGTTAGAAGAAACCTGTCTCGGTCACGGATGTGATGCAGCAAGAAGAGATACTCCAGGTCGTGGAACCAGTTTTTAACATCGCGGTTCTGGTCAGCGTCCAAAGGTTCGATGAGCGAAGTGAAGTCCTTTACAGAGGAGGAAAGTGTAGATGTCGTCCCCAATTGAAGGATTTTTTGTTGAAGTTCCGCACATTGAAGCTGCTGGCGTAACGCGTCAATGCGGGCGTCCATATCAGAGGGGCCGGGGAGGCGAACGGAAGGAGGACGATCAGGAACAGCGTCGACGACCGATCGCGGAACAGCGGGGCTGCCGGAGGGCGGTACATCTTTATAATGGTCCTCAACAGGGCGGCTGGTAGCGTCAGGTTCAATAATTAGGCTGGCACCAGCATCGCCTTCCAATGAAGTAAGGGGAACACATGCGTTCACGTCACGTAATAAGATGGCGTCATCGCCATTTTGCTGCGACCTCGTGTCGATGGTGAGGTTAGGGTTGGCGTCATCGTCGGGCTCCGCGGCGATGATTTCCAGCGGTGACTCGGAGGCAGGGCCGGCAGGCACCAAAGAGGAATATATTTGTCGGATCTGCGAAATCGTTGCAGTATCGGAAACGTCGATGCCGGCCTCTTCGAGGGCGCGTAGAAGATCCTCCTTGCCCAGCATCGTGGCAGCAGGGCAGCCTCAGCACATACACACACGCGCACTAACGGGTTGATGTATGTCCAAAAACACTTGGATGGGTATCCCACTTCTGAGCTTTAATGGCCGGAAGGCTAACGGCCATTAACGGTAGAGATGTAATAATTAAGGCTCCACGCACGGAGATGAGAAATATAAATCAAATAAAGGCTCCACGTACGGAGATAAAGAAAAGGCAAATCAATAAAAGACTCCACGTACGGAGGTTAAGCACAATAAGTAAGGCTCCACACGGGGAGATTAAGCACGATTAAGCAATAAGGCTCCACGTACGGAGATTATAAGTAAAGAAAGTAATAAGGCTCCACGTATGGAGATTATAAGCACATCACAACGGCAAAGCCAACAGTTAAAACGAACAACTAGGGCACGTCCGACCTCGTCGGCGGTCAATGATGAAGAGAGCTTTATTACAGTGTCAATTGGTGAACATGCGGTCAACTGACACATGTCAGTTGACCGGATACGCGATTTTAACAAGGTTTGTATAGATTCACAAGGTTCTTACAATACGTGACGGCTGGCACTCGATCCGGACGTTACAACCTCTTAGTTTATTTTTTACGTACGGGAATTAAAAGAAGTCATTTGGTGCTAGATCCAGGACTATATGGTGGATGACTTATCTAATCGATGCTTTAAGTACTCAAAAATGCAGTTATTTGAGCCGATCTGTGAGAGCTCGCATTGTCGTGGTGACGGGTGATCCGTCGACGGCGGTTGAATTTCCTGATTTCTTGGAAAACAACTGTCAAACTAATTTGTTGTAAACACTTAATTGTTGTGTACCACTCAGAATAGACTGTTGCGACCATGCTTTGAACAACATGCGACCATTTGCTTTGAAGTACTTCGTGCGTGAACAACTTTGGTTGGATTATGAGCCGAATGAAACACCCATACAGTCGAAAGAGGTGAAAGAAGCCTCCCGGCTCAAAACCTCTATAAATTATTAAATCATCATCATCCATACAGTCGATTGCACTTTAGGGTAAAAGAGTAAATGAGGCCCCGGGCTAGATTCTCCTCTTCCTACTGGTTCACATTAAGCGCCTGAAGCTATGCAAAGCGCGACGCATGCATACTTTTCAAATATTTGATCGCTAACGGTTCGCTTAAAAGAACATAACGGTTTAAACTAATCACGCAGTGGAGGGTGAATGCGGGTCAATACACTTTTACATGTTAAGTTACTGTAAGTTACTAGTAACTAAACTATACCACACATGATGGACAGCATGAAACAATGAGTTTAGCCGAAGAAATGATTTGGAAACGGCGGCGCGCCCGCAGCGAGCGAAGCGAGCGGACTGCGCTAGGTCTACCGAAAAAGAGAGTTTGTTATAGTTTTGAGAAATAAGGGGGGCCCGTGGGCCCCCCTCATACCGCACCACTAGGTTGATTGCGTAGCCGAAATTAACGGTACACACTACGGTTCAAATACTCTTAAGTTGAATTTAACGAATTAATGTATCACCAATTGCATACATTCAGTTTAAACGTCCACAAGAGGTGTAGCCACGATCGAAAACATGGCGGCCGGGGCCTCATTTACTCTTTTACCCACTTTAGTTTCTGGCTCATTCGCGTAAATCCACGACTCCTCACCTGTCACGATATTAACGACGAGTTTTTGAAGCACCGCAATCGTATTTTTCGAGCATTTCTTCCGACCAATCGACACGAGTTTTTTTTTGAGAGATTGACAACGCCCTGGTAACACAAAATGATCTTTTCTCCATACAAAATGGAAGCCGGTTTTCTGTACGGTTCTCGGTACGGTCGTCCAGTAAAAACGGCTGAATTCATTCGATCCGAGATACCAATTACACCGCGTTGCATATTTATAGGAGCTGAGAAACCCCGTTTTGTCCCGGGTAATGGTGATGCAAAGGGCACGCACAAAACGGCAAAATAAGTTCTCGCGCTTTCTCCATGTCGGTTTTTGCCTTGCCTAACTCTTCTGTTTCGTTCGAAAATGGAAAAGTTGTGATTTGTTTGTTTGCTGATTGAACACGAGAAAGTGCGTGGTTGGATTAAAAATTCAACGCGGTCGTCGGAATTTTAAATTCATCAACATTACTTTCTTGCTAACTTATAAATATTATAAATGACTCGATTGTGTATTTGTTGAACTTTGCTCTTGTTACAAATGCGTATGTTTTACACCACGGCGTTTGCGCTTGTTATTTTCATTGATGTTGAACTGTGACCGATTTTTTCAAACAACGTGTCAAACGCATGGTATCTGCACGCAGGTACCATCTTTGTCCAAGAAGACATCTTTCTACCAGTTGTTGTTTGGTAGGAAACATATGGCAATGTTGAATGGCATTCAAAATCATTAATCTTTGATCGTTCAAAACTCCATCAGTTGTAAAGCGATTTAGGAGTTATGACCTGAGTAGAAAAGATCCTTTTCAGGTTAACATTATGTCTTCAGATTGTGTTTAGCTACGATAAACCCCAAAAGAGATATTTTGGAATTTATATCATGCATTTATAAAACTGCGTGTAGATTTCTTTCCGACTGCTCGTTGCATAGAATGATAAAACGGAACATAAACAAAACAAATGTATGAAAAAAACGTACGGCAGATGCGCGAACACACCGAACATACATACATTTTACGTTCTCCATTCTTCGCTTTCATATACAATTCGAATCGGTGATACCGTTTCCCATACGATTTCCAGGCAGAGTCCCTGCAGGTATGCAATTTTTAACGAGCGCTCGGTACAAAATCGAATCGGTTACATCTTTTCCAACCGGAAATTTTGAACGCCGGCGGTGCGAGTGCGACGGCAAATTCGATTGGTGTATGCGTCACTCTCTGATCCATGGTGGATGCGTGACCGGTTCGCGATCGAAACGGTTCTTGCTGGTTGGGTAATTCTCCAAATCATCGATAAATACTGATCATTGATGAAGCTTCATCACCAACAGTTGAATTAAGTTCATTCATGCACTACTGCTGTGTCAATTCACGTCGAAAGTTGCAACAAATAATCGCACGAAAATGTCCACGACCCAATTCCACAATTTGGCGGACATTGAAACTTTAAACTTTTTTTTAACAACACAAATAGCACTCGTATGTCAAAACGTTCTGTGTACGTATGTCAAAACGTTC
This sequence comes from Anopheles ziemanni, assembly GCF_943734765.1. Taxonomy (NCBI): domain Eukaryota; kingdom Metazoa; phylum Arthropoda; class Insecta; order Diptera; family Culicidae; genus Anopheles; species Anopheles ziemanni. The sequence continues at coordinate 56,685,579 of NC_080706.1, forward strand.
TGTAAACGTCAAACTTTACGATAAAATTGTTAGTTGGTAGATTGCATCACCAGTTTTTTCAAATCCCGAAACTTAGAAGGCAACCTACGTATATTCTACACATCATCCGTGGATAAACAATTCTCTCTATCATGGCATTCGTTTGAGATTCAAACCTACGCCACCAGGTGTTAGACCCTCCTGATCGGTGTAAATTTGAGTTATCCACTTTGATAGAATAATATGAATGGAATACACTTGTTTACGAAACAAACATGTGTTTTAGTTTCAATGGAAAGAGAGAAATATTAGCAAAAAATTTACGATTGATTGTTTACAACAGAGATTATTTCGGAGGACCAAGTCACGTTTTGTGAGTAGAAGTTCCATATTTATCAATCTTTGGTTGAGCCTTAAACAAATAGGAAAACATAGTATTTCAATAGATTTCCAAATTCAAATAATATTTCTCAAGTATCAATTTAAAAAAATACGGCGTATGAAGTTTAATTTTTTTTAAGGTTTTGATTACACTTCATTAATACGCTGCATATGTTACTGGAAAACTTTTTTCGCTTGACAACGCAATTAATTAGAATAATTAGTACACAGTGGTGCTGGGTTGAACATTCATACTAAGCATGAAGGATTTATTTTGTTTTCTGTCTTCTGCCTGAACGTAAAGTCAAACAGTAAATATCCGTTGCATGATTTTTACATTGGTACACAAACGCATATTTTAGAATGTACATGTAAATAACTGCACCGATGAAAATGTGTATTTTATCATTTTGTTTTGGTATATTTTATTTCGCTTTTACCCACATTGCTCTGATCTTCAAGTCCAATATTTTAAGTTCGTGGAGAATTGAAGAGTGCTTTCAATACTCTAGTGGAATAATCTTTACAATTATGATAGGCGAAGGTTCATACACCATTTTGATGGGTGTCAATAAGGGAAGATCAAAAGGCTAGGAATGGCGTGTTATGGATATCCAAGGAGTACGATAATGTAGGTGCAGATGTTGTTTGTAGCGTGTAAAATATGATCGAATGTCTCATAGACTTCGAGCAACTATCGGTAGTGCTAAATAAAAAGGTGTTCATAGCGATCGTAAGCTGCGATGGGACTGTTGAGGGCTGGATGGTTGTGTTACGATATATTTGGCCGGGTAGAGCCGATCTTTAGACATCATTTAGACATTAGATGGAAGTTGTTCATCTCGAAAATGTTGAATCCTGCCAATCAGCCTGTAAAAGTTCCGCTGTTTTTATTCAAACAGATAACATCACACCAACGATAGATTAGCGTGACGATGTGTCAGCGATTTCCGGTATTACCTCTTGTTCGTCTTGGCCAAACACTGCTGGATTCAGGAAGCCACCACGTTTTCCAAATCTGCAAAAGATAATGCATGAAAAGGAAACATGATCAAAGGTAACCATTCAAATTGCGCGTATAAACGATACACCAGGGGTTATATTGCATGCTTGGTAAGACATAATACGTCCTTAGTCGTCAGTTGTCGTCCTCTTTTTCTAACTGGCCGCATGGAAATGCATAGGATTTTGTGAGATCACACAACGGATAAGGGAAGAGGGGATCGATTGAGAAGGATTTGCGGTACGGATTCGGTGATAGCGGCTCACCTGGGTCTAGCGTCAGTCGAGTGTGCTCTGTCGATAGCTTCTAGGATGAAATATCCAATAATTTTGTCAAGTCCCGAATGAATACCGTTTATATTGGGGGGAAGTTCACTTCGTACCAACCTACAAGAAAACACAGAGACACACACAGATAGATGAGATAGAAAAAAGAGACCAGCAAGATGGCTGGACTATAAAAGGAAAAGTGTATACCCATAATTACTCACCCTAGCTCCTAAGAGCTAGTTCAAGCAAATCTGTAGTAAAGAAAGTAGGTGCAGTAAAACTATGTTTTAAAAAGAAAGTTTATCTTCTATAACACTCGATGCATTACAAAATTCGTATTAAAATGGCAATAAAAAGCATTCGACTATGCCTATCAAAAGTAGTCGCTTATAGTAAATTTAACATTTATGTAATGACCCAGGAGCTGGGAGTTTGACGCCCCGGTGATGATCGGCTAAGAAGAGGGCCAGAAAAGAGTTATTTTTTACTCTTCACTTGAGAGTTATGGTTTTACACTTGTTAAAAAGTTATGCTTTGACCCCTTCCTCAAAACCTTATTTGAAACACTTCCAGGAAGCATCGGTTCAAATTCATGTCTGGACAAAACTTTCTATTTTATGATATTTAGTTGTTTTGTGAAGTCTAATGTAACAGTTACAATTAATGTATACTTAAAACAATTGAAAATTCATCGTTTCCCTCCGTGCCTTATAAACCCTGCTGTACAACATGAATGGATACATCTGAACATATGGCTGTGTCATTAGGATACAGTAGTGGTCAGCGGTGCACACATTTTCGTATTCAGGTTCTTTTCGGTTCTTTTTATTAGTACCGTGTATGAGTCCAAATTTGTGGTTGTATTAATGATAATCCCGAAATTGCTACTAATTATTATTGTTTCACGTAAAACGTAAAACGTATTATTATTGGTTTGTGCTACATAAATAAAGATTTTGTGCATTTTATGATGTGCTGTTTGTTTGCCAAGATGTGTAGCGATCGTACATGCTTGTTTTGTTTATGTTTGTAAAACATAGTTTCAAATGTAAAATTTAGATGATTTTGTTAAAAAACAGGAATCAAACAAATATTCAACAACATTCTCGGTGCTTAAATTTGATGGGTTTAAAGTTTCAGAGGCGACAGTTAAGTATTCGTCGAGTTTTTAGTGTACATACAAATAAAAACTAAAATATAAAATAGAAGATAAAATTTTGGGAAGAGAACAAATGTTGAACTTAAAATCGAAAGTTTAAACAAATATTCCTGGAAACCGAGTGGTTTGTACTAAATCTAGGAAACCTTTAAAACTAATATAATCGTACTTCTTGCACTTAAAACAACATAATATTTTTATGTTCAACCAACCAAGTATTTTCTTTTGTGCCTAGATTTAATGTTGAGAACTTGTCTGTTTTATATGGACAATGGACCTAACATTACTAATAGTTCACACTTCCCACGTATATCATTTACCTCTACTATAAAACACTACTATTTGTGGAAAACAATGATTAGAAAACTATATGTAGGCACCATATTCACCGTTTTAATCCTTCCTCACATGAGTGATTTATCTACATCCGTACCTTGTAACCTAGGGGTGACTATCACACTTCCGAGTGGATTATTTACTATTGAACGTGTACGAACATGCTCTTTTCACAAACATGTGACTATGCGTCACATGAACAATTTGAATTATGTAGTAACTCAAATTTCCGAGTGGTTCTAAACATTTCGCCGCTGTGCAAATAAATTCCATTAACTGAAATAAATGATCTAGAGTCGGATAAAAGAGGGATGAACGAAACATTTTATCGTGACGAAGATTTTCTTTCAAAGAGGGATGCTTTATGAAGATAATTTTGATATAATATCGAGCTGTGATTTTAGATAATATAAATGAAACAAACAATAATTTTTCAATAATAGAAGCTTGGCATACATTGTTCATAGCATATGCTCTGCTTGGGCTATGCCTTAATGGCTATACTTTAATTTCAAAATATGTTTTATTAATCGTAATGAAAGGAACGGGAAGCTTGAAAAACTGGGTTTCTTTTGACAGGAGCCTTAATCGTACTGATTATAATTGTTCTAACCAACGTACTTTCAACAATTTTGTACCGGTGGATCTCTTATCAAAGCAAACAGCAACAAGCAATGTACAAATCTCTTGGCTGTTTGCGAGCAAAGAAAGTAATTTAAGCCACTGTGGCAGAGAATTTAAATCTCAGTACGTGCCGTAGACTTTAATGCGGCAGTAGCCTTACAGTGATACCGTGTGTTGTTGAATAAAACTGCTTTGTTTAGTGCTTTGCAATTCAGGGCATTTTGGTTTTCTCCAATGTAGCTAGCAGACAGTTTACTACGAAAAAGTTTGATAACATGCGTTCCGAAGTGAATCGAACTCCGGTTTTCACTGTAGAAGGCAGTAAAACACTGACCAACGGCCTGCCCATAGATCTCGAATCCAAGAGTTATAGTTTTGATGAAGTGCTGGATATTGTTGGTAATGTTTGATCGATCATGGGTTAAATCACCAGCTTTAATTAAGTTGATTCCGGCTAAACAGGTTTTGGAAGGACCACACTGCACATATTTATAGCTTCCTCTATGGTTATGATGGCAGTTCTGAACGAAACCATGGGTATTTCTATAATTATTCCTGCATCACAGTGTGACTTAAGTCTATCATCAACCGACAAAGGCATTTTGACCGGAGTGAGCTTTGCAGGTAAAATGAGTACATAAGGTTGAAATAATGAATGAAATAAGAATACATAAATATCTCTCTGTATATTGTTTAAACATTTAAACGGTTTTATGAATCGGTTATGATAAATTTGGAAAAAAATTGTGTAGAGAAAATCTAATTGTAGAAAGAGTGACATGTATCCTATAAATTCACACAATGTTTTCTAAGCACTTTCCATGTGAAGCAAACTCCATGATTTGGATACAGCTTTGCTGACGTGGAATTGGCGAGCACTGCTTATGACTGTTTATTTGATAACAACAAACCTTCAGAGATGATTGTTGTCGTCACGGATTATTTTGTGAGCCACGCGACATCAATTTATAGCGTTGTTTACCCAAACTACCGAGTAGGTTCAGATGAAGATAAAAGAGTCGTGATGAGTTACGACCGTTGTAATAAAATCTGCAGAAGTGTTACTAAGTGAACTCTAGAATATACAAGATTGAACTTGTGCAGTTGCTGATCGTGCGTTGCAGTCTATTTTTATCTCAAAAGACTTATTTTTATCTAGTTTGATAAGCAGGATTAATTTGCCGTTTTATTTTTCCGACTACAGGTCCGTAAACAGAATCGTAAAATTGTGTTGCGTAGGAAAATTTCGTAGTTTTGTCAAGAACAAAAAAATGAAACGTCTCCATCAGTTTATTCATGATATAATATAAGTATAGATAATTTATCATGAACACTGCGGGATAAGTTATCAGTGTAAAAGGAATCTTTCTTTGCTCATCGTGTTTGTAGTCGCAGCAAGAAGTACGGTCAGAAGGAACTCATTTCACGGCTCATTAATTAGGGCAGTGACTTAATATAGAAGTCAGAAGGTGGATTTGAAAATCGAGCACAGAGTATCGGACGATGGATGGTACACGTGGAAGTTTTCTTTTCATTACCCATTTTTGTGAATATCCATTCCAGGAATCATCGTTTCGTCACACTTCTGGGGCTATATGGCGGATACAAAAGGTCGCCGGAGTACACTCATTGTGTCGTTGCTTCTGACCGCCCTATGTGCGCTGGTGTCAGGTTTATCGATAAACTTCACCATGATGGCCGTAACGCGTTTCCTAGTCGGAGTGTTGTAAGTAGAGTGCGACCCACCCCCGTGGTTGTGACTTGTCATTATTAACAGGAATTTTTGCGATTTTTCATCTGTTCTTATAGCATTTCTGCACCTTCAGCTACAGTCTTTGCGTACCTGGGAGAATTTTTTAAGACCGTGAACCGCACGATGGTGATAACGTACGCCAGCGTGGCTGTGGGATTATCAGCTGTTTTTACAGCAAGTAAGTATCTGAAACAGGAGCTTTTAAGTTTACGTTTCCATTTTAATTCGAAATAATGGTGGTGCTGTTGGTTCGTTGACATTTTGAACCCGGTTCATGTACTATATTTTTCTTTCCTGACGCGTTTGCTCTGGTTCAGCGACTGGGTGGTACTTGCTTTCCTTCGAATGGTCGCTGGCACTTCCCTTCACTGACCTGATGCTTAGGCCTTGGCGTTTTCTTTTTTTCGTCTACACATTACCGACGCTAATCGGCGCCTTTTGGTTGATGGCACTCCCGGAAAGCCCGAAGTTCTATCTATCCCGAGGTCGAGAGTCCGAAGCGTTCGCCATTCTGGTGCGGCTGTATCTGGAAAACCACCCCAACACCACAGCGAACGACTTTCCTGTCAAATATATCACACCTGAACCGGGGCAGAAGGATCGTAGCGTCCCCTCGAGTAGCTCCGGGGGATTCTATCATATAGCGAGTAGTGTTTGGAATCAAACAGTACCTCTATTTAAACGACCTAACTTAGGAAATTTTATCATCTGTTGCGCTGTGCAGTTTGGGCTGTTTGTGGTGTAAGTGTGAATGAGAGATACATGATATTGTGTTCTTTACCGGATGATTTCATCTCATTTCATACAGGTCCGCTGGTATGGGACTGTGGTTCCCGGACATTATCAACCGACTGACCACTTCCAATGCAACTGATGTGACCGTCTGCGAAGCCTTAGATGCATCATTAATGAGTGATGCAGCTGCGTTCTTGGAAGATGAACGCATAACTGTCGCCGCCACATGCAATGATAATGTCAACGAACAGGTCTTCATCTACGCCATCACACTCGGCGGACTATACACGGCATTGTACCTTGCAATGTCGGTTCTGATGCGCAAAGTGGGGCGTAAGTGTTTGGTAGCGTCCAACCTGTTCTTATCTGGGTTTTCCGGAATCGCCCTTCAATTCGTGGACAATCCGGTTGCGATGGTGGCGCTATTCTGCGCCTTCCTTGTGTTCGCCGGAACATCGATCTCTGTTCTCAACGGAACAACCGTTTCAATCTTTCCCACAAACGTACGTGCGATGGCCGTGTGCCTCAGTCTCATGATGGGACGGTTAGGAAGTGTCTTTGGGAGTAATCTTGTAGGACTTATTATGGAGCAAAACTGCACTTTCACGTTTCTGTTCTTTGCCAGTGGATCTATTATCTGCGCTATTCTTACTCTCTTTTTACCCAGTTAGCGGATACTCTCTAATAAACCATAGTTTAAATCTTGATCCAATCCAATAATACAGTTTTGTTTGCATCTGTTGATTTCTTATCCAGCTTATGCTATCGAAAAATTACAAAGGAAAATCGATTCGAACATTCTAGTCTATTCTCCACAAGCTACCACAAAACATATTATTCGTATTCATTTCCCTCTCAAAAGTATATGAACGAACAAAATACAATGTGATGATCATTCGTCTTAGCTTTTCCGGGTCATTATAGCTAATGAAAACAGTAACAAAAACTATTCGCACATGTTGGATGGTATCAAATTTCTTTTATAAATAAAAACAAACTTTTGCCGATTGTCGACGCTCGTTTCAATATTTAGTATTATCGTAAGAAACCGAATATTTGGATCCGACCGCTGAGTAAGACATTTTGGTTCAAACCGGCTCCAAACTAAATAAGTATCGCCACTCTACCGTTAATTGATTGTTTGACATCAGTAAGAGAATTTTCTATCTTTTGTTGTCTGTGTTCAGAAGTACAGCAACATTCTTTTGATGATTAATATTCGCAAAGATTCCATATACTTTCAAAATAAAACAATAAAGAATATTTTAAAACTAGTTTAGTTATTCCTTTCAAAACATAAGCTTAGATTTACTCTGGAAACATACATACATCTTCCTGTAACACCTGCTCATAAACGGCTTTCTTTTTATTTATGTTTTGTTGGATCACAACAGTGTTTCGCAGTATTCAGACCACTAATTTCGATGAAGAAGAAAACGTTTTCCTGAATGTTTCGAAATTAACGTAACGAAACGTCGTTAAGAAATAAATTTTCATCTTGTTTACATACTTTTCAACAAAATCAACGTTAGCTATTACTTTTATCTTTCAATTAATAAGTTTTCTGGCGAATTCCTCAAAGTTTGGTTATATTAATTTTGTCTCAAAATACAAAATACTTTCCCCATTGTTTAGCATTCGTTTAAACAAGTAACTCGTTTTAGAAGGTTATAGAAACACTTTTCGTTCCTAACGCCAGCAGCTGACTTATCAAATAACTGACTATAAAACATTTTTCTTTTGTTACTCTTCGACTCTGATTATATACTGGACTTTCCTTTCATTAGTTCGTTATGGTTTTTATAATTGATTTTTATGTTATATTATTAACAGTAAGTTATCCACTATTATAAGACTGACCCCGTTCCAATCTATTAACTGTCGATCATTAAAAAAGATTTATGAATACTGTAGAAAATTTGGACCTTTTCTTATCCATCGTTTCGATGTCATGACGCGTTGGTGTTGGAGTGAATTTGGAAAAAAAGCTCGGAGCCTCCTGCGGTCGCTCAGTCCGCGCACAGTTAAACCCGCCACTGGTTTAGATGAATGTAGAAGCGATATTTGAACACCAATTTCGATCCAAAATGATCCGACATAAGCATGGTTGTAAACTCTATTCTTCTAGCTGAAAACCTTTAACCGTGAAAAGAATTTGTAATAAAAGAAACATGCTGAAGCATCTGAAACTCGAAACTCAGTCGGTTTCAGTAGCCGTAATAATGTTTCCATGTAAGTTTATTTTTAAAGAAAATGATGGCTGTTTGCGATGTCAGAAGGGCGTGTGAAATTAAACTATTCCACTGCATTTTACTTTGGAGTAGGAAGAAAAATGGTGGTAAGATTTAGAACACATAATTTGTTCTGTATCGACTAATATTGGAGCCGAATGAAATAAATATTAGTGAAATGCTGGATTTACTGCCATCATTTATCGATTTAACATACTCAGTATGGATAAGAAAAGGTCTAATAGAAAAGAAATTGTCTAATGGCTTAAAATAAAATTTAGTAAACCCGATTTCTAATGTAATTGTTGACCAAATGTATATCATTAGTTATCAGTCAGTAACATGTTCAAATACTCAATGTGTTTTCGCATGACAACTATCAGTCATTAATTAGTTTGTAATGTTTATATGTCTCCTACTCTGGTCTGTTGCTATGGTCTTTGTTCTTCGAAGGAAGGAGTAATGCTGTTAGAAGTATTTTTGCAAGATTGTGTAGACTTTTCCATTCTCTTCTCATCTCCTCTCGTTACCCAAACTGGTAAAGAAGCTGCAGGTGACCAGTTTACCACGATCACTTCCTCAGTGGCTTTTCTTTTATCTCTCAGGTGGCTTGAACTTTGCTTATTGCCTTTGACAAAGTCGGTTTGAGGTAACTCCTTTAATATGCTAGAAACATCTTATGTTTTATCCGTATTCCGCAATTCGTAAATCGATTGAATTCATTCCATCGCCAGCACCCAGTGGAATTGAAATTTAAGTGATAGGTATCATATCACGACGGCATTAGCCTAATACAGCGAAATATTCGTTTCGATGTCATTTTGGATGACGCCATGATTTCCTCAACTAGCGTGAGTGCTGGGTACTTTCAAACACACGACAAATAGATCAAACAAAAGAACGGGTAAAATTGTTTTGGATTTGTTTGTCTTTTTTTTACTGTCTCGGGATTTTTCTCCGTTTTGTACAGTTGACTCTCCTTTTGTTCTTGTGGCGGTTTACGCCGGTATCAAATAACATTGACGGCAGCACATCCTACAGTTCCTCCACATGCGAGCGGAAAACGTGTTTTTTAGCATTTTTCTGTTTGGAATGCCTTTTCCACTGACGTGCTTGAAAATCACTTGATAGAACTCCATCCTGTTTGGTAAAAAATGTCATTATTGCATAACTCACACAAGCTACGAAACTTTCTTCAGAGCAATAAAAAAGTTATTTATTTAAAACCTGGATACGATGGTTAGCTGCAATCCTATCGGAGGCAAAATTGCACTATTGATCCATCGTTTATTGAATGCGTAATCCTTTGTTTAAAACACTCAATGAAAAATATAAAATAATTTCAGTAAAAGGAATTCAACATCGAGTAATAATTGAAAATGTTAACAATTGCTACAAAAAAGCACAATTCTTCTAAATAGTAGAATTGAAAAACAGATTTTGGTGTTTACTTGTTACAAACTGAACATTGCTTATTTACAAAGAACTCCTTGAAAAGGATGAAGTGTGTGTTGTGTAGTATTATCATCTTATTCTCCGTTGGTCCGCCTGCCGGCCAAACTGTGTTATTCTTCAAGGTTATTCAGATAAAAGGGAACCCCTAAGCCTAATTATTTTTTCGGCAGCATTCAGATCTAGTACAAGGAACTATTTCTTCGAATGTTTTGTAGAATACTGTGATGTAGAGGACGATTATATTCGGTTGAGATCGTGTTAAGATAGGAAACAGTGCTATAAATATATTAAACTATTTTAATCTAGTTCCAAATCAAACATTGCTTAAAGGGTGTCCCAGAAAGTATAAGCACGATTTCTAAATTATGTTTCTGGAAAACGGATGACGCCAAACAGTTGATTCTTCGGGTGTTTGATTGTTTACATTCAAACCTACTAGATAGTGCATCGAAACTATTTTTTCAACCGTTTCTGTTAAAATGCGAGGCATTTCCGTCAAAAAGCGCAAAAGCGTTCTGCACAAATGGTGTTCGACTCCTTACATTTCGCTAAGGAAATTGGCGAAATCGGTAGGTGTGAGTATCAGAGCCGTACGAACCGCCATCCAAAAGTTTCGGGAGGAGTCCAGCTTCGAGGATACGCCGAAAAGTGGTCAAAAACCTGGTCCCATCGACCAACAGTTGAACCGGGAAAGAGCAAAAGCATTCAAGCAAAAATAGGAAAGTTCCATTCGCGATGTGGCTCAACAAATGGGTACGTCAAAAAGTAACGTCCAAGGCAAGATTGAATTTAAAATCGTACAAAATCCAAAAGAAATCGAAACGGAGTGCAAATTAGGCTGCATGCATTAAACATCGGGCCCGGAAGCTGTACGACAAGCTGCTGTGTGGTCAACCCTCATGCATCAGTTCGACGAAGAGTCGACCAAGACCAGACCAATTGAGATATTTTGGGCGCTAACGAAGGCACACTTGAGAAAACATTTTAAAGCTTCGAAAAACATCGACAGTTTTAAAAAAAAACTGTAAAACCGTTCAAAAGTGTCGAAAACCGTTCATGACAAGTCTGTGCTGAGCCATATCGGAGGCGACAGATCAAAAGTGCGGTCATTAGCATACGATTAAATTTTTAAAATTTTTGTTTTTCGCAAATAGTCCAGAACAGAACCCAAACACAATTTATGAAACAAAAATTCAGTTTCTGGAACAGGTTTTCTTTTTTACCTAATTTTGAAATCGTGCTTATACTTTCTGGGACACCGTTTAGTATCATGAAAGGCCTTAAGGCTTCGAATTGATACGGTCCCGGCGATAAGGAAAAAGAAACGATTCACAACGATGTCTGAGAGCGTTGATTGGTAGAGTATTATAAATTAATGACGCGTTGGTGTTGGAGTGAATGGTGAATTTAAACTCGCACATGTACCAATAACATGACAATGATCGACATATCATCTTCACAACATTCAGCGCAGGCATGATGGGTTGCAAGAGGTAGTGCAACTAAGGATAGACTGGGTCAGTCCACGTAATCTTGGCTGTGAAGGTAGTGTAAACCTGTGGTTGTAATAACCGATGGGCGATGACCTTTTAGTGGGTTACTTCAGCAACGCAATTCCATCTCCTGCTAACATACAGGTTGGTATTGGTTGGGAAACGATTGCGATATTTTTTTCATTGCAGGACCACCTGTGATTGTTTCTGCGTAAGGTAGGTCGGGCGAAATTGGAAAGTAATCAAAGATTCTTAGGTAGATGAGAAAAATGTGCTCTCTCCTTCCTTTCTTATTTCACTGACCAACTTATTTATTATTTTCCTCACTTTATCGTAGGTACTGAAAGACCATCCATGGAACAGCTCTAGTGGTAGGGAGTCGATACCTAGAGGAAAGTTCAACGAAATTGTAAGAATTTCAAAAACCGGTAAAACAAGTATTCCAAAACGATGCGTTCAGTTCGTAGGCGAACCTCCAACTCTTAGAGCCTCTGCTTGCTATTCCAAAACCCTAGTGAAACTTCACTGGACAATTGAATGCATCCTTCGTAATCACGAGAAGTTTGTGGCGGCCTAGCCCAGCTGGAGTTCTAGCCAGCACAGAAGGGCAGAAGGACCCGCAGGCAGTACAGTGTGCGAAGCTTTGCAGGGAAATGTAATTTCCTTCGTAACGGTGGGGAATACCCGTGAAGCATACACACTCTGACCTGTCATCGTTATTAATGCATACTGAGCTGATTTACGGCCGAACGGCCTTGACCAGGACCAAGGCTTATTCGATCGGTTTCGATACTGATGTTGTTGTTCGAGACAACGCCCCACGATCAACTGACGACGACGACGACGACGACGACGTTGGTGACGGTTGTTAAGCAACGTAATGGGGTCCCAAGTCGAATTCCTCTCAAGCCTTTTTCAAAGAAGTCAGTAGCCCTTGGTAGGCGCCCTGGCACTTACCTCGGTCTAGCGTGTTGTGCATGTTTAGTCTCCAGTTCCTGCAGGTACCGGATGGCGGCTGCTACCGAGGCTGCATCGCTGTCCTGCGGCCGGGCGGCGGTCAGTGTGCTGAGATCGACGATCAGGGTGCAGACCATTAGGGCCACGATCAGACGCTGAGTAAAAGTGGTGGAAGCCATCTTTCTTGTGGTGCTGTCTTTAGTAAATGCCGTTGAGGCTTCGGTATCTTCGAGTGGGTGCATCCCACAAGCGATTTGCAGTTTCCCCGCGACATGAAGTGATATTGAAAAATGAAAAGAAATATTCAAACAAATTAGGTGGAGTGGGGTGTGTGTGCAGAAAGGACCGTGAACAGCAGCGAATGAGAAAGTAACTTTCATTGATTGGACCTTTTAGTTTTCATTTTCCATTCTAGCAATCGAAATGATGAAGCGGAAAAGAACACAGAACAAGAACATGAGAACAATATACTACAAATAAGGTACAAATTCACATTCCTCTCTCAATTTATTGGAAAACTCCATCATGGGGCAGGCATGGCCGAAGACAGTCGTTACGATAAGAACAAGAACTTTGGCTATTGAAATATAGATAGTTTGCATTTCGCGATCATTATTGTACGTAGCGCTTTTTGATTATTGTCCTAAAGCATGAGCCTTTCAAATATTGCTTTTAAAAACTTTCCTGTTTGGTTAAATTGTTATTACTGGCCGTTGTGAAGGAACAAAGCTACTGGCGAAAGAATAATGAATGACATAAATTAGTCGTCCAGTTATGATCAGAAGCAGGGACGAGGAAAAGTAATGACCGTAGTTCCGGAATCTCCCGGAACACCCGTCTTTTTGCCCGGCAAGCGTTTATGTTTGACCAACACAACGTGGCTTATCACTGATTTGAAGTTGTGGATTTTAACCTTTTGTAGACATGTGCTCTTTCGGTGCCGGAAGGAGATGCCGTAGATTGGTAAATGTAAAAAATTAATGCCAACGGAAATGGCTACAGCAGGTCGCTCGAGTTTGCCCACGCTTTTCGCCCTATCTTGAAAACATATTTTCATAGACCTTTTAGACGCCGGAAGTGGGTGAGTAAACACTTTTAAAACTTTTTGATTAACCAAAAATACTGGGTTGTTTGCAGTAGACGCTACAATAAGTTGTCCTTCACAGTTTTGCTGATCAATCAACCTAGAAAATCTGTCATTCCCGGGGTATGATCATGCAACGACGTTGGGCAGTTGTGCAAAAAAAAAGGTAAAAAATCAGTATACAAATGAATCTCCCGATCTTCGATAACTTTGTTTTAACGTTCAGTACTTTACGGCGGTGAAGAAGTTTACTTATCTGTTGACATTTTTCCGTAAAATATCGCAATTGACACGATTGGAATATAATTGAATTGTTTGACTTTCCGGGCAAATTGGCAACGTAGGTGACTGAAGCTGTGCTTGGATGCGGTTTGTGGCCAGTAAACAATCTTCTTACGAACGGAGATGCCTGTATTTTTCAACATCTTTGGATGGCGAGGTAAATCAGAAGCGTTGTCGAATTGTTCATGAATTCTATAGCAAACATATAGAAATTCCCACTGCAGTGAGTCATTTTGGTGTTTTGAGCCACGAGTTTTGAAAACGATGTAGATTTCTTCCATTTACTGAGGGGATGGCCCCATGACGTACCAATGGAATTTATTTGTGCTCAAAATTAACCCGTTATTAGCACCTTTCTTACATAGAGCGTACCAAATATTGGTGCGTAAGTGAAGTTTATTGGCACTACTCTTCTTGCATGTACAACATGCCTGACATGCTTGAATAATTTCCCATACAAAATTGGGAGTATCCAGGAATCTACGCCAGCATGTTTGGTTCAGTGATAGGGCATGGCAGCGATGCGTACCGTTTGTACATTTGCGAACACAAGATTACCCATTAGTGATTCACAAAGTACTTAAAGTTTTATTAATGTTAGTTCGGATGAATGTTTGGCTGTCATATGGTTTATCTTGTTGGTGCAGTCGACCTGTTCGATATGATAATCAATATTTGATCAGTCACAGTGCTAACAACCAGATGATACTCGAATATTGTGTATGAACAGCTGGTTGTAAATAGTTGTCGTAAAGCGTAATATCTAAATATATGCGGACACCCTTCTCTAGAGATGATATTATAATCAAGATTCGCGATAGATTCTATCTTCCGAAAAAGCATGTTTTCTATTGAATACATCATCTCTTATCGCTTATAAAAATCTTCTTGTATCTTAAGTTTTGTTCAACGAATAAGCTTTGAAATACTTAGAATCGAAATACTTTCAATTGTTCCGTCCAATGCACAATTAGTGTTACTATTAATAAAATCGTTCCTAAGTATCACTGAAAACGTGCGAAATTACACTTGGTTAAAAAAATCTTTTTAAACATATCAAACTGCACATGCAAAATTATCACCTTATAGTCGACTACAAGTTATCAACACTTTACACTGTTCACGATTTTAAAATTTTATTTGAAATTTTTAATAATTTGAAGAAACTTTCACTTGTTGCACCTATGGCATAACCCAACGGCTGGTACGGTCTAACGCCGGAAGTGCCAACGGTTTGCCTTTTTATACAAAATTTTATCCTACCCGGAAAGGGGAACAGGCGTCACAGGAATGGGTTCGCTGTGAAGATACGGGACTGCACTCTCCACCAAACCTTTTACGGAAAACATCGTTTGGTTCAATCCATTCCTGTGACGAAGCTTCCGAGAGAACTTTCTCTCGCAAAACAGCCCTTTGCAGAGCTTTGGTACGGGTTTTTGTTGTTGTGAGTCAGATATGAATTCAGCGATTACACCGTAGCTCCGCGCAGCGTTCTGTGCGCTGATATATACATTTTTCCTTTCCGTTTACTGTGACGAACCAAACCGACGCCCTTCGGTGGAGGACGAAAGGGATGGATGGTACTTAAGGATGAGGCCTTTGCTGGAAGTAGCAGTAACAAGCTGCATGGGAAAGAAAGAGATACCTTTCCTTTTCGGATTCAAACTAGCACCCAACATTTGTAGCGCAACTTGTTGATCGACCGCGTGCTATCGGATTTCTTGGCGCACTTGCATCGATTAGGAAAATTAATTAATTCGTGAAAAGACGAACGCTGCGTTATCAACGATCTCAACGGTCTGATACAGCTACTTGTGGACGACGTCAAATTGAAGGTCCTGCTTCTGGGCAAAAGCAAATCATTGCGAGAGCTGGAGTAGTAATCTTAAATGTAATTTCCGTCGATGGACACTGTATGCGAGGTTTTAAATTGACCTTTTAAACATTTCAACAGTCGTTTTCATTAATAAAAGATAGCTGATGGGGTGTTTTGTTACTCTCCGACGCATGCAAAATTCATTCATTCATTTTTAATGCAACAATGTTTTCCATTGTGGCGGATTTACCGTAATTTGAATAGCTGCTTACGATTGAATGTGATGTAAACTGAGCTGGCTATGAATGCAATTATGATTTCCTCTAGCTAATATTGAGCTGTCCGAGGTTAACGAAGGTGAACTTCGTCGAGCAATAGCCTATGTGCCGCATCATGTTGTTGATCGGCGAACAAGGAGGTAGGGAAAACAAACTTCCCTGTGTATGTCCTGTGTTCGATTGGAGCTGAATCTTATCTTTCAGACTACCGATTAGCGTAATGTGCGGAACCATGTTTCCAATTATTCGTTCAAACTCGTCTGCATGATAGGAGCGATGGAATGTAGGTCGTAGAAGTGGTTAGTATTTGACTGATATTATTCTCGGATGTTTGCTTAGCCCACGTATCACGGAGGTTGTAAATAAATTTACGTAATCAGCAATCACCTGCTATCGGGACGCGTTTCCGTTCCGTTCAATGTTATGGCAGTAAAACTTCCACACGTTTCGAGGGTTTCGTAAACTGTGCATTGAAATTAAGCGTATGGATCAAGTACCTAAACTGATTACAGTTAGGCAGTTTATAAAAATGCAAAACATTCGGAACTGTTTTCAAACAAAAACAAATTACTAAACAAATTCCTAAAAACTACTTGACTTACTATACACATTTTCAGATGTAGTAAAATTAGTAGTTAAAACTCAGTTGGGTCTTAGTACTATTATACTTTAAACAGTTCAAACAATGCTTAATGACATGTTTTTGGGTTTCTCTCAATCATTTATATTTACTTCGTTCCCAAATTAAAGTGGGTCCTAAGAAAGGTGACCTCATTCCGAACAAATCGCATTGATTCATTTAGAATATAAATTATATTTTTGACAATCGATCTTAGCTTTAGCTCAGGTTTATTGTATGCCGATTTTTGTTTTTTTATTTTTTGTCATTGAGCTGTTCGTTAGTCGGTAGGGGCAACGCAGAATATTCCTAGGGTGACCGTTTCAAAGTAGCAGTAGAACCTGCTATTATGATCATAATTTTATCACTATAAAAACTCAGACCAATTGTCAACGTCCATTTCAATATGGTTGACACAATGATCTTGTGAGTTCATCTCTCTTAGGACCCTGCTTGTTCACACGTTACATCTTTACGTGATTATGTTTTTCTTTTCTCTCCATTATCAGGGCAATTACAAAATTTTATACAAGCGCTTGTTTCTTTGAGACACCTCATAAAGCAATGCTCGAAATGATCTCAAACGTCTGGTACAGCTCATAAAGACTCTAAATTCGAGTTACAAACGTCACAGAAATTATATTCGCATGACAAGGCCATGGTTAACGAGTCTAATTCGCTGTCCGGAGGAAAGCTTTGTCAAACAGGTCTTTTGTCTTTTTATGACCGAAGCCTTACATCACATATGGTCCAAAAGTATTTCATCATCTTTTTTGGGAGTACGGTTGAGAGAAGGTGACCAGTTGAAAGTTTTTAAGTTCATTGAATTGTGTTGCTGTGCTTTATCATTGTGCGTTTCTTCTGGGCATACTTTTTTTTTTTGTCAATGTTTGTTAGGCAGAAATAATACAAAACATATTTTCCTATTATTTTCTCTTTTTATTCCGGGATATTGTTTTAACACATCATTCACCAGACGGAAATGATTTCTGAACGCTCGTTTTTGGTAATTCTGTAATTGTAATTGTCATAATTAGGTGATTAGAGAATTTGAATTGAAGACTATGAAACGAAAATACCAAACATAAAGAGTGTTCTGAAAGCTGTTATTTCATATAGAATCGGTTCTCTGGTGTGCTTGTTATTGGCTAATTTTTTTTTTTTGTTTTTTGCATCTAATTGCTATATTCATGACGCTAAATATATTTCACATTGATTTTAAATTTTGGATTTATGTATCAACAGCGTGGAATGTTGCGTAACCGTACGACAAACAAAACATATTTTTAAAAAACCTACAACATTTACTGCACCTTAGTTACTGCTTGTTGATGTTGATATTATTGTAGGAAACTTGAGCAATAGTTAATGAAGTGTGTAGGCATTAATTAGATACCTCGTGGCGCTAGACTAACAATCGGAAACCCCCTGCCCTCAGCGACGCAAGTTTCGCAGAATTTTCTTTACAAAGGAATATTACGAGGATACCCAAGCTGAGAGATGGGAAGGGGCATGTGTGCGTTTGTAAGCAATGGAAAACGCCACCCTTTGTCGCTGGGAAATAAAAGCCCAGTCCAAAGGGGATTCCTTAGGTCACGGAAATTACAACGCACCCCGGATATTACAGAACTCGTTTTAAGCACGCGTTGCAGCGGTCGGCGATCACTGACGACCGGAACAGCGCACAAAAGCGCACAGGTGCCCAAGGTCAGGTCAAGATGGTGAAATCAAACCAAACATCGTAACGATCGCGTATCCACACTTTCGACGCATGCTGATTGTGGGGTTTGGATCGAGTACGCCATCACTAGTGCAGTGTGTCATTGTCGGCATCAGCTAGAACTATAGCTGGTGGATAGAGATAGAGAGTCTGCGTGTACTTGCTTTCGTAATTTTGCTCACCATCGCTGACCTTTTGGGTGGAGCTTGGACTCCGCACGTTGGCGCAACCAATTCTTCCGCGTGCGCCCGGCAATCAAGGGACAATTATTGATACCCACGTTTGTGACCCTTTATGTATAACTTCTGTTGCTTTATGTAAAACTGTGTTGTGGCTAGCCACGCGAACGATCCTTACGATTATTTGTTGACGAATCTGTCAACATTTTGAACCTCTGATATTGAATAGCACCGTATTGGGATGGCGGTAGTAATAAACATTTATTTAAAATGTAAAAGAATAAGTTATATCATAGCTATATGGGAAAATGTAAGTAACAATCAATGTAGAGAAAACCTTCTTTGGTTCTTCAGCTCTTGACTGACTGGGCCTTGTGGCCTCGACGGCTTAACCACTCTTCATGTCGTATATAATTAGAGTGCGGGAGGTATAACCACCAGATGGGTGATAAAAAAAAGGAAAAGTAGTTTAATTACACATTCATAAATTTGCGGTAAGCGCGTCAATCTCGCCAACGATGTTTACTGTCCTTCTGACGTGTTAAAGCGGTCAGTGACGTAAACTGTCATGGGTCACGGGACCGAAAAGGTTAAGCTCGGGGAAGCACACCCTTCGAGTGACCAACAGCAATGGACATCCCGGGAGAGCTGGGCGAAAGTTGTGTATTATGAGCGTCATTTGGGCCTAAGATTCGATATGCATGAAGCTTTTTATCGTCAAGAAGTCCTCGATTGAGTTGGAACGGAAGCTATGGTATGCGTAACGGATTAGAATCGATCACCGTAAGGACCTCGAGGTGTTCTACCGTGTGTCGTCATCCGCATTCCTGAGGCGCTGGGAATTCAGTGTGTTTGCCGTCGTCGTTGTCAAGACCTGCTCAGTGTCAAGTGCGCAGGGTCGGTAAGGGCGCAATGGCCAGACCACAGCATGACGCTATCCTTTCCCAACCGCAACCGCCAAGCGACGAACTTGATCCCACGTTCAGGCCGGTAACTGGACGACTTTGATCTTCATTCGCTATTTTCACGGTCTCAGCTGCTTGTGAATTGAGAGTAAGGAGACCTACGAGCAATTATGCAATGGGCATATGTGTCCGTGTGCTATCGGCCAAGTGCTACCTGGCGGTCGTCGCGCCATCCGCACCATTCCCCCAGGCATGACTCTGCGCGTGTGTACTTGTGTGCTGCACCAATCGGCTTCATTGATTGCATCGAACTACATTGCGCCGAGGGTAGCACTCAGTAAATCATTTTAGCGCCGTCCACCGGCGTCCGTCGGTTCGGGGTGAACGTTGGCGTTCATGATCGGTGAGATGGTATGATGACGGTGTTAGACGTTTTACATTGTGGGCAACAAGTGGTCTAGGGGGCATGTACACGCGCAAATACACGCGACTTATGATAGCAGGGCCAATGGAGGTCGGATGATCGGAGTCCGAGCCAAGAGGTAACTTCAATGTTGATGAATTATTTATCCACGTGCATTATGAATCATTAAACGAAAAAGAAATAGTTTCCACCATGTGCCACTACCGTAGGGCTGCATCTACAGACTGTAGGATAATAGTTGATCTTCTTTCTTTGGGATTTTCTTTCCTTGGGCCACTGGAAAGAATTTGGAAATTATGAAATTTAGAAGAGTATTAATTTTCACAAACATCCGACTATAGAGGAATCACTTCTCTCCTACCCCTCTGACGGGTTGCCGGACATTTAATGATCGTAAGGACGCCCAGCTTGTAGGTTATGGAAGATTAGAAAGGAACTAATATTGAACGAAAAAGCCTGAACGCAATCAATCGTTACCATTTGTACATTTGTGTGTGTGTTTTTTAGATTTAGCCGTGGAAGGAAAATCTTTAAGAAGACTCCCCACACACACAGGGTAGTTTAGAGTTTTTACCCACTTAAACCTTTCCTCGTACCACATACCCTGGGAATCTGCGCATATGCGCAGATATGCTGTCCATAGGCTTCGTTGCCCAGCGGAGATTGTGCTCCAGCACACAGCTGTCGACTGGTTAGTGACACTAATGCGTTGCCAATACTCTACAGGGGTTTCTGCTCCTCTCTCCACATTTTTTGAAAACGCATTTTTGCTTCTTGCTGCAACCCCTTGGCCCATTTTTGGTCCAAAACTTGTATAGGCGGGTAAAAGTCACCAGAAGAAAATTTTTTTTTGAAAAAACCGAAATTTGAAAAACACGTTTTTAGTTCTCTAATGATCAATGGACCCTGACCATGAGAAGTGAAGACCACGATCGATTTGGGCGATAAAAATGTCGGTGTGTGTGTGTGTGTGTCAGTATGTGTTCATTTTAAATTTATTTTTTATTGTTTATTGTTTATTATAATGTAATGAGTATCTGAAGAGCATTAAGTTGTAAATATTTTTGTATAACGCCATTATGTGTTATATTAAACGGTGCTCCCGAAAGTATAAGCACGATTTCTAAATTACGTTTTTAGTAAACGGATGACGCTAAACAGCTGATTCTTCGTTTGCTACTCAAAGCTACTAGTTAAAGCATCGAAACTATTTTGTTCAACCGTTTCTGTTAAAGTGCGAGGCATTTCCGACGAAATGCGCAAACGAATTGTGCACAAATGGTGCTCGACTCCTAACATTTCGCTAAGGCATTTAGGGAAAATCGGTGCGCCGATGATGCGCCGAAAAGTGGTCGAAAACCTGGTCCTGTCAATCAACAGTTGGACCAGATAATAGCAGAAGCGTTCTAGCAAAAGAAGGAAAGTTCCAACGTGCCAAGGCAACATTGAATTTAAAAACGTACAACAAAAACAAAATAAACCGAAACGGAGTACAAAGCAGGCCACATGGCGTTAAATATCGGGGTCGGACGCTGTACGACAAGCTGCGATGGACTATGAGTTGTATGTCGTCCTGTGTGACGCGTCCTGGTAGTTGATACCACACCGTGCCTGATAGCCAGGATGCCGATGCAGCCGACAAATCCATATTTCTCGAAAAATTCGGAAAAAGGCGATTTTGTGGCAAGCTGAATTTGCGACTGCAGGTTGATGTTCGAACCGTTTGTGACAACGGAGACGATGAGGACCGATACCTGCATCCGGGAGACAGACAGTTTTTGAAAAGACTGGAAGAAAGAGTCGAAAAACGGTCGGAACAAGTTTGTGCTGAACCTGATTGGAGGCGTCAGGTCGAAACTGTGGTCATTAGCATATGATAAAATTTTTGTAAATTTTTGTTTTCGAAAATAGTCTAGAACACAACACACACACACAGTTTACCAAATAAACATTCAGTTTCTGGAACAGGTTTTATTTTCTTGTCTAATTTTTAGTTGTACTTATACTTCCGGGTCTTACACAGAAGCGACTGCTTTCGCGCGATATCAATTTATTAGATTATTAGATATTAGATTAGAAAAGAATGAAGCTCAAACTATATTGCGTAAGTAGATTTGAAATGCCAAAATGTCGATGAAATGGATGACATTGTGGATGGAGATGAATTGCATACTTTTTCGTTTAACACCCACCCAGACAGAAAAGTAAGCTTCAAAGTATACGGATGTTTACACTTCTTGTTCATACGACGGGTTGATCGCATTCCTGAAGACTTCTAATAACACCAGTGTCCAGAATCTTATAAGTTAAACCAACGGGTTCTGATAGCAGGTAAACATTGATTGAGTACTGGATTTGTCACGAGTATGTAAACGAACATGCTGGAGAAATTGTTCAATTTTATATTCCATACAAAGCCGATGATTTTGAGTCAATTTTTATTTACTCTAAGACATTTATGTTCTGATAATATATGGCATTTATTATCTGGTTTTTATAACATTTAACGCGTTTAGACATCATTTGTTTCAATTCAACCGAACGCTTAGGTGCGATCCTTCCACTCACGACATTTATCGCTCGCCCCGCTCTCGCTCATAACCGGCAACATCATGCTGATCTTTCGATTCCATGCTTCGCTCCATGAGAACCGATCTCGTGAACGAACGCGCACACGAATGAATACAAGATCGCAATCGTCAGTAACAACCTGCAAGCGAGAGGATGCTGTACTGCTCGCAGAAGTCTTTGTGCCACGGCTGTAGCTTATATAAAGAACAGAACATACGCTGCGCTACTCCTATTTGCACTTTTACTCTCCAGCGTGCAAGATCTTACGCTGCCCATATTACAGATTATTCAGCCGAGTTTTCTGGGCGGAGTAGCTTAGTTGTGCAAAAATCCTACCAAATCTTCGCTACCGAATTGTGCAATATTATTAATTGTGAGTGTTGAATTGTTACAAGCAATCAGAACTAATATACACCGTGTAAAGATTCGTGGTTTCTGCCGTTGTGAATTATTAGGAAAACAGTTAAAAAAGTTAAAAATAATACAGTGTGCTATACAACTGTTGACTGTGGATTTTAATCCTGTTTTCAATAAGTGGATATTATCACCAAGGATTACCACCGTACAAAAGTTGCACGAAATCGAGTAGTTGGTAAGTGTTTGAAGTGTATTATAAAATGAAGTGCGTTAACAAAAAGTTAATTTATACCGTTTTAATTTCATATGTGACAGCATATCATGTTTGCCTTGTCAAACGTTAAAATTTAATATTGAATTGATTTTTTTTATTCATAAATTTTACTTAACTTTCGCTTTATTTTATGTCACATTTAAATCAATCGTTCCATGGAATTCATATTCAAAATATCTACTCACTTCAGAGTTACTTAAATAGCATTATGATATTCGCATATTTGAAGGTCAGCTTTTGTCAGTAGCTTACTAATATTAATTGTTTTCTTCTTGTTAGCGTGAATAGTATTCTGTTATGTGTGCAAACCTACTTCAATATGCATTTGAGATGGTAATACAAAAAATATAACGCTGCTGTGAACACTCGTGTGCTTTTGGAGATGTGCATTGATGCACACAAACGCATTGACAGGAGTGTTTATTTTTCTATATTTACCTGTTAGTTAACTCAAACGTAGTTTTAGCATTTGTTAATCGTACCGGTTGAATTATAGTACTTTTCTTGTTTTTATTTATATATTTGAAAACACAGAAACCCGGCACCATGATACAAAGTTTTTACAAGTTTTAGTAGTAACGGATCGGAGAACCAGGGAGAAAAAAATCTTGTCATTTGCTTAAGTACAAGGCGGATTTTTAGTGTGTAAAGCTTGTTACCTCTCGCTCGTATTCGTCCAGCTATTATAACTCCACTCCACACATCAGCAGCAGTATCACCAAAAATGACAACTACCCCAGCTTTTCCGTTGGCCTCCAAAAGGAAACGTAAGTAGAGATGTTGTTTACTCCACTTAAGTGTTTGGGTGATTAGCAGGTATTTAATTCTTCACACGATACACATGATTTATGGATCACTTAAAAATGAGAGTTCCTGCCAGCAAAGAAGTTTTTGTGAGCAAACAGATTGATTCTGTTATGTTTGTTTAATGGTCCATTTCCGTCTAGAAAGCCGCATCTCATAGACGAGATAAAACACATGAGAAGAATAGTAGTTACAGTACAACTAGTTGAACTTTGTTAGTGTTAGATTAAAGCGTGGCAAGGAAAGATCTTTTTTATGGTAATGACCTATGTGCCATGTGAGACGATCCGGATGTTAGTCGCACAGATTTATCACTGCCGTTTAAAGCTTGACCTGCCCTCTTCTATAGGTATGACGTGTTTTCCTACTTGCGGTTCGATCAGTATAGCGAGCCGTTCGAATCTTTCTGCAAAAACCGTGTGTACGACAGTTCTGGTCAATTCATCCACGTGGATCGCTCACGAAACAATAATGGCGCCGGTCAAAAGTTAAGTGAATGCAAAGCTCAACCACACAAAATAGTACCTGTTGTGTCGGATGAATAAGCCAGAAAGTGACCTATAATAACACATGCTAATAATCTACCCTCCACACTGGCCCTCCCTTCGTTTATCTCAGCAATCAGCGATGAAGAAAATGAAATTAATTTTATGATAGTTGACCCATCAGGAAAGGACGAAGATGTGTACGCCCGTGCTGTGGCACTAGGCTTTTGTGGTTTGCAATTTAAAAGCGTGTGTGTTATTGCTTATTAGTAGACCTCTCCAATCGGTCATCGGTCGAGATCATAGGCGCCCTGGAGATATTTAACTACTTCCTATCTGCTAGTTGTTGTGCTGGGCTAGCGCGAGGACCGAATCGTATGATTAGTCTTCCCACGGGTTGTAAACTGATTTAAAACCACTGTACTAAGCCGCTCTCGCTACATTTGCTGCACGAACAGTGACAAGCGGGCGTAGCTTGATCCGGTCACGGCAACACACATCTATAGCAACTTGTTAGCAATGAAGTCCTTGAGATTCCGGTTCACGTCCTTGCACCTCACGTGTAATGTTGCACTCAGCCGAGGCTGTGCTGGCGTGCGTCGTACTTAACGTTATCCCTGGCGGGCAGTTAGTGAACCAACGAGCGTCAGTTTATGTGGCTTCGACTAGTATCGGCGAGACGCAGCGGACTCTGCTCTTCGTCTGCATTTTACCTTCACCGGCTTTGACGACTGTAAAATGTCAGCTAAGCAACTATTAACTGGTAATGAGGGAGAAAGAGTTACGAATTCGTAAATTGCATCAACAACTTGTGTCTCTTATTATGTAACATGCAATTGGTTGTTAAATGACAGCAATTAGAAAGATTTTAGCAAGTTTACTGAAGCCAACTTACGTGATCTAAGTTTTTACTTAGCCTGTAAATATAATTAACTACAATATTTTTCTCATTTTCGTTGAGTTGAGTTGAGCAAAAATCCTGTTTGAGTTCTTAATGAATTGCGCCTGTTGCATGGTATTTTACCTATTTAAAAAATGTTACATTTATTATTATACATTTATTAGTTTTAATTGAAATAACAAAATGCTACCAAAAACAATTGTCGCTTGCATTTGATCCCCTAAAGCTAACTTTCATTAACTTGATCAATTTTAAACACATAAATCACTTTTCGAAAGATTACAGTTAACAATCGTTTTTGTAATATGAGCGAATTTCCAATTGGTAAATATTGCATCTATCATTTCTGAAGAGACGCTGCATTTAGAATTCCTGCACATGCACCAAGTTATAACACTATTATAACGGATTGGCCTACTATTGATTATGGTTGTGTATGGGAAACCAAATGCTCAACAAAAGGTGTAAGGTGGCGACGCCATGGGGTTCTCCGGCTTATCGCGGAGATGGAACTTGTAGTGCTATCTGAGGAATGAGTCGATTGAAATGTGTATTGTTTGGCTAACGTCCTATTGATGCGCAGTTGAATCGATTTTCTTGCCGTATGCTTTCTTTCTCCTGTGTCTCTTTGTCGGATACGAACTGAAGTAGATTTGTGCTTCCGTGATTCTTTCACAACTAGTGGAACAGTGCTGTCTAGCGTTTCGCACATAGTAATTGCTTCTTTATTCTCGTTGCTCGGACTTCACGAGTCGGCGATCACCCAATCGTACAGTGTCACCATAACGATATTGCGGTGAATATATTGTTAATCCCACACATTCTCTGTGTGCGGCTTACTAAACCCGCCAATTAAAATCCATCGATTATGGTCTAATCAGTTCTGTTATTCGAGTTGCTACGAATGCGCCGTGGCGTCCAATATTCTAGGACGTGGCGAACTAAGAACTTCCCGCTACAGTGTGAAAGTAACCGGTTTGTCGATTTCTTCGTCGTTTGTCATAAGGGCTGACCTGAGTGCCGCCCGCCTGCCCGCTACCTGCTCGGACAGAACGACTACCGTGTGGCGTGAGTGCACTAAATGACCCACTAGGGTCTAATCGCTTGCAAAAGGCTTCGATTATGGGGTTAGGTTAGCCGCATTGCTTTGCTGGATTCACGTGCGGAGTCCGGTCCTGGCAACGTGTACGGTACCGATACTGCAGAATGCCCCGAGCTGATCCCGATTACCGGTACCGGCGCCCATACTCACTATTCATTCAGAAAAATTTCTCAAAATCGGTTCCTGGTGAACGTGCCGCTTTAGGTGAGGTTCGTCGTCTATCATTATACCTACGGTAAGGTACGCGTGTCGTCTGGCAAAGTGGGTATTGTAATTGTAAACAAAGGAGCTCAGGCGTAAATAGGGTATTAGATCCACGAGTACTATATTTTAATCGATCGACCGGAAGCAGCATCAGATACTACGTATTAGTAGTTTCCGGTGGCAGGTCATTGAAAGACGTAATTTCTTTTGTAGCAAAACAGCCAAAAATCGTAGACAACATCACGATATGCGCGGTAAAACATCTTTGAACCCATGTTTACTTTCGTATAATGTCATCATTGGTTGATGCACGGCTGATGACATTGAACTTTCGCTATTGTTTCCCCCCACTACATTAGGCCTCGCACCGAAAAAGTTAGAGGACATTGTGTACAATGCTAGTTTATCCATTTCCGTTCCATTGAGACTTGGTTTCAAAGGATGCGACCCCCTCATTGGTCTGCATTGCTAAAGCAGCTACGGAAACACACGATCGTTAAAGGTGGCCGCGCGTTGCTTTCATGCTGGGCTGCGGGTTTACCGAGATCTCAAGATCATAAAAACAGGTTTATGACGCACCCTACTGTCAATTTCAATACCGGCACTAGCTTTCCTTGTCTTTCATTACCTAGCTCACCAACGTGCCACATCCTTCTTCACCACAAGAAGTTGAAGCTAGACGGGGGAGGGGTGCTGCATGTTTACAAACAAATGAAATCGCAAGTAACATTATCAAGCCGAGGTGTTGTTCTAGTGGAAAAGAGAAGTGAAGAAAGCAAGTAACGTAACGGGTCCTGTGCGGTTCGACTGATGGATGTACGCAATGGTGTTTCTTCATACGTGCGACTGGTCTTCCGTTCACGTGCCATGCTTACCATCACAACTTACCGGTACAGGTTTATTTATTTGGTTTACTCGGTCTCGAGGTTACGAGTGCGTGAACTTCTCTGCTCCTTCAATGCTCTCCTTCCGTGGTGTCAACATCGACACATGCACATGGAGCGTTGCGTTCGCCGGGTAGCCATTCCAAGATCAGCGTGGCACACTTCGGGTGGAGCGTGTGCCATCTTGATGTCAGTGTTGCCGCCCCGGGAGTAATAACCTTAAACCAACCCCTCGTGGTAACGTGGATAATTTGTGACGAGGTGACATTGAACCGGTGTATTGTGGCAAGGCGTTTGTAGGATGGAATTCGAATGTCTAGTTTGATGTTTTCGTTTATGATTGACAACTCTAATTTAACCGTATGTCTATTTTTTTGTTTACAGGTGTGATTAAGCTGTGCTGCCTAGGAGTTCTATTCATTACACTAGCTTACGCGATCATTGTGATTGATCCCACCGAAGTCATTGTCGAAAATGTGAGTATTGCATGAATCCGCACCTAGCGATCAATAACGGTATTTGCGCTGGCAGATCAAATCTGGGCTTAGCGACCTTGAGGATCTACCTCTATTTACCCCTCATGGTTTATTATGATTTATGCAGAAATTATCCATGTTCGAGGGCTCCTACCTGCACCGCCTATGGAAGAAACCGCCCCTAGAGGTATTCATCAGCATTTACGTGTTTAACATTACCAACCCGGAGGAGTTTATGAGCGGTAACGAGCGACTACGTGTGCAGGAAGTCGGTCCGTACGTGTACCAGGAGTTTTTGGAGCACCGCAACTCAACCTTCAACCCGAACGGCACGCTCAGTTTTGTGCCCATCAGGCGGCAGGTTTTCGTTCCTGAACGGTCGGTCGGTGATCCTCAGGAGGACCGCATCATGATACCTAACATAGCGCTGCTAGGTGTATCCAGTGCCGCCTATCGAATGTCATCGTTTGCGGCTTTCGCTGTGGCAGCCGCACTGAAGCCACTCGGCATGTCCCCCATCCTGAATATTACCACGCACGATCTGCTCTGGGGGTACGATGACCCGCTGGTGCGGATCGCTTCGTCGCTGCTTCCGGATATAATTCACTTCCAAAAAATAGGCGTTTTAGATCGGGTAAGTTGACCGTAACCATCACCAATTCATGATCAGCTCGTCGCGTTCCTATGTTTGAAAAACTTTCTCAACTTGTTCTCTCATGTTTATCCGCCTCATATTTTTCTATCACTTTGCTTGCATCGCGTGATCGGCCGCAACCATCACAGACGATACATAATATGTACTCCGAGTAAGCTAACGCTCTTCCGACTCCTGATCGTAGATGTTTGACGATGGCTTTGATACGGTTACCATTAATCTGCCCGAATCGGTACGTAACCAGCACCGTAGCGGCGAGGATGGCACCTTAGACGACGAATTGTCGGACGAATTGGTGGAGAGCCTGCACGATGACTACTATCACGAAATAGTTTCGCCCCGGCCTGCCGATGAGGAACCGATCAGAGATTACTCGATCGACTTATGGAATGGATCTCCGGGACTGGCGCATTGGGGCTACGTGGCAAAGGATCACTGGGATGCTGATAGAAGGTGAGGCTAGTTGTACGATGAGTGGGTGCTTGAAAATACTTAGATATTAATTGTTGGTTTCATTTCATTAGAAATACTCCGTGCAACACGCTGCAAGGAGCATACGATGGTTCCGTTTTCCCTCGCAACATCTCCAAAACGGAGGTGTTTAAAGTCTACCGAAAGGCTTTTTGCCGCACGCTCCCAATCGCCTTCGAGCGGGAAGGCGAAGTGGATGGAATAAAAGCGTATTGGTTTTCTATACAAGAAAATGCATTTGAGAGCTCCGTAGACGATCCGTACACATCATGCTATTGTAGAAACAACCAATGTCTTCCCAAGGGTCTCGGGGATCTGAGTCCTTGTTGGTACAGTGAGTATTTTGACGAGTTTGAAGGAAAGCAAAACTGTAACTGTAGCCAGTAAACATGTGATTGATTTTTCCAGACATACCCGTAGCTGTTTCGCTTCCACACTACTATAAAGGTGATCCACGGCTTTCACAGGCGATTGATGGCTTGAGTCCAAACAAGGAAAAGCACGATGCCGTTATCATTATGCAACCGGTAAGCGATAACCGTACCGCGATGATGCAATTGAGCAGTTTTCTAACATTCAACGTACGTGTACCTTTCATCCCGCAGCAACTAGGCATCCCAATGCAAGCCAACATTCGTGTGCAAATCAGTCTGCTTACGAACATTAGCTTCAACTCTGAGCTGAAGCCGTTCCACAACTCTGTTATTCCACTGATTTGGGCCGAAATGGTAAGTATTTGCAAGCGTTTCATTCAAAATGAATAAGTTTACATTTGGCTTTGCTGCTCTCTGTGGCCCACGAAATCCGTTGAAATACTATTTTTTCGAAAATTGAAAAACATTGCATGAAGATATAAAAGCTTCCCGAAAGTTTGCTAACATCTTTTTTTGTGCATCTGGTAACAGTCGCTGGAAAAGCTTACGCCGGAATTGATTCTCCTGCTGAACATCCTATTTGGAGTTGCACCGTACCTTCAAACCGGACTTGTATGCTTGCTAGCGCTACTGGGAGCTTCACTACTCGCCACCGCAGGCCTGGTGCTGCTCTGCTCGACCGAAGCCACGACGTTCGAGTACGACCCACGCAAGTCGATCCGGTATTCCACCGTCAACATGATACCGTACCCATTACGGAAGGAGCTGGAAAAGTATGGAGAGAGCGAAGTACGACGAGAGCCCTTGCTGATAGAAAACTGTGCATGAAGCGGGCCACGAGCAGCGAATGCTTTACGGTTTGGAGCCGTTGCTGGTGAAAACTTGTCACTGGTCTGTCGGTTCTCCTGCTCGGAATATTCGAACTGAGATTTATTCTTATAGAATAGAATAATAGATTACACGGAAAAAAATTATACATCGACAAACAGCCACAAACAAACACACTCCTACTCCTGTTTCCGTCAAGCGGCACGTCACAAACTCACTCATTATTTTTAAAAGCAATTGTGATATACTTTTACGATTTAATTAGTTGTAAGACCGAATGTACTTGAGGGATGATTTTCACTACTTTTCGTCTCTATTAACCTATTGTTGAATTAATTTTCTCGTTTACTGTTAGTGTTTATCGTTCCATAGCAGTTTTCCTGCAGTGCTGCAGGAAAAAATAACGTTTAGTCAGTTGATTGAAAAACAGGTATTTCGTCAAACGCGGTGTTGTAGCAGTGGAATAGATTTAACGCAGAGCATAATTGTTAGTACGGGCAGATGGAATAATAGATCATTAAACGGATTCAATTGCACTACCGACAGGTATGGTACCTGTAAATTGAATGAATAAAAATACTTTTGGGTGCATGTGCTTTCAAATGACTAAACTATTCATTCATTTTATTGCGAAGCTTTTTCATTGGTTACATTAATCCATTTTTTTCAAAACTCATCATTATAACTGAACGAAAGACTACTTTATCTATCGGCAACATAACACCGATGTTCACGCTACTGTTTTTTTCTTATGATCTAGGTTCACACACAATATCGTAGCGTATCGTACAATAATCTTCAAAGTTAGTGAACAATAGTTGGACGTTTGTATGCAACATATGTTTTATTTTCTAATATTAGCACATTTTCAACACCCACATAGGAGCGTAAGGATTCGACAATTGATAGTTATGAAACAATGAGTAACAATAAACAAAAACATAATAAACACGGAAAAACGTTAAACAAACTACTTATCTACACTTATCTTGTGTAGACACTACTGTACCTCAACTTTGTTGCAAAAGGAAACCCTACGGTAATCTTTTTTTCATCTATGGTTGAATTATTGTTTTCAACGATAGTATTATAACCATGACATGTTACTCGACCGCAATTCCGTCTATCTACATTACTTAAGTAATATCACAATGTTCAGCTTCGCTACGGTTGCATCACAAAAACTGGAGAGCATTTTTTGTTCTCTTTCGCAGCTTGTAACTCCGTTGGCCACGCTGGTTAGGTTGTCAGTTATTCTGGATGGTTTCCACTATCCATTGACGGTAAAAGGATATTTTCGTATACACGTCTGGATAGTTTTTAAACGCACATCCAGATCCAAAGGAAGTGATTCCGACCAATATCCACGGTCCACGCTTACTGATCCTACACTGTAGTGGTCCTCCGGAGTCGCCCTGAAAATAAAGTGTAAAAGAATTGAGTTTTCAATTGTTAGTTGGGCGCACCAGGGGCGCGCTATTGTCAAGCATAGGTGAACAGAATATGGAAATGTATATGATTTGGTCTATTGGAAACCGTAACGCAATAGTAGGGAAACACATGCCATTTACTAATAAGTTCGAAAGCCATGCGACGTTCATGGACCGGTAGAGTTAAGTAGATTTGACGTGAACTAACATACCACGCATGTACCCCCGGTGCCATCCAGGTTTCCGGCGCAAAGATGGCCACGATGCAGTTTGATGAAATCTCCGTACGCCTCTTCGCATCTGTAAAACAAAAGCGACTCTATGAGTGACCGAATCGGAGATGTGATTCTGTTCCAGGTAATTACTTTTTACTGCTCTGTATTGGTGCACGCGTTTGCAGCAAAACGTCCGTCAGTTCGTCATCGATTGTCGATTTGCCCCATCCAGTTGCAAGGCAGTCGACATACTGCGACGTATCGGGCATTGCTCCCGCCGACATACCAGGGTCGGTTTCGATCGCGTCTTCGTCATCGATTGGTGCGCGATCGTTAGTGTCCTCGGTCCGGTAGTTCGGCTCGTTCCGGTAATATACGGGAGCATGAGAAAACTTGTCATTCCGGCGTCGGCTATTGCCGAACTTGCTGTTCAGGATGGCACGATGGGTTTGCCGGTGGCTACTGCTAGGATCCACCTTGCCGCTGTCCATCTGTGACCGATGATTCCATCGTTTTCCATCCTGACTGCTTTTTCTCTGGTGAGGCTTTGTACTAAGCATCCCCGTGGCAAAGAACCGCCGCGTGGCCCAACTGGTCGATTTATTACCATTGGAAGAAGGTAGTTTTGTATGATTAGTTCTGGGCGATAGAACTTGCCCCGTGACCAAATGGTTTACTAGATATCTTGCCGTTCTCGTACGTGAACCGCGTTTATCGTTGGTCTCGGATTCAAATGCTTGCTTCAAACGACGCAGAAAATTATCGTCTCGAAAGGGAATCGATTCTGGAAAAGCCTCTTGGTCGTCAGGAATGTTCTGGTTTGATGGTGTGGACGGATGTTCCATGCCAAGGTTCGAATCTCGGTCGAAGAAATAAGCAGGTTTGTCGCTGGGATTCGGTCTCGACTGTTGATCCGGTCGTGGGTCGTACGTCATACTGTTTACCTTGAAGTCAGCGAAAGGAAGACATATTTTCCGTACCCTGGAGTTTGGTGCGGTGTTGGCGGGCCTGGACAGCTTAAGGAGCACTGAAATTCAAACATTTAGAAAATATGTTAGATCGATTGCGTTTTTCGTGCGTTCATTGTCAATGAAACGCCTGTTTAAACTCACCTAGATCGTGCTTGAAATTGTGGTATTTCTCATGCAAAATGATCTTGTCCACCGGTATGCGCTGCTCAAAGCCGGACTCCGTCCGACGGTCGTATTCACCGAGAACCACGGTCCACAAGGCGGGAAGAGGCAGATTGAACAAATCACTGTCGACAAAAGGAAACAAGAAGAGTTTAATCGATATAGTAGTACCAATATTGAAAACGGAAAGATGCTATTTATTACTACCGGAAATACTTCCGACGCGATTGCCCGACGGTGCGCTCGAAGACCTTTTCTTAGGTGCATAGGTGCACAGTGCACTTCCTGTGGTGAGTATATTGAATTTGTTTTGTGCATACTGCTCTAGAATGGTTCAAATCGGCAGTTTTGTGCACGGGAAAATAAGTGTGTGTGTGTGTGTGTGTTTGTATGGTTGTGTATGAGTGTTCTTTGCATCGCATGGACCGGATTCGAGAAAATGGGTCGGAACAAATTGAAATGAATGATTTCGTTTTCCGCGTGATGGTGAGTGGGTCACGTTGGTGTTTCTTTTTGGGGGTAAGGTTAGTGTTTATGCAAATTTCCCAAAAACTAGCCCACCGCCAGCGTCGGGTCGGACAGATGACGGAGGTTTATTGGATTTTTTCGTTTGGTTGGTGGAAAAATATTGACATAGCACCGATGCGGGATGCCGGACGCACATAGATGCCAGTTTTGGCAGCATTCCGGCCATGTGGACCCAGTGCGCACCGATAATCGAACGAACCGCACCCTCAGCGTAGGCCCTGCTAGGATTGGGAAACTAGATTTCGGAAAGGAATACGTACTTGTGAATGCAGTGTGCTGCGGACAGAACCCAATTTCGGTCTATTAGCACGCCACCGCACCAGTGACCGATAAAGCCGTACGACGGATGCAGCAGCTCCAAGGACACCTGCCACGGATACTGGCCTTCGACGGTCGGTGTTCCGTGCATAATCTTCGGACTTCGCATTACGGTCGGCTCCGTGCGGGTGGAAAAGTTGTGCTGCGCACCGGGAAAGTAACTGCGAGGCTGTCGACGGGAGGTTCGAACTCCGCAATCTGCGAATGAAGAAAAAGTCAATAGTAATTGCATCGTCTGAATGGAAATTTTCGTTATCAAATTTTAACAGAAAACGTTAATGGAAAGCAGAATACACCATTTCGTGGCTTCATTGGCAAATACAACATCGTACCAGTCAAGGATATATAAGAATTTCAAAGTTGTCTTACACCGTTTGGATTGTATCAATCCTGCATGAATAAACCAAATTTGTCAATGAATTTATTCAAAAGCATTGATTTCTCAAACAAAACTGTTTCGATTCCTTCTTTGTAATTTGTTAAAATATATTAAAGGATTGCGCATAGACGAGATTAAAACACAACAATCGGAAGGCAATCAAAGTGGACTTTACTTCTAGAATGTTTTAGCACGTTTTCTTTTTTCTACCAGCATTTATTGCATTAAATTGTAATTAGATTCCCGTCACTCCAATAAGCTTCTTTTTTTGTTGTTCTACTCGCCAAGTTATCTAAAGAAAGAGTACTTCACAGTATTGTACAGATGCCCCCTTCTAGGATACTTGGCAAAGTTTTGATTAATTGTTAAATTGCACCGCTGCCAAGGTTGTGACTACCCATCGGGTGCATTCCCTCCCTCCCCCCTCTTTCCATTGTCCTTAAATGTTTATATGGTTCGCAAGGTTACCAACAAATCCCAGCTTCCGTGCATCTCGAGTTAATTATATTATGTGGTAGCGTAATAAAATTACCATATTGGTAAGGACAACGATTGCAGCTCGCCAAGCGAAATAGGGGGTGGT
Source organism: Anopheles ziemanni (assembly GCF_943734765.1). Taxonomy (NCBI): domain Eukaryota; kingdom Metazoa; phylum Arthropoda; class Insecta; order Diptera; family Culicidae; genus Anopheles; species Anopheles ziemanni. The sequence goes on from NC_080706.1 coordinate 56,720,233, forward strand.
ATGGATTTAGATAAACTTTCCCCGCATCGGAAACAATCAATAATGGTACCAATGATTGGAAACACTTCATGAACACGGGCGGGGCGTCATCAAACGAAACTTCAAGAGAAAGGTATTATCGCTACGAAAACGCTAGAGATCTGGCCGTAGCTTGCCATTACACGATTCACTGATCCCGAAAGCGCCTCTAGCCTTGCTGGACTATCTTAGTACGTAATCGTACGGTAATCATTCGACAATGAACGAGTTTCGGAGGGAGAAACCAGTGACTACACCTAAGCGGCAGTGACGAAGGTTTATTTTTTATTTTATCATGGAGAATTAAATAACTCGTTGCAGCGACGTTTGGATGGAGCCTGCGAAGCTATCGATGGGAATTTCAATCTTATTTCCTACCAGTTCCTGGTTAGTTCCGCGTAGTAGTGCCTTCCAAGCGACGAAGCACACTCGGCCTTACCCACGTGGTTTCTTCTCCAACGGAGGCGAGGCGAAATGCAGTAGCCTACCGACTGATAGGTGGCCATGGCCAGGAAGACGGTGGCTCGAGTGCAATCAAGACTCGCGAGGTAGGGTCGCATACGCTCGTTAGCCACTGGGTACACCTGCAAGCCGGTGTAGAAGGTAGGAAAGAAAGGGCAATTGCGAGCCGAACCAAACAAAACCAGTACCTGTATGCTGTAATCGACATGATATGCCAACCCTGCGCCGCGTGCACCATCGGATGAAAGGAAAAGTGATGTTGGCCCGGGCATTGATTCAGCTTCCCGGTCCTTCCCAGTTCGTTCCGCATGACTTTCGTTGCACTACGCTGCTTCTCTGTGTGTTGCAATTTCCGCTTTACTACTTTCTTCCAATGTCATTACGTTAGCTTTTCAACCACCCGGCATCTCTCTGCAAATACTTGCAGCTCATTTGGGAATGTTTTATTACTTGTCGTTACATAGCATTTATGTTCGATTTTTCGCTCGCTTCTTGTTTTCGTCCTTTGTCTCTCTACCAACTTGTTACTCTTCGGCTCAAAAGGTGCTCGTATTTCTTCATCATCCACCAAAGTCCTTGCTTTTCTACCCGCGTTACGTCGAAAATTATTATGCAATCGAACTCTGGTCGATGATAATGACAGGCTAGAAACGATAGCGCAAAAAAGGCCAGTGCACAACAGGCCATCGGCGGTAATGGTTAGTGTTGTGGTTAAGCTTTACTATTCCACCCGATGGGCAAAGTAGTGATTTTTACATCAACCTCGTATTCGGAAGCATAAAATAATCGAGCAAAAAAACAAAACAACGCCGATGGAGAGAGGCCAACCGTTCCAAATCAAGCAGCATCGAAAGGAGCGTTTAGTTTGTGAGATGCTTCGTGACTGCTTTTTTCTATTTAAAGTAAAAGTTACCATCACTGAGCCAATGGCATCCAAATGACGACCATTGCGATGGTCATTTCCGCATTGGTGGGTGAAATGACGCTTTTTGCTTCTATTCTTTTGCTAAACTTTTACTTCTCATGTGGTGATTTCTAGCAAGATTATACAACCGTTTGAGTGAGTAACGGCATGCGGGACATAAACAGGATATATGAAGAAAGATCGCAAAAAAACATAAGAACGCAAGCGTGTAGCAAAATTACTGTGTCATAAGTTCTGCTAGGACATGAAACGCAATCAACGTAACCGTAAACTGTAGTGAACGGTGTACAGTTAAAGTGCATGGAAGATCTTACCTAGGACCAGAGGCAGCACTATAATGACACTTGTTGTTTAAAACAATATTCGTCTCACATACTTCCTGCTACATAGCCGATATGCAAGATTTAGCAATCTTAATCGCCTCCAAACAAATGGACAAGTATTGAGACGTTTTTCACTTTTCCAACTTCTCATGGCTCGTTTGGAAGCCGCATTTCGGCGGGAAAACTGGCCGCTCGATTCCCGATTCGATGGTGGTCTTTCACTCAATCGGAGCAGATTGATTCGAAATAAATTGCTGTATTATTCATAGTTAAATCGATTTATTAACACTCCGGATTCGGTTGTCACTAGCGGCACGACCGATACGGTCGAAGCGAACAAATCTGCGAGCCGCCCCGTGTTTGGCTCTGGAGAGAGAAAATTACAAATTTAATCGTATTTCTGTCCTCGTGCCGCGGCTTTGCTTCTCTAGCCGTTCATCGTGTGATTTTCTTTTTGGACAGTTCGTTAACTTGTTGGTTGTTCAGCGCCGTCGCTCCGCTGCATTGCCGTTCGTCGCCAGTAATCGGAATCTTGTTTATGTCTGAACGAATTGTAAAGCCCTGCAGAGTCGGAACGCTGTTTCGTGGATTGGAGAACGAACGCTGTAACAGAAAGACGCCTTCAGCGGTTTGGCAGCAACAGCTTGTTTTTTAGCACCAAATACGTTTTTGAAGACTACGAAATCCTCTTGGTTGAGTTGATCCCACTTAAGAAGCAACAAAAGCAGCAGCAACGGAAAGCGATCAGCTGACTCCACCGAGACCTTTTGTTTTAAGTATAATTCGTAACTCTTTTCATAAATAGAAAAATCGTTTCTAAATACCCTTAACGTGAGTGCCACGTGTCAATCAATCAACTTGAATTAATGAATCGTTCATTGATCGATTGAAACCAAAAACTGAGGCGGTCATTCATACTATGGAATCATTTCACTAAATACCACTTTAAGCCATGGAAGGTGTTGATCGTTCAACCAAATCGATCATCTCTTTGAAACATAATGTATCTTCATCGCAGTTCATCATTCGCTCAATTAGGAAAATCAACCGAGCGATTGATTGTATCGATTCATCGCTAGGAAAATGGCTCAGCAAGAGGCTTTTGAAGATTCCGGCGATCGACAATCACCCCCTGCTGCCTCTCTAGGCGAAGCTGTTTGGTAGACCTTGTTTTCACGGTTTTTGCTTTTCGTTATCCTCAAGTGAACCGATTGGTCAGATCTCGCGATGCCCCTTGTGTTATTACAGCATCCCGCATGCGGTTATTCAGCAGTAACTCATTCGGGTGATCGAAAGGGGCTTTTCTAACGCGAACAAATTCCCGTTACTGAAGAAATGGTTTTCACTTTCGTTACCCCATATGTACATCGCACCGGAGTGATAGGATAGGTGCGAAAGACTATGTCATCGAACGAGCGGAAGGTTTACCCGCGAGTTGTTCGACCCGCCATTAACATTTGGTGATTTGGATGCCGATTGCTGTATACAAACTACTTCCTGCGTCAACACTTTTGCTTTCGACGTGAATGGGTTTACTATTAGGTAGCTCCCCGGTGACACGTCCGACGAAACTGTTCGTGACTACCGGCGCACAATACGCACAGCAACGGATGCTTTATCTAACATCCGACCCTTGGAGGAAAAGGAGCATTTCTCTGAAGAAGTATTACAAGACTACTCCCGTTCCCCATTATGGCCTTTCAGCTTAGCCCATTTTTTAAAGTCACGCAAAATTCCGCATATCACTTCCGCCAAACCAGAGCGCTAAGGGGCTAAGCCCAGGCCGAAGCTGCTAGGGCCCTACCAATAGAACGGCCATGTTCCACGCAAGGAGACGATGAACCAGTGAAAGTTTCCTCCACGGGGTCCCTCTTTTATGGAGCAGCCCCGTTTACATAATCGTTCACAGTGAATCGAACCGGGCCGCTTCATTCCGGAGCGGAAGGAGCTCCATACGTATTATTTTATATCCTCTTACATCTCCCCCCTCTTTCCCACCTAACGAAACAATCCCGGGTGATCGTGATCATCCACCTCGGATCGGTTCAATCCGATCCGCTTGAGGGCGACAAAAAAAACATCATCCCTCGGCTGAAGCCCAAGCGCAAGCTGTTGACGCTCTCGGCGTGTCGAACACGTTGGTGGGTTTGGGTAATTTATTTTAATTAATATGCTGCCCATGCGTTCCAGGGGCACACGTGACTCCCATGGCCGGCCGAGTGGGGGCACATTCGCGATACCGGAACCCGGGGTGCGCACGCAGTTCAGCGATTTTCAGCGAGTTTGATCGATTTTGGTGCCCCTCGTCTTCCGTTTCAGCCTCGTCGATCAATCGGCGCGATCTGCCGGTCTTCCGCACACACTCACGGTCCCCAGCCATCCCGAACTGGTCCGCCGAAGGGCACGTCGGGAGGCTTTCGAATGCATAATGACTTAATTAATTATGCGTCTCGCTGGAGTCGGTGACCAGTTCGGGAAACGGTTTCGCTCCTTGCTCGATGGGTAAGCGAGGTCGTTACACAAACGCCATACAAAGATGCTGATGTGGCCGATGTTCCACGCTAACCGCTGACTGCGTCCATTTTACCCGCAAATTCCCGCTCGACCACAGGACTGTTATTAACTTTCAGTGTAATTGAGTGTTTACTATGGTGCACGAGTTACGCGGCGGTTGCGCCCGAGTATGGAAATTATTTATGCCTCACCTTCCGGTTTACCGAATTTTTTCCTTGACGATCATGAATACATCGCCGAAACTACCGAACAAGGGTACAGCTGACGAGGTGCGGCAACACGAAGCATTAGAAAGTTCGACCAACACCCCAAATGGTAAAAATGTTTGATTTCATAAAGTTCTTGTGCAGGTAGTACGTGCATGTAAGTTGGGGAAGAAAAAAGCAAGTTCTTCCATGTCGAAGGCAAGTAAAACAAATGCTCGCTGAATACAAATCGTTCACATATTTCTTGTGCTTGAAATAAAACTCTCTTCCAGTTGCACAAGTTCTTTCGTATTATTTTTCGATGGAACTTGCATGTTTGTACAGTTTTTAGTTTACACAGTTTTCTCCTACCTGGCAAAGTTGCACAATTTATTAGTGTTTGGACGTATCTGGGTTTTACTTTTTTGTGTTTTCTGTTCAATGCCTCCGCGTAGGTGTTCTGCTTCTGCTGCAATCAAATTGCAGCTATATTTTTGAGAACCTCACCGACAGGATGCTGCTCCGGAAAGATGCTAACACACAGCTGGAATTTGCACACACATACATGCATAAAACGCTCCTCGTGTGGCGCATTGACGCTAGATCGGCACCACGTTTATCAAACATCCGTGCGTCGGCATTTGTGATGCAGATTAATGTGTACGAGCAACGCGGCATCGGGTGGTGAACACGAGGTCGTAGGCAAACAGGGATAGCACGGAAGCATAAATGCAAACATCTCGCCACCAGTTTAGTTAGGATTAAGGAAAACGGATTTGGAGCACGCGGCACTCGGCGCAAACGGGACCCAAATGAAGCGATATCCGCCATAAACGACAACAAACACTCGCAAGAGAATCTGAGCTTCCTGCGCTATGCAAATTATCTTTAAATTATTTCATAATTCACACGGCACCACGGGGTCGGCCGCTTCGGAACGAAAAATGAATTCCGGTGGTGGCGGTTTTAGAGAAAACCGTTCATAAGAATGGGGGCGTTCTGCCGATTTCTTTTGGGACTTAAGTCCTCCACTGCATAGGAGTGAAGAAGCTCGCGAAAGGATGGTAAACTAACAAAACGGTTATCAAGATCTTACCTGAAAAGAGCAAGTTTTCGGCACCGACGAATCCAACGATTAGCAGCAAAACGGCCATACACATGGTTCGTGCATTTTGCATGATTCTTTCCTCGGGGATTTCGGGTCGCTTCTCGAGTGCTTACCGTCGCTGCTGTGTTTGTTGGGTTACGAGTGGCACTCGATGGCAGGATTTTTGTTGCAGCACGAAGGAAATTTTTGGGGATACGGCTAATGTTAGCTGCCGCCAGATGCCTACAGTCCGGGATGACAGTAGGGTAGAGGCCCCATTTTAACCTTCGGCGAATATTTCCCAGCAAGATCGTCTACTGTCTCTAATAAGCACGCGACGCGGAACTAGCGAGAATGGCCAGTGCCAGCTAATGACGACCGAGGGGTGCGAAACTGATGATATTCTCTGCTTTCCGTACGCCAAATTCAAAATCGATTCCGTGTCCCTCGTAGCGGTACAAGCTGTTGGCGAATCACTTTCTCCTCCGGAACGATTCGTTTGTTTGATTGTTTCACTTTCTGGTCGCACTGGCGAGCAATACTAGCCGGCACAAGGGGCTAACGGGCACATGGCACGACGGGCCAACGACGACAGTGCCTAAGCTGAGGATATTTCTTCCGCGATGTTCTTTGCTTCGGCCACCCAAACCACCAGCGTCTTCGCTCAACGTTGCGCGGGCCTCGCCAGCTCGCATGGCACTTCTGTCGTTTGCGTTCACGTGTTCGTGTCTTAAATTGTTATTGTTTTCATTTCACCTCATATTTGGTGTCGCGAATTTCACTTCCATCGTCCGATGTTTCACTACGTCGGATGTACGCGAGTTGAAGTGCCAAAGGGCGCCACGGGCGAGACGGGCTGGTGTACGCTGGTTAACATAAAATTTACATAACTTAAAGCGATTTTTCGATAGCATTTAAGCACGGTGTCGTGAGCAGCCGAAATGCAGTCTATGTTTCATTTGGGAAAACCTCCTTGCCCTGGCTGACCTGGCTCTCTGAAAGTCGCGTGATGAAGCCGTTCGTAACAGACTTGTGTAGTCTTCCAAAGTGGCCTTCGTACTTCCGCGTTTTGTTCACATCATCATTTCACTTACAGCGAGAAGGAAATTGTATCTTTGTCGGGTAGAAAAGCGTACTTCACCCAGATTCGCTTAGATTTACCTCTTTATTGGAGTAATTCACTTTAATATCACAGTCACATGTAGCGGTAGGTGTGTTTCTCAAAAGGATAGATTCTTCACTGAAGCTGAGAGTTTGGTGTGGTTCTGCAATTGAAAAGGAAATAATCGTCAAGGTACGAGTCGCAACACCAGCGGTTAGTGGAAACGATGTGCTGGCTACTAGCGCCAGCAGCCCCATCACTGCATAGCTCAGAAATCTACAACCAACAATCGCACCACGATAACAGAACAGTCTTCAAATAGCACGGTAGCTGTAGCTGAAATGATTTAAGATGATCAGACGAGTAGATAGAATCACACCTAGCACCTTCAGCCTGTTGAAGCACCCTATCATTAGTCGGAAGTGTTCAAGGAACGTGAAATAATTGTCCTAATGAATTACGAACCAGGAGTTATTTCGCTGCCACCTTCGAGTTGCCCCACCGGGCTTCATTGCGCGCCCTTGTCCGAAGATCGGTGGATTTGCAACCCCAACAATGCTTACGATAAGCGACAATGGCGGACGTGCCGCGGTTTCAGCTTTGGAATCTGCCACCCACGGTATCACTGAAATCGACCGTTTTATGATAATAATTACCCTTTGCTTTCGCATGCCACGGTGGCCGTTTGGGGAATTTTATCTTCAGACCTACTGATGGTTGCGTGAGATACCATAGTATATGATTTGTTGGGAACCTAAACGAATCCGCAATAGCACGAAGGTCGTTTTGGATAATCCAATTTGGCGCACTGTTATAATACGTGCAGCGAGAAGCTATGATTCAAGTTCAGATAATGTTATGCATCTTATGTAAAACAGTTGACGATTCTGAAGCTCCATGGGAATATGAACCAATTGAATTACGTGATTGACTGTGGCTGTCAGGAAGTTTGGATGTCTCGAGAAAATCCTGATGAATTATTATTATCACGACTCATGAACACACATACCAGCGGGAATTATCTTTTGAAATTCTAACCTAGAAATTACTTTTTGCTTTTAAGACGAGTGAAATTAATTCCTGAATTACTTTTATCTAATGTAAGCCTTTTATCTAGTATAATGTTATGTAATTTATTAATGTTCTATTACTGTCTAGTATTGTATAATAATCGCCAAATGGATTGGTAGAATGTAAAAGCTATAAACTTTCTTCACAATCAATATAGGAAACTAAAATGTCGACGGGTTGTCGCGTCCAATCAACCAGACATACCTTGACATTTCATCGCGTCTGACTCGCAACGATAAAAGTCAAGCTGATCACACACGACAAAAATTAAAAGTGTTTGTCCACCGGCAGCAAAGAATCATCGCAGTTGGTCGTTGTGTTTAGGCTACACAACCATCGCAAAAGTTTCCCATACCCAATCCTGCGAACGGAATCGATCTGATAGTGAAAGCGAAAGTTACGGCGACGCTTCATTGGAAGCCGTTACACTTGACGATCTGCATCGGCACAGCTCCCACACCCGCCCAGTGCGCCCCGTAACACATACGCCGATGTCGACGGCCCAACAGGCCATCTTCCAGCACCAGCTTCCGTTAGTTACGGTTCTTTCGTTTTTCTTATCTCCCACCGCTTCATACACCGACTTTTTGTTCATCTATCCATCTCATGATCACCTACTCATGCATGCGGTCACGATCAGGCATCATGGCCCAGCATCACACTTTCGTTTTCCACAGTTCTGTCTTTTTCTTCTCAGCCGTCTGTCCACCCACGAGGGCTGTGATACATCGCCAGAGTTATTCATCTCACTACATCAACCAGCTCCTGACCACCCTAAAAACATTCACCCATTCGTGCGGGTGAAGGAGGCCTGCAAGCGTACAATTTCCATTTCGATTAATTCACACATCATCCCAAACATCATAATCATCATGCTTCTTGGCGCACGAGTGGTTCGCGCCTTTTCAGGGGTTCATTTTGGTTTCAATCTACTCGAATTCCATCGGGTGGAGCTATTGGCGGGCATGGACCTACGCTTTTCCACCTCCTCGAGGAAATAATCAACTAACGTTTATTTGGCTTACTACCTTTGTAAATTATTATTGTTCGGACCTAACGGCAGTAACCATCGGGGAAGATATAGCACTACCAAAGTCCTTTTTAACAAACTCAAGTTTTTCATATATACACCATTACATTGTGTTCTATAGTGTGATTCATAATTTTAACAGTCTGTTTAACAAACTACGTCGTGTGGGGTCTATGAATGTTATTTTACTATTGTATTTTGGTAGATGTCCGTGGCGTGTCGACAGCGACTACTTTCATTCAATTGCACATTACTTTAAATTGGTGTTCATCATTCGTAGACAACGTGTCTTTCCTCATAGCTCATAAAATTATGAGCTACGTCAAATACAATGTTTAACTAAGAAATATATGAAGACTTTCGAAACGGGCTCAATTCAAATGCTTGTAAGTTAACTCAATAGACTATCGACCTAAATTTATCGTTACGGCCTTAATTTTTGTCTGGGAATGCTACTTCTTATATTGAGGCCGAAATGAATGAAGCTACGGTGGGCACAACATTAGTTCAGTGTCAACTATTTCAAAACGGTGTCTCAGAAAACCTATTGTAACTGATTAACCTTAGAGTAACCAAATTGGTGATGGTTGTTAGAAACTGTTGTTTATAGGTCACTCCGTTGTACACAAAAACAATAATTTATTTATTTGCCGAAATATAATTTATGTCTATTTTTTAAATAAAAATAATTTTAGCAAAGATTTTTCAATCTGTTTTTTTAGCCACTTCCAGCCACTAATCGAATAAACAAACTATCTCTCATCCATGCGTTCATTCATCCCGTCACTCAACATAAATATCGTCGATCACGTAAAAGACTCACGATCGATTTTAATATTAGCTCTGCATATGGCATCCATTTATCGATAAATGATAGATTGTGACCAAAACTGTATGTAAAACATCAATCGAGCTGTGCATATTTTTTTATTCATCCATCATTCAATTATACTAAAATTTATGACCCACGACTTCGGGAACTGAGTCTCATTCGGAAGCAACTATCTATTGTGCCAATCGGCACCATCCGGACGGAGCTGATGATGGCTATTGTTTTCCCAATTTGCCAACTCATACGGCCGGTCGCAGCAGGATGCGGAGGCCACCAAGTGACTTCAAAGTGGAAGACAGAATACAAAATAAAAAAATTGTTGCCGAACGAACCCCTGCAAAGCGAAAGAGACTAAAAAAGGGCAAACGGTGTGTGTAGAAGGTACATGAGAAGTTCGATGAAAATTGAAAGTGAAATGAATGTCTGGGGCTCTTGCGAGCCTCGTGGATGCCTACGCCGATGGAATCCTACAGCCATTGCTACTGGGATGCTGATCATCACGATTACGACTAGCACAATGGTTGAGATAATAATTATAGTAGTATTGACGATGAGGATGTTGCTGTTATTCAATAGGAAGTGGTACAGGTTGATCCGGGTATCAATGCTCATATATAGCTATGTGGAAAAAAATCGTACGTAAGAAATCATATCCGTTTTGGAAACTTTTTTTCGCTTTCGAGAGATCAGTTTTTGGCTTTGACTTTTTTGCATAATTTTCTTACTATTCCCACGATTTGATTGAGATGCATTAGTTTTCTTTTAATTCAAACAAGGATTTTCTGGAATGTTTGAACATTGATTGGGAGGTTTATAAATTTTAATTTGTTAATATTGTGTTTAAACATTTTGGTAATGTTCTTATATGTCCAACAAAAGCATGTATTTTATAGATACCGTATTTAATATACTACTTAACGGTCAACACTGTCCATTTAAGGCTTTCTAGACTTTTATTTCCTTTGGATAGTCTTTTTTTTTATGTGGCACGACATCCCCTAGTGGGACAAGGCCTCTCTCCGAAGAGAGTTTGTGTGACCGAAAGACGGTATATTATAGATCGGTGGTCAGCCGTTCGTAATACCGGAGGGTGCCAGACTCGAGATTCGATCCCACACCTGTGGTGTGGTGTTTCCTCGCGCTACCGCTGCGCCATGGGCACCCCCCCTTTGGATAGTCAGCCCTCTTAACAAGGGGATTAGAAGTCATGTCGCAAAGGAGATGGCGGCCTAGCGTTGATAACCATTAAAAATCAATGTGATAACTGTTTAAGGTATCTTAAATAAAAACATATAAAATACAACATAAAATAAGCGTTATTTTTACTTGTGTCAGAAAAAATAAATAAACAAAACACTTAAAATACATGTCTGGCTTACAACGAACTGTTTCATCATACTACAATGAACTTATGTCTTCTCCTCTGGTACACAAAGTTTTAATACATAAATCGAGCATATACCTTCAATCGTAAAGTAGCTCTACTTAACAAAGCATCTTAATCAATATGACAAGAGTATGCTTATTTACGGTCTACAGTTAACTGTCACACTTTCACCACGCGCAACGTAAGTAACTTCCTGGCTCATTCAAAAGGAAGTTCAGCATTTGATTGGGATAAAGAACATTCAGGTCTGCAACGTCGGTCGTAGGAAAAATAAGGAAAAAATCAAAGGAAAGCAAAAGAAATGGTCGGCGAACGCTTCATCGAGACTTGTTTCTCGATTGCGATTCCGTTCAGCCGGTACTACTTAATTTCCACTTCCTTAATTTAAAACCATTAACGATCACTGGCATCCGATAAAGGTAAAAATGAAACAAAAGTGAAACAGATCTCGACGATTACTCTGCAAGCAAGGTGAGAAATGAAAGGGAAGCCTTTTGCCGTTTTCAGCCCTTCTGAAATCCGCGACTTTGAACGGGATCATCGGATTATGCTCACGTAAAACGAGGAAAGTGCATAGTTTTTGCTAACCGATGCCTTCTTACACACTTAAGACTATTTCCCGTATGCACAAACACGTTCGGTCATCAGCTTGAATCGAAGGGTTTACTCGACAACCAACATTAGACACAGCACATTCGAGAAGTTTGGGCTTTTGTTAGTTCACTGGAAACACAGTTCAATCTCGCGACGCAAGTTTTCTAAAACACGTGCGCTTCACCACATGTTCGATCGACGATCGTCTCGATTCCATCATACGACACGTGAGGGCTAAACTACCTTCCAACGGCAACACACCGCGGGCTCGATCGGAGCATATGTTTTCTGTTTGTTTTGCTGTTGACGGGCGCGAACTGACTGACGGGTCGGTCGACGAGCCTCCCGAGCGAATCCAACTCCTAACGCCGGTTCCGCCACCAACGTGCGGTGGCGTACGACATCCAACTGTCTACAAGTCGAGTGCGCGCTGCTCTTACCATTCGCGGACTCGCTCTCTGTCTGTTTATTTGTCTCTTCCCTCTGCTGGGTGATCAGATCACAAGACGTTTCTGCGGCGGTGCGCGATCGAAGCAAGAGCGAGGAAGTTGCATGCAATCGGCTAGTTTGCCTTTCTACAGCCTTTCAGCCGTAATCGGAAGCATCGTCCAAGGTGTCTTAGCTGGAGGGGTTGTTGGGCTGCTGGCGTTGGGATCCATTGCGATTCGCCGAGGCTTTCATTCCTACGATCGACGTACAGGGAGGTACATAATTGTAATACTGCCAAAGTTCTGTATATCTACAGATCTTGTTGAAGATTTATTTCTTATGACAATTATGAAAGTTAAACCATTCACGTATTTTGGAAAACAACTACGAATTTTTTTCTATTTGAATTTGCTCACATAAGTTTGCTTGGACGACAAACCGAATGATCGATTTTTGATTTTTGAAGTGTACACGAATGCAGTTCCGATTGGCATATTCGACATAAGAAGGAAATTTGTCTCAGCAGATCAACATACTTTTGATCGCTTCTCTATAAAGTTGAGTCAATCTGTCGATGCAACAAACACAGGAAACGCACATGATTCGCTTAAAGTAGCTTAACTTTGATGGAATAGTGCTTCCTCAACCGACTGCGTGTCTTGATAAGGATTAACTCTCAATAAAAATATAGGCTATTATCTGAATAGAAACAGTAAGTAAATTTCATTGAATTGGTTGTCTAGTAGTGTTACTGTTTTATATAAATCTAATTATTCCAGAGTCTAATGCGAGATTACCAGAGTCTAATGCTAGAGTGATTTAGTCAAACAGTATTCACGCATGCAAACGACATCGCAAGCATACCGAATTTCCAGTTTTGCTTGATCACCTGAACCTTGCAGCCCATTTAATGGTTATCCGACATTTACGTCGACTTCATCGACATGATCAACGCGTTCGATGCATTTAGTATGCTGTTACAACATGTCGCAAACAAAAGAAAAGGAAAATGAGCACGAAAGAAGTAAAGAAATATAACCAAACTAACTCGCACCAGCTAACATCGGTTAATGCAACACCAACTGGTAATGAAAGCGAAAGGAGCATGTTTCGGGATGGTTTGCTGTAGCATCGAAACATCGGATATAGCCGTATATAGTAACTGCTTTGGCTGGCAAAGCACGACGAGTGACGCAAAGTGTAGCAAAATGAAAAACCCAATGCAAAACCTAATGTTATTATAAGCGTGGGCTTTACGGTAATAGGCGATCATGATCATCACGGCCACGCAGCGGCTTGAACGAATCGGAATGATAGCTTCGGAAGCAGTAGCATAAACGAATAGTGCAAATGGGATGCTAAGGTACGTGCAAAACGTGATTCCTCGCCCCGTGCTATGCTGCGTTCGGGGAAAAGCGCATACAAGAGGTCTAATGATGCGATGTAAAATTGTTTCCGGGGAAGCATGCAGTCGGATACCAGCTACATGGTGGAGGAATTGTGGAATGGGCACTACAATGCGCTATAGAGAGTGAACATGTAAGACTAGAGAGACAGAGTAACAGAAAGGGGAAAGATCGGGTTACACAAGGTCTGGTTTTGCTTGCGTTGATTGAAATAATCATAAAATTGGTGTTTAAAAAAACCCGTTGAGGCTTTATTTGTTGTTATAAAATAATTAGACGACCTTTTTATACCTTTGACGTTATACAGTACATTAAGACAGGATAAGTCGATTATAATTAAACAAGAACTAATAAAATTACTAATAAACAATATCTCTGTAAAATTTTACAGACCGTTTTACATGTCCTACTATTTCACCGCGTTGCCCATACACGTATACCAGTTTGTAGCAAGAAAAGTATTCTCCGAACCTAGGCAGGTCACTTTGTACTTAAATTATATCAATCACTAAGTTTCTTAAGCTGCGGATAGACGGATGCAATATTTCAATGCAATGAAATAAAATTTGACATTTCTACCTAAAATGACAGTCATTGCAATATTGCTATGCGTATTTCATTGCAATATTGCAAAGATCCAAACGAGATGGTTAAGCATCGAAATATTGCATTCACTGTCAGTTTTGGTAGCAATGTCAAACTTTATTTCATTGCAGTGAAATATTGCATCCGTCTATCCCCAGCTTTAGTTTCAGAAAGAACGGCCTCGCTATCAACCACTACAATGAAAGTGAAAGAAATTCTTCAAAATAACTGATTTGTATTTTTTTTTAGTTTAACATAACATGTACGTAACAATACAGTAGTGAAATCTCTCTTTAACGACTTCTACCGCACTACTAAAGGACTTTTCCAGCACCGGCACTACATTTTTGGCTTAACGTGATTCTCTCAGCATGGTTTGATAAAGTATTCTATTTAACATGTTCAATTCTTTTGTCAATGGATTTTTACTTGCATACTCTGGTTTCAGTTATGCCCAGTCACATAAACGGTAGATTTCGTACTATTGTGCTGTGTGTGGGAAGGTTTTCGGTTAACAGCGCTTTCTTACCCTCAAGGAAATACTTGAAAAACAAAGCGTTACTTCACTCTCTAAAAGCGCCTCTAGCAATGTTTCAACAAAAGAGAACGGGATGTATGTTTTTAGGAATGCAGTGACGTATTGTTTAGACTTTTCGTGCTTCGAAATGTGGTTTTTGAGCTAGTAATTAACTAATAATCATGTGAGTTCTATTTAGTACTTTGAGTACTTCTTTACATTGAACTTTCATCAAATTCTTCTTTAAATGTTCGAGTGCATGAGCACATTTGGTTTTTTATTCATTGGCCACCAGCGAGTGAGCACATTACTGATACTATTCTCCATAATCCAAAATGCATGCTTACAGAATTTTAGTCGTTTTAAACACCTCGTTCAACAATTTTAGTCTCCTTTTTTGGCAAGTAAACAAACAAACACTTTTTGTATGAAGCACTAAAGTTTTCTTACGGGCCGGATAAAATCAGTTGGCGGTCCGGACTATGGCGACCCCTGGTCTAAAATATTGGTATTATTCGTGAGCTTTTGTCCCTTGACGGAATATGTGAAATGTGAAGAGAATAGTGTAAAAAACATTTCTCACTAATATAAACCTTATAACCGAAAAATGTAGCATATATTTTCGATGCAAGATAAATTTCTCAATGGCAAATTAAGCTTCATGCAATCAGAAAACTGTCCAAGAAAAGTCTACCTACGTTTGAACCAACAATGGTTGCCCTCTGGCCATTCGGAAAACCAAAGTGACCGGAATGGTACGAAAACGATAATGAATGGCATCTTCGTCGTACGAGGCTCTCACGAAACCTTTTGTTTTGCCCGTGCTATCGTATGTCGAAGTGCATAAATTAAGCTGGTCGTGGTGATAGTTGCACATATATGGAAATTGGTCCCAACGTGGAAGCTGAGGTCATAAGGTTATTGCAAAACTTGATTGAAAAAACGAATACAAAGAGCAGTTTTTCGTGGTCTAATCGAGAAGAAAGTCATCTTTAAGTCAGCCACTTTCACTGCCTGTCGACATCGAAAACAACAACGAAATGTTTGTGATAGAATCACCTCAACTTATTGCACAAACAACAGGCGCTAACCAATTGGTCAGCATACGCATTGTTTATCGACAAGCTAGTTGGTAAACAATGTGATGGTAAAGAGGTAAGTGCATTCAAAGTGTAGCGTTATATACAAGCATAGCTCCGCAAAGCCACTCTTTACCACTTTGACCAATTTTAACATAGGTTGACGTCAACTAGTCGATTCAACTATTTCGGCAACTGGCACACATAATTTCCTAAAAACCGTGTAAGCCCATTCAAAAGTTAATCTAACTAAAGAACCGATAGTTGGACAAGAAAGTCAGTTCTTCGGAGATAATGGTAAATTAAACCTCGTGTCTATTTATTTATTTCTCCCGGAACGTCGAAGTCCCCCTACCCAAGGTAAGCCCCGACGCTTCCCATCGTTCCGTACCGTGTATTCGGGAAACACTTTAAGTGTTTCCATGCTGTCCAGTCAGCAGGGTCCGTGAACGTTTAAAGTACACGACGCGGCAAGTCCACCACCTCCACCATCTATCACAGAATGCGGCAGGCAATAGAGAGAAAATAAACTTGTATTGTCAATAATTCAAAATATTATAATGAAGAACACATTCATTAAATTGTTAATAGAACCACGACTAGCTAATCTTGATTGTGATAAATTAGGTACAATTAAAGTACACTTGATAAAAAATAAGCTGAAAAAGTGTGTTCATATGTATTAGTTTTGAGTGAAATATTTTAAACTGTATGAAATTAAACGATGAATCACATTCTGTTACAATAAGGAAAATGCCTTTTTCGGATAACATGAAAATGTAAACTTCTTCGTTGACCCTATGCACACGACATTCTTTTATTTTTCTTGCATATTGCCTACAAACGCCATGCTTTTGTTGTTTTGATTTGACAGAAGATCAGTTGTTTTTTTTTATTATCTTTGATAACATTCAACATTAATATATGTTTGATCGCATTATTTTATTGTTTTTGCTACGTGTTTGTTCCAATTCTTGTTACTCTCATCACTAAACAGTCGAATGGTGTTTGGCAAGTGAAAAATATCCTAACATTGCCCGTAACTGTCGATTTGCCTTGCAAGCACATATCCCCTAAAACATATTATAAACAGCTCGATAATGCTGGAGTTCTTTAGGGGAATGAATTGACATTGTAATGGTGTTTAATAAAAGTTTTCACATATATTTCATGTGAAATATCATTGAGTTTATTGTTGATTGCAGCCTTTCCATGTGTAGAGGGCTTATGTACCATCCGTATTGAATTGTTCTGAATGCATCCATGACAAGACTTTTTTTTGCATCCCACTCTAGACATAATTCATCATTTCTGGTAGGAAAGTAAAAGAATCACGATTCACCAGCTGATAGTTCAACTTTTTTACCTTCGATACCGCCTATCACCTTAGCTTATCGTACGGTAGTGATGTTCTATAAAAGAACCCTGGGCAATTGACTACTGTTCAATTTTAAACTGTTAGTTGAGAGTTTACTTGTGGAATTGGAACGATAAAAATTGTCATGTTATCTAAATTTGTATTTCATTTATCTAAGGAGTGAACCATCAAAGTATGTTAGGTTTTCAGTTAAAATTGTAGTTGATGGACCGCGCTAGGCAGCTCCTGAGAAGTTTGTGTGTTATGCAACGTTAGCTCGGAAGTAAAGACCAGAAACGTATAGAATAGAGTTGAAAGTGCCAAGAGTTTAACTGTTAAGATAAGGAATTTACTGAAGGAACAAGTATCAAAAATGGTAAAGAAATTTCACACACCGTAACTTTAACATTGTTTATGTTGGTAAAACTGTTAGTTCGTGCGAAGTCGGTCAACTTGTTTTAACAATATTAACTTGACGTACGCTCTACTCTTCATTGTCTTTCGAGGACTTTCTGAAAGATGTTTGCAATAAGATTAACTTTGCAAATTGAACAAGAACGTAATAATTCGTTTTCAATAAATGTTATCCGCATTAGCATAATCACAGCAAGGAAATTGATACAGATTGACCACGAGTGATATTGATAGGTGATCTGTGAGAGTTGTTGCATAGTTCCGTTAAACACTCAGATAGTTTAACACGCACATGCTGTAGAAGAAGGTGGTATACATTGATTTTCATTCCATCCTATTACACACGATCTACTCAAACATACATCTCTATTGTTGATATCATCATTATCGAGTGCAGTGTAATAAAATCAGCACGCCCCATTTATTACTACAACAATCATATGGTTTGACTAGCACAATGATGGTTCAGTTTTGCAGTGTTTTTGGAAGAAACGACACTATTTTGCCATTTAATCAGCTGCAAATTTTGTTTTTCGTTCCGTTATATCATTGTACCAAAAACCAAATTAATCCAGTGACACGCTTTGTTTTTTTATGTGTTCATCATTATATTGGCACCACCAACCGCTTCTCTCCTTGCATCGCTCCAAGGTATCCAACATCCCGTGCTGCTTGCTGAAATAATCTATGCATACAAAAAAAAAAGAGCATGAAATTCAAACGCTAGATTGTAAGAAAAAATTCTAACACATTACAATAAATTTGCTACTTTGCTTTAAACAAATTGCTTAATGTTTTGTAAAACGTAATATCACGGTATTAAACTGTAAGCAAATATACTATTTTTTCAGAACTCCAAAGAGGCTCGATCCCTATTTACATTATGATTTATGCAAGGCAAACGCTCTTAAAGAACAATCGATGGAAGCACTCTCTCTAAATGCAATTGACGCTCAAAAACTTTGTACGATTTAAATAGTCGCATTTGCTGGTAACATGTGCAAAAACGTAACCCTATGGTGTTAAAAATGGACACTGGATTCTGAATGAACCAAAATCTATTCTTCTCAAGAATGCTGGAGGACATATCACCACTTCATTTAAGCGGATCGTGTGAAAAATCCAGACATTGCTGTTCACCGTTGAAGCACATTTTATTAGATTTATCATAATCGTTTGCACCAGTTTACTCAACGAGATGAAGCAACTCCATATAGGAGGAAAAAAAAGAATGTCGTCGTGGTCTCCTATCACGTTATCAATTGTTTTGCCATATTTCTTTAAAATCTTGTCAATTTGTTGTCTTTTCAAATTTAGCATCCTCGTATAAAACTTGTAGTCAAAAAAGACCAAGTGAGAGATACTACTTCGCTCGTCCAAAATGCATTATGTTCAGCACAAGCTTTCTAGAATACACGGATATCCTGAATGGACAACATCATCGTGTAGGAAAAAAAAATTAAGACTTCTTTTCTCGTGTTGACGAAATAATAAAAGCAAAATAAAATTAAGGATTTGAAAATGTGTTTCCTGTTTTGTCTCCCTCTCCTTCATTGTTTTACATCAAATTTTCAATTCAACTTCACTTTTGTATGATTTGGCACATGTTCGTAAGATGCTATTCTACGTATCTTACATGATAAACACTTTTTTCAAGGAATACTTTTTTCTAATAAATTCATTTTTCAAAAAGCATAAAACTATATCTTATCGTTTCATCATTGTGAACACATACAGTGGCTAAATCAAACTTCTTGGCAAATGCAAAAATACCACCAGTAAGTTTATCATTATGTGTACCTGTTATGCATTTGCTGAGCAAAAGTGAAACAAAACTCGAATCGAAGTCATTTTTACGTAATTAAGTACAAAAACTGAAACAAAAAAATTAGTAAAGGTATGAAAATGACATGAGGGTGCCCATAGCGGCAGTTCAAGGAAATACCACGCCACAGGTCGCAGCTCTAATCTGGCACCCTCCAGTATTACCAACGCCTGACGGCTATAATATACCGTCTTTCGGTCACAGAAATTTTCTTCGGAGGGCGGCCTTGTCTTACTAGGGGATGTCGTCTGCACATAAAAAAAGATGAAAATGACGATCAACAGCTTTAGGATGTATGAATGAAAATAACGTAAATAAATCCATACATAAATCTACATTGAAATAGTTAGTATAAATGTAAGACCATTAAAAAGGAGTAACATATACAATTAACTAAATAAAACACTGAATTGCGTGCATCTTCTAACGAAATATGTACCAGAAAGGTGCCGTTTTTATTTTCACTATTTCTGCTTAGGACATTAACCAACAGTTCCCTTAGAGGGCATGGGACCGATTTTTAAAACCAAGATAATGAAATTTCAACCCCATGTTCGTGTTTGTGCATGTACCCAAATAGAATTGCTTCGTTTGATTCTAAAACCCAATTTGAAACGAACCTATGAAATCCTCTTCCTGTGCTACGATTCTGGTTGCTTGCATCCGTTAGTTTCTCTATTGATAACTGCAATCACCACCACCATTACCATCCTTTTCGTTCTCGTTGTAATTTTGATCATTTTCTCTGTTGGCTGCTTAATCGTAGCATTTTCGAATTGGTGGTCGATCCTCCGGCCGTTGATGACGCGCTTACAAACTGCAACTCCGTTAAAATGATGTTTTGCCAAAAATGAAGTTTCCGGGAGAGGACGGTTCATCGGATGAGAAGTATTCGCGCCATAACTCGGCGAACTGTTCGCGATCCACCTCAACAGCTCCCTGAGGATGTTAGTAGAGGCAAGAGCAAAGATGATAAAACAAAGGATGAAATATTATAATTTTATTACCGGCTGTATGGAATATTTCTACTGATATCATCAGAAGGATCTGTTTGGTCATAATATTGGATATTTGCATGTCCATAAAAAATCAATTCAAATCCCAGCGTCGACCAGATGGGTAATATTAATTAAATCTACCTTTAACCAGCAACTCTGCAAAATTGGCAGACCGACAATTTTTGCACAACAGCAGTTGGCACATTGCCACTACTGGATTGACCTAAATCCATTTTTTTTTATTCATCATAGCTAAACATTACCCGGGACGACAAACTTCCAGCATAAAAACATGCGAAATGTCCTTACCAAGGATAAACGTAAAGCAAAAACAGTTTAAAATCAAGATTCAAATTTTTCAGGTGAAAGATATCCATTCGACACCTAAATTGCTTTGAAGCGCAATGATAGTTTTGGGGTTTGCGTATCCAATGATTTTCAATATTTTAATTTTATTTACAATTGCTCCTAACGTTGTATTTTAAAAAACTAAAAAAACGAAGAACTACCAAATCCACTTAAAGACAGTTCATAAAGTACACTCGCATTTATTTTAAATATACCACCATAAATATATCAAGTTTGGTTTGCTATCTTAGTCCAATTTTCATTATTCGTTAAGATATTCCGGGTGATTTCTTTATTTTTATTAGCTCTAGCCGAAAGCTTCTAGATTCTATAGAAAACTGGCATTTTACCAAGTAACTATGTCTATAAAACCTTAATCAAAATCGGTCACCGGTGCGTCATAAAGGTTTAGGTTTTGTGCTCGTTACGCGAATTTCTTCCGCTGGCCAAAGGTGTTATCGATATAACGAAATACCCCGCTTCCCATGTTGAGCATCATGCTACAGTCAATTACCCGTCTCGATTGAACAATTGTCTGAAGTCCAATGTGGAAGCGATTAAAATATCAATTTTCTTTATCCGCACCACTGACCCAATCCGACCATACTAACCTTCGACATCTTCTTGAATG
The DNA here is from genome assembly GCF_943734765.1 of Anopheles ziemanni. Lineage (NCBI taxonomy): Eukaryota > Metazoa > Arthropoda > Insecta > Diptera > Culicidae > Anopheles > Anopheles ziemanni. The sequence continues at coordinate 56,741,352 of NC_080706.1, forward strand.
CTTCCTGGCATTCATTCTTGTCAACGCCATAGCTCGAGCAAACGATGGAGAACTCATCGGCATCGATGGTTCCGTCGTGCGAGGCATCTTCCAGGTCGAACATGAAGTTCATGTATCTGTAACGCGTTAGAAAGAGAGAATATTACATTATGGAACATGTGGGACAGTGGAAACATGACGAATAGAAAAGAATGCACAAGCTTTTCAATGAAGGAACCATTTTAAAGCTGAGTATGCCGCTCAGCAAACTAAAGATCTGTCCTCATTTTCTTGCAAATATGAGGTTCTACGAGCAGGTCATACACGCAGAGTTTGAGTTTGTGGACTTTATGAAATGACAGTCCGAAGATAAGACCCGGAATGGTAACTGTGGTAGTGGTTGAAGTGAGATTAAATTTATTTCCCCACTCTTCCGACATTTACAAGAAAAACAATAAAACGGAAAACGCTCCTGCTTCCGCTGTTCCATCAAAACGGGTAGCACTTGGTCTACGTGTCACCTACTACGTTTTTCGTCTGTTATTGCTGGATAGAAACATAAATCATGTTCCAATCCGCAAACCTCACTGCTGGCAATACGGCCAATGCAGCCACAGAATTTAATTTATACTCCTTTTCCGCCAGATCCTCAACGACGGATACCCGGTGTCTGAAGATTCGCACTTTATGTCACCCCATCGTATTCCCGAACACTGTCTTATGCTCCGGAATAGAGATATCTCCTTAGGTCCTAGCAGTGCTAATCGACGCAGGCGTTGCGTGGGTGGAACGATTAGTGTATAACACCTTTTAACGATAATATTGTTATGAGAACAGAGATCAAAAACGTATTTTCGAACCAGATGTTCTTAGGCACGTTTGTTTATTGCATACAATTTCAGTGCGCGAAGGATCAAACCAAGCTTCTACAGAGGCTAACACTGCTCCATCGTTGGATATGTTTCCTTTATTGACAATATGGTTCATTTATTTCGATGACGACACAATTATGTCTGTACTTGTTTTCTTTCAGAGCAAAAGGTCATGTTAACCTTACGTATATTGAAATGAACCGCGGGTTTTGCCAAGAACATCGCAAGTTGTGACATTTATTGTAAAACAAGCCTCAGTGTTCAACCCATAAATCTTGTTGCCCCAGGTACCAATTCAAATCAAGCAGTGCGAAAAGATTTATCGATTGGAAATGGGACTATAAATTTCGCTCCACAGCTATAGAATAAAATAATGTATTTTTTGCGCCATGTCCTTCCGGAAAATGTGTGTATTTTGCTTAATCTCTTTTCCTACCCAGCTTCCTCATTGCGAAGGGGTGGCGAGCGGGTATTTTTGATTTTTCGTCAAACAACATTGTTAATTGCTGTTTAATTTGCCATTGGAAGGCAAACCGATGTTCAATACAGCCCTCCTGCCGTGTTGGGTGTTATCGGTAAAAAGCCATTCGTGCAGCAGTCAAGAAGCAAAAGTTTTGCCTGTACAATTTGAAACACGGGCGATTTCGTCGGAAGCTGCCTTAAGCTCGTTTCACGTTAGGAAGGTAGTGAATAAACTTTGCCAACAACGATCACGGGCGATTGTAGGGTCGGTGCTATAAGGGAATCGTTCTTATTCCGTACGTCGGAGTGAGGGCACAGCTTTTTCGAGGGCAAACATCAACAGACAAGGGAAAACTTTCTCAGCCATGTTCATAGGTAGGTATCGTGGTTCGCAGGAACGGACGTAAATTCCAAAACATAAATCCCTATTGTAGCTCAAACCAAATCGAATCCCTTTTCCGGCTACCCTTACACATTGCCTTCTCTTTCGGTTATCGTATACGGCGAATAAACGAATCGATGACAGTATTTAAATCAAAGTAAAATAAACGAGACCGCTTGCGTTTGGTCGCTGTGACCATATTTTCATCAATTCTATAGTAAGCGGAGCTTCCACTCGGAAGCCACACGAAATGTCGGTGAGGTGAGAGGGTTGTATTGGTTTAAGGGCAGCTCTCCGACATCAAATCAATTCTAAATCGTCCTAAAATTGGCGACAAAGGAAGCTTTTGGGAATGTGGTTTGTACTACTTTTCCGATCGGCCTTCTCGAACCTGTCCGACGAAACCTTAGCTAGCTGATTTATGGTGAAACTCTCCAATAAAAGCACGAAGTTATGCCTACTGAACAGCTTTTTTACGGTCAGAAAGTAAAGATTCAATGGCGAATAAATAAATATTATAACCTAAATGGAATCATCGCCATCGATACCCTAGTTGGATACGAGATTATTTTCCTGGTTTCAAATTACCAACGCAGCTTTGATGATGTCTCGAGTAGTTTGGGTGGATTCAATTACAAAACAGTTTTCGTTTGGGATAATAAATTAGATTTACAAAATTTACGTATCTCGACTTAAAGTGTGTATGTGTGTATTATGACGACTATTGGAAGATGGTTTATTTGAACATAAGGGAACAATGCCTTTTTACTTAATTTTCCTCAATTCGCAGCGTAATCCCGAACATAAAATAAGCGATAAACGAGGCTTAAAAGATTCATTCAGAATTATTTTCAGTCCAACTTGAGTATGGCATCTACAATGAAGAGTCCACTGCTGCGCTTCAACATCCGCACAGAAGGACTTTTTCTCGGTTGAAATATATCACCGGTGAGATAGTGCAAATGATTTAAATATTTCGTCAAACGGCTTGTGGATGATTTGGTATTCATGCGAGAAAAATTATATCTTTGCGTTATTCTTTGGCGCAGACTATCGCCAAATAGACACATCCTCTTATCGTATTTCCGTCTATCACAATCTGGAGGACTGCATAAGGTTGTATACGTTTCCCTTGAGGGCTTAAATCACTTTTTCAGACATTCAGTACCTGACGAGGCTTGTGCATGAATAATGCAAACGAAACCGTGATTGATAACAGAAAAAATATGTCGTTGTGAGGCATCCTTCTTTCTCCCCTGCAGCAAATAAGATGCAAATAAGAGGATTTCTACTCCTTGCGCGATGTTAGAAAGTTTCATTGTTGATTTCCGAACAACAGATGTGTCAATATCGTTATCAATCCACTACTAGCGAAAACTAACTAAACTATCTCAGGTGTTTTTTGCCGTTTGACGCATAACGAACAAATAATGCATACTCTGTACGACACGTTGCTGCAAAAAAATTGAAAAGAAGTTGATTTTCGATTATCTTGTTTGAGGAATATTACGAATCAAACATTTACGGACAAACACTGCTTTTCAGTTAAGAAATGAAACTTCCTGCGTACCATTCTATCAAGTGTAACCTATATTTTAGTGCTAGTATAATTTACTATTGAAATAAATCTCCGATGTTTCATATCTAGTTTTCATACATTCCAAACTATCTTACCTCAACTGCCAGTCCATGGCAGTACTTGGATCCTTAGCGTAGGCATCCCACATGTTGCACCATTCATCAACCGAAACCTGGAACGAAACACGAAATCAACAATTAGCGACACTGCTAGAATAGTACCGGTAGTTACGTACATTAGGAACATCATCTACTGATCGTACGTATCATCATCAAGTATACGTCAGCCCAGGACGGACATAAAAATATGTGAGGATGATACGATGATGCGTACTGACGAGACCACTACAACTCGAAAACTCGTCTTACGATGCGCACGTCATAAATGTTTTCATGAGTATTTTGGCCCATATACTATACTTCCGGCAACTCCAGCCACAGGCATCCATGAAACAGTCTGGTACGACCGGGAGGTGTCTACCGACCGTTTCAAAACTTTACGAGCTTCATCCGGTGACTACTTCCGTCTGCAGAGTTTGATTATGTGCCGATCGTGTCCGAGCCACGTCCCGTGCAGCCTACTCCCTTGAGCCATCGGACTATTGTGTTTCATGGTGGACCGACGTTTGAAGCTCGCGTACAATCCGTCTCAAGGGTTCCAAGTGAATGGATTTTAATAAAAATAACCATAAACTTCACAGCGCCATCGAAACTCTTCCGTTGAATCTATGTGTTAAGCCAACATAAGCATAAAATCTTTCATCTGAAACATTATACCGTCCGGATCACAAGGCTACTATGGACACCACGGAAATGAATCTCTTTATTTGTAGTCGACAAAGCACTCCCAACTACGTTTTCAAGAAGCCTCTTGTTTCTAGACCCTGTACTACGCAAGCCAGCCCGGATGCGTCTTATAAAATAGGAAACCTAGTTATGCTGGCATACCTGTTGAGGCAATTGATGGATAAATTAGAGCACGAGGTATTTATGAGGGCAGGATATTGAATTGTCGACAAAAACGGATGCAAAGGATGTGTTTGTGGGTCATTATTCAAAGCGTCGGTGGGAAATATCGCATTACTGACAGAGAGCTGTGAACGTTGGAAAAATACGGTAAAAGATGGCACCCTGTTGGTTAACACAACGAAGCCAACTTTTCCTTTTACTTACTTTTAAATCGATGTGCCGTATGCACACTTCCTACTTGAACGTTAATCGTTTACGAGACGCAACTCCGTTGGTTTTATGCATTCTACTCATTGAGTTATCCACCGCAAATGTAAACATCAATTTGGTCTGCTGTACTGACTAGTAGAAATGTGACAAAATATGGACTCAGACGAAATCATATCTCAACACGCTCTGAATGAGGATTCTAAGGTTAACTCCTTACAACTATGGAGTTAACATCAATGAAAACGCACACTAGTGCGAGAGTTACGAAGACTTTCATCTCGATATCTCACAAAAACACATTGTAAAAGCGCAGTTAGAAAAATCCTATCGATAAGTTACTCAAGTTAATTGAATCATTAATATATCATAACAACTTTTTACTGACTCGCTCTTGAGAAAATCCGGCTCATGAACGAAGCTTTGTTGTTCCATTTTAATCTCCTTCCATAATAACCATTAGTTTTTTTATTGGCTGTTAAGATTTTCTGTCAAAGGTTTAATTGAAAAACTTCCATCACATGAACCAACTGGGTAGTCTTTCCTTTTTCAAATTTCAAAGCAAAATCTTTCCCAAACTTTTATTTTGCCCATCCGTGAGTATATTGTACCGTTCTGCCCATATTTTCTTCATTCCTTGATAAGCAAAGGTAAGGTAGGCACCACATTCAAATCGTAAAATCCGCATCAAATGAGTAAATAGAGCTTATTTACTTTTTAAAACATACACCACATTCAACCACAGATGGGTGAAGAAAAGTTTTCATTTCAACGCAATATTGAATATTCTCGTTTGAATGTCTGTTAATCAACGCTTCACATAATGACTCATCATTATATCATATTATTCATTTGCGACATCAGTTAGATAGGTACTAAAGCACGGTGATTATTACCTGCTCGGATAAGTTTAGTATTCCGAATACATTACTCCACATGCTCCAAGTGCACATATGATAAGAGTGTGTGTGTTTTATTGCTGATTTAGTTCATGAGTTTAGTTAAAAACAACAGAATAGCTCATTCTAAGATGCCGTCTACTATTGAATCGCTATATTTATAGCTCTCGCAATGCGCCAAACACACTATAAAAATCGTTGAGTCTGGCGCTAACTCTCGTTAAATGTCACGCTCATCCTATGGTCAATTGTAATGTTTGTGTGCTGAATATGCGTGTCATCCTGGCAATGGTGCACTGACGCATCGTTCTCGTTCGCAAGCAGAACACGTAGCTATGCGAACCTATTTGTATCCTTGACCCACAGTATGCGACCGGTCCAGATTTGAACAACCATTAATTTAATATATTTCCTGGCAATGGGCCATTTTTGATTGTCCGGTAGCATTTTGGATTTCAAGCTCAAGAGACTGCTCTGCTCCCCATGTTCTCGGTCGCTCTGAAAAAAAACATGTACCTCCATCGATGGTGATTCCATTAATCGTCACCAGACCAAAAGCATACCTCCCTGAAAGCCAGCCACACAAAAGCCACAGAATTCTTTCAACACGGGTCGGACATAGTCCCAAAAATAACCAGTTTCATGACGTTTTTCTGTTGCTCGTTGCTGGATAGAAAAGCTCGCATTCCTTACGGAAGCAAAATTTCCGCACATAGGGAGAAAGTTTTCAAAATTTCAAGATTTTCACAATGTATGAAGTTTTCTATAGTTTTTGATCATTGTATCATTCTAATTTATATCAACTTGGATTCGAACAAATACAGATACTCTCAAACTCACAACTACAGTTTCATTTCTTAGAAACAACGGAGGTACTATGATGGTGATGAAATACAATTTAAAAAAACAAACTTACAATCCGGAGCCTATTAAATCCTTTGACCTTCAGGCAATGCCCACTGGAAGACATACATGCTCTAATCTATTTGAAATAAATCTTCAAAAACGTAACCAAAACCGATGAACATAGATCGAATAAAATCATAAACCTCAAATATGGACCATCAAAAAATCCTTTAAAATAGATCGAAATCTAAAACTAAAACTAATTACAGGCCATCTGATCAAATGTTCCTACGAAATCCGCTTAGAGCGTTCGCGTCAGTCTATGACTATCACTTTGCTAGTGCCTCCACGCAATACCCATCAATCCGTTAGACGTACAGAGGCTACGTTCAATGTCGAAAACCAAGCACAAAAACAGTTAACGCTGGCTCCGAAAGAATTCGATCAGGTGATGAGTTTGCATGCCTCAAGGTAAGTCGTGTGTTGCTAGAAAGTGCAACACAATACACAAAACAGCACACAAAAACAGAATACCTGACCAAGAAACTTGCGAGGTGATGCAATCTACCTTTAAAATCATTCCTTTCTGTATTGGATTCATCGGTCGCAACTTGTCGATTGTGCAAAAAATTGGCGAAAATTGCTGACAGCCAACTCCATCGCAGCCAAAGAACCAACAACGGCATTCACCGTCCTTTTTCCAATGCATCTCGCATGATAAGCTGTATGCAAAAGGTAAGTTATACAACCACCGGCAAAGTATGGGGGGTAGTGTAACGTTTTGTCAGGTAGACTGGCCTGACCTGGCAAGTCGATTAAAATATCCCGGGAAAACAACTTTCAGCAGCACGAAGAGCGGAACGGTGGCATCGTCCAATAAATCGTGCTGATAATTATTGCTAACCATAGCAAATCTGGAATAGAAACACTATGCTACAATTCTATCGGCTAGCAAATTTGTCCTTCCGCATGACGATATGGCGAAACGGATGAGGTCCGCGTAATTCCGCTTTTAAAGACTCGTTATAAAATTGAAGCACATCTTGAGAGACGTACTGAAGTCATGCTATCCGCATGCTTCGAGAAACGTTTTTATGCGCATGAATAAAAATAAATATGAATCATTCATCCAATGAACATTTCTCGAAGCATCCCACATTCGAACCTTCCAGCATGATTGAACATGTAGAAAGCGTCAGACTATTCAACCATCCTAGAAGGATTTTCAGGGTTGTTTGGCCCACCGCATCAGACTGCATCTACTGTGTTTACGGTAATGAAACTTGCAGTGGAGAGGAACACGCCCACCTAGCATCAAACCGTTTCGATCTCCTTTCCTGATGCAATTCACAGACAAAGGGTCATTTCTTTCCCAAGCCAAGCATTGTTGCCAGCTCTCAGAAATAGGATGTCCACTCGAGATGGACGGAAATGCTTCCGCTGTAGATTCGCGATGCAACGGCATTAGGGATGTTGGAGTTTCGGTCTGAAGTGCTTAATAATCGTAAACATCCTGCTGAGAACTCGCGCTTGGTTTGGTTGAAACTCGGAACGCTCATTCCCATTCCACCTTCGAATCCATCAGCAGTTTTTCGCCTTTTGACTAAAGCACTACCGTAGTGGTTTCTTCGACCTCTTGTGAATGGGTCACGAACGGAACGCCAACTTACAGAAACGTCCCGAGCAGTTTCTACTGTTCTTTTTGTGTATCCACTTTCCGCTCCAGTACGCTTGATCTGCTTCATAAACCTGCATTGAGGCATCCGGACCGAAAACCACATCTGACAACGGGCGGATCCTCGGTGTTCCACCGGACAGAACCGGGTTCACAAACTTTCACTGCCGCTCAAAATACAGGTTAAAAGGAAAAACGTAGGGTGTTTATTATCACAGTGAAAAAGTCGAAAAAATCATACTTTTTAACCCTGTTACCTACTTTACAATTCTTCACCATGGGTAGTCTTGCCTTTATCCCGTATCGTTTCCCTTGTCGGACACAATTTAAGACATTTATTATACGGTTTGTCTCCGTACAAGAAGGGAGAAATTGTTGTATGAAAACCAAGCATAAACAGATAGTCTTTATTGCACTCGGAAGAACATTCAAATCTTTTTGAACACATTTTGGTTAGCAGGCGTAGGATAGTCGCTTGTGAAATTCCCAACTTCATTGTGAATTTATGAATTATTTTTTACTCCTTATTCCCTTGAACGATTTTGTTTGTTTAGAAATGTTATTCACTTTCAAGCAAGTTACACAATTTCTCGTCCGTCAGTTAGCTCGTTCGTCAGTTAGCAAATACATTTTACAATTTCATAACATCTCAAGAAACAAAAAACTTATCCATAGTTTACCCTTTACTTTTGGTTTGGTAGACCACGTTGAAGTGGTTTAATAAAGAACAGAACATCTCATCAGAGGTCTTGCTCAAACAAGGTAAGAAATACTTGACTAGGAGAGATATGCGGTTTTCATTCAAATCTCAAGCATTATCTAGGATTCATTTATACCTTGTAGCACACTGAAAGAGAAAGATTGCTGTACGTTTATGTTAGCATAGATCATTTAATACATGTTCCATCACATAGAAGTAGATGGTAACGGGGAAAGCAACAGAATGGAGAAATTTGAACAGTACTTAAAGTAATACAATAAATACCGAAACATTTTAACCAGATACTTGAAAGGCACAATGATGTTTGATGCTTTCGGCATAAAAAAATGCTAATCCTTAACGGATTTAAAAAATTAAATGTATACCACAGATGCAGATGCGTGAACTGAAGTAAGGTTTAGTTTATCCATTACATCACCTCATCTGCCAAATGTTGTTACCTGTACTTCCACAATCCGTAAAACACCAGTTGATGGGGAATAATTGTTACCAGCCTATTCGCAACATTGTAAACAAAATTTCCTAATCACGTTTCAATCAGGCATGAAATAGTATCATCATGATGAGTCCGCGCGCATCTATGGCTCGCAAGCACCGAACGGCATTCGTCATCGAAAATGCGCTACGTGCCTTTAGCTAGAAAGGGTGAAAACGGGTCCTGTATTAGAATGTGTTGAAACATTTTTGCACTTTACAACAACACGAACCTTCTCCCCTGTGATTCCAAGTATGATGCCACACCGGCACACAACCATTAATCTTCACTTGTCTTCGAGGGATAGCGGTTCGGGGTAAAAATGGCTTAATGGTAGCAATGTGCATGCCCTTTGCTCATCCACAAGCATCCCCGGGAACTCATAAACGGATGCCGACACTATTTACCTTCACAAAACATTCCACCAAAAAAGGAAACCCGTAGAATCTCCGAGCTCGCGAATGTTCTCTTCGAGTGAGCGGTCGCATGTCCTGTGTCCCCTGAGTTGGACGTGGATGGGAAATATTTATGATCGTTCCCATAATAGCAACGTGATGCAAAGACGCGTTTGCAAGGCAAGAAAAGAATTGTGCACAATCATAGTACCATTTCCGGGGTTTTCTCCCATAAACTAAGCTGGAAGGAAGTACAATACTCACCCTACCGACACGTGAAAGAGGCTAAAAGGAGCACACCCCATGACTGCCAACAGGTAACTGACAAAAGAAATCTTTTCAATGTCCATTTTTTGCTGTAAACGTGACTGCAATAGCTCATCGTTCCTTCCAAAACATATCCCTTGTATTTTGAGTTTATTGATTTAGAATCTTTGTTCAACCATCAAGATTACTGATCGTGATTTATCAAGCGAGGCTTAAACACTCAACTAATTTCATTTTCCCCAACTACGATGGATAAATGCGCAAGTTGGAAGGAGAAAATGGCAAATGTTAGATATGTTCAACAACTCTTCTTCTTCTTGGCGTAACGACCTCTTGGTCATGCCTGCCCGTTAAGGGCTTAGATGACCTTTTACTCTATGTGTACGTGGATAGTCAGTCCTCTCGTACAGGGGAGGGTCCGGTCTCGGTTGGGATTCGAAGCCACGCCGTCGAGGTGGTGAATCCCGGGGCTCATGTGCCGATTTTCTAACCGGCGCTACCGCTCGGCTGTCGCGGACCCCCAACAACTAAACAGTCTAACTAATCCGTGATTTGACAGTCACGACAACGTAACACAACCGAACGTCTCAACAAAACGCAATCATGCGGGAAATAAGTTTGTTCGAGAATTTAGACCCAACCACGAAACAAGTTGAGCAACTAAGTTATTGTTTCCTCTGAGTAAGTCCTTCAAGCATGGTGAACACTTATTCTCTCACACCCGTAGATACACCATGAAGAGTTTTTATTTTTTCCCAGCAATTCAAATTGAAGGTTCTTTACAACTCTGTCTTTTTTCCCCTCGTCGATTCGTAGGGCTTTTCCTGGTCAACTACGAGGACTGTTCAGTAAAGTAACCACACCGTCAAGACCGTTCGATGTGCTGCTCAAACCTGGGTTGGTGCAGCTTTATGACAGCAACCTGGAAGACCGAAAGCCACCGAAACAATTCTTTCATTCTTCTACCATAATACGGGGTTCATTTCCAGCCCCTAAAGTATGGCTCGTTAAACTTCTCTAACACATTTATTCGCTGCCTTTTGGTTACCTGAATTTTCGATCTGTGATTCCGACTTAGCGTGCAGGACTCAACAAAAGACAATCTTAACTAAAATGCTCTTTTCATTCATGGCTAAAGTGATTTCAAATCTGCATAGAAGGTAAAGGAAAATACCAGCTTTAAAAAAATACCCCATTTGACATTCCATTTCAGAATAAAACTTTTTGCTTACCTGGCCATCGTTGTCCTTGTCCGCCTTGGAGCGAAGACCCTCCCAGATTTTTAACATGCAGTCGTGCGTTTCGACATTTTTTGGATTACCTGCAGGCCATCCACGAAGTTCGCAAATTTTCTGGTAAAATGTAAAGTAACAATTTTAAAATAATCAATTTAAACACTCCTTAAAATTCAGATCGTGCAACTTGTTTCTTCTCGGCTTCATATCCAAATGCCTTCTTCTTAAGACCAATTTAACGATTAACTTATTTTATTTCTAAAATATTATTCAAAATACTAACCTCGATAGCCAACTCGAAGTCCTTGAGATCGATTTCACCACTCTGGTTAACATCTATGGGAAAACAACCAAAGTAAAAATATAGTTATAGTAAATATCCAATTAAAACTAACACTGCACATCATTTCAATAAGTACATACTTGAAACAAATTTAATTATTCGTTTCCATTTTCAATGCTAAGATTCCCTAGCACAAGATTATCAGAGAAAAGGTTAAAAAAATTGATAACATGAGTGAATGTGGAACGAAACTGTTCTATTAAAAAAAACTAAGCCCCACGTCGGTAAACGGCTCAATTCGTCTTCGGCACAACTCCCTACATTTCTGAACAGTTGTATCGGTAGAGCTTTAGGTGATTTATTCTTTACTAGTCATGCTTAAACCATTCGACTGTCGATCTGGAATCCACATGTGCCTGCTTTGCTGAAAAACTGTCTGCAACTAAACCACAATATGTATCCTAGACAAAGCTTCACTGCTCGTATACTGCCACGGAGCATTTTTCAATCAATTTAGCACCATCTTCATTGTTCTCTCAAGTGTAGTTGCGCATCCACAGCTGCAAAATAGCTTCTTTTAGCTGACTTTCATACTGAGATTTTGTGGCATTTCTTCCTGTCGTAACTGAGATAAAGGTTTAAGATACAGAAATCTCTAAAGATAGTCATAGCTCATTAGAGAAACACTAGTTCACATAATTCCCAAAATTAACATTCTGTATAATTATTCTTTCAGCATATCTACTCAAATCAAATATAAATTGCAGCATGCATTTTCAGCAGAACGTTAGGAATAGATGATGCTTTTTGAGTACACCGTTCAATGTGGCGGTGGGAAGGAATACAAAGACATTTCATACATCTTAATAAGGAACCAGAGGGGAGCAGAGTGGGGTCCGCGACAGCCGAGCGGTAGCGCCGGTTAGAAAAACGGCCCGTGAGCGCCGGGGCACACCACCTCGACGGCGTGGGTTCGAATCCCAACCGAGACCGGACCCTCTCCTGTACGAGAGGACTGACTATCCACGTACTCAAATGGAAAAGTCATCTAAGCCCTTAACGGGCAGGCATGACCAAGAGGTCGTTACGCCAAGAAGAAAAAGGGGAGCAGCGTTATGTTTGTATTTTATCTGGCCCCCGTCGCTTAGTCCAAATATATTGTAATATTCAATATACTATATTGTATATTAACGTGTGCAATAAAATTAGTCTTCTTAGGTTATCCAAATTCACGGGAGTCCACGACAGCCGAACGGTAGCGCCCGTTAGAAAATCGGCTCATGAGCGCCGAGGCCCACTACCTCGACGGCGTGGGTTCGAATGCCAACCGAGACCATACCCTCTCCTGTACGAGAGGACTGACTATCCACGTACTCAAAGGGAAAAAACGTCTCGGCTCTTAACGGGGAGGTATAACCAACACGGTTATTACGCCAAGAAAAAGAAGAAGAAGAAGAGGAAAATTACTCAACAATTTAAAAAATTATGACTGACAGATCAATAGATAAACAAAAAAAAATACAAACACAATATATTTTTATTGACTTGCTTAAGCATCACAGACACTAGCATTTTAGATCTTGATTCATTTACCAAATCTTTTCAACATGTTCACCAATAAATGGGAAATATTTCTGTCTACTGCACCCAGTTTTCTTTAAGTTTGCAGGGATAAGACAATAAATCTGCATAAGTCGTCCCAGTAACCTCGGTGAAGCGAACCAAGTGTCTGTTGTTTTGGTGTCATTTCATCCGCTCTTATTCGTCTATTCGTTATCCCAACCCATCGCCGTTATAGATTTGCTCTTCGAAAGCCTCGAATGCAATGAGCGTCGTATATGAAATAACTCACCCTTAGTCTTTATTCTAAAACGGCTTAAAGCAAACTTACACCGGAACGAATTGCGTTCGTGTTGCAAAGCGCAATCAAACTCAAAAGAGGATGGTTGAAATAGGTTTGGTTTTATTTCTTCGTTTACAGTTTCTGTTCTCTGCACCCAAGACCATCGATCGATAAGTATTAAACACTTTGATTTAAATGTCAACGGGGATTCAGGTTACTAACGAATTTGTCATGGAACACTGCTTCTTCAACCCCACTCATGCCAATCACATCAGCTTGGAGAATCCAAAACAGCTATGCAGTGGTCCTTCGACAGAAACCAGTGTGATGAAACTGGTTTATTTTTTCTATCGTCGCGAAATTTACGATCTCGTGGACTCTCGGGTCTGACAATGTTTATTTGTCATTTACTTTTCGTTCAGATTGGATGAGGATGAAAGATGCTATTTGGCTTTTCCGATGTTAAATGTTCAGTTCAAGTTATAGCTAGATTATCAACTGTATGAAATGAGTTCTATACCCTACCTCTATTGTACTGATCGAACTTGTTTTGCTAGACTCTGTATCTTATACTTTATTCTTTTATTAGTTATCTAATAAAACAACCAATATCAAATTCAACATGGATTTCGTCTTTCAAATACTATACACATCGAAACATTGTTTTTTACTCTAGAATGCTTTGTTATGTTCTAGATTTTCACTTGTACCATTGTAACATTACGTTATGGTTTCAGATGTCATGCGTATCTCAGGATTTTAATTGTAGCTGTTGCCTCACGACAAAGCTCAAATCAAAGTCAATTTGAAAACAATGCAAATTCTTTGTTTTTATTCATCATAGGCAGACCATGTGTCTTGTTGTTTGCTTTACCTGTCTGCTTAAAAAAGCCTTGAATGACGTTTGAAATGACAAGCGTGAAAAATATAGGCCAAAACGTTTCAAACAATCGTCCATGTCAACGTTATCTACAGAAGAAGAGATTCATATTATTGTGGATCAGTAGTAGATAAGACGAGTTTCCACGAAATGATCCAATTGTCTGGTTTGCACAATTATATTTCAATATAATATTATATTTCGTTTCTTCAATTTCCTCTTTTTATACCACATTTTCTCATCTAGTTTCTTCTATAATCATTGTAATTCGAATACTTTTCAATAATAATATTTGAAAAGAATTTTAAATTTCACATATTTTCTCTGTTGGGGATTATTTTCCTTTTGCTAAGTTTTTCTATCTCCACTTTGGATAGTTGCTTAATAATTAAATATATATAATTTATGTTTGATCTAAATTCTTCACTAAATAATGTTTATGTTTTCAAAACATGATTAAATGTAATTTGAGTAAATTCTCAAACGCCATTTTTTCCCAAGCAGCATGTTTCTCAATCTCATTAAGTGAGCATTAATGATTCACACAAAAAGTACTTCTTGCATTAGAATTATGCACCTTTTTTTGGCTTGAATTCTTTCCATTCTTCGCATAGTTGAATCAATTTCCTTGAAAATAGTCAGCGTTTCGACCAAACCAATTGTAAACTTACCGAAGAATACGTTGAAAACGTATAGTAGCTTCTTTTTGCGGAATTCCGAAATAGCCGACATGTTGATTTAACTAAAACTGCTGCTGACGACGGAAGATATCTGAAACAAAACGAGAAGTCTTACATCAACATAAGTTCTTTGTATTTTCCATAAAACTCAAATTTAATTTGTTTTTATGTATCCAAATGAGTTCTATAAGTTACCATATCCCAATGTTGTACATTTTCACTGAAGATTTTAATTCACGACATGCTGCGACAATTTATTTCGTTTCCCTCAAACAAGTTCAACAACACCATTTTGTTTAATGATCATATTTTTAAGCTAAACATGAAAACATTATGGCATGTAAAATTCAAAACACAATCCTCTTAGTTGACTTCCACAAAAAAGCTATAGACCAACGAACCAACTTATTACACCCTTGCTATGTGCTGTTTGACTCGTTCCCAGACACCACGTAGCGAACGAAGAACGGCTTTCCAATCGTTCTAAATGAGCTTGTGACTTGGACTTAGTAACGCAAAGCGGAAAATAATAAGTCACGGTCGTTTAGTAGGTACTTTTGCGAAAATAACGATTTGGAGGGGTAGCTCGTAATTCGAAGCAGGAAAATGGAAACCATCGATGACAAGGAGTTTGAGCCAAGAACCCCACTTCAAATAAACCTTTGACTCACGGGATCTGACGCAACCTCAAATGTTGCCACCGATGAATAGCAATAATCACTTTGCTTAATTCCCATAGTGACGCGGACACATCATAAATCTATGGAAGGTCACTTTAAAAAATCGGTGTTGCACTTATTGAAGTGTCTTGAATATGGTGAAACAATATTACTGGGTTCAGGTTCGCAGGATACGGACAATCAACCTGACTTTTTATGGTAAAAACTGGTCGCAGAAAAACTAAGTATGCCTTGCCCAGCCGAGGCTACATCTATTTTGTGTCTTTTCAGCTTGAAAAAATATGCTGAATGTCGTTTAACAATCTTGCTTTGCACATTCAAAGTGTAAAACCGCCTTCTAATTTCATTCATACATCCCCTTCATTCCATCCCATTCATTTAAAACATGAAGACATGGAGAGTAACCCACAATAAAGCGATTTATATGCAAATGAAATAATTTATCACTTACTCAAACTTTCTCTTGGCTGCCTCAGCTACACTTGAAGCTACACTAGAATAGGTTCTACTAGCTTGACGCCCCGGTGTTGATCGGTGACGAAGGGATTGAGAAAAGTATTATGGTTTTGACTATTACTTGAAAGATATGTTTGAGTTTAATAGTTACAATAACGACATATTTAAAATGTTTGATATTTCATCAAATTCCCCTTGATGTATAAACCTTAGGGTAACTATGTTGGATACACCTTGACATTTGTTTACATGCTTGTTTTGTCTGTGTTAGTAAAACTGAGTTTCAATTGTAAAATTTAGATGATTTTATTACAAAATTGTGATCAAACAAACCTTCAACAACATCTGCAGTACTTAAACTTAATGTGTGAAAAGTTTCAGAAGCGTCGGGTCAGTATTGGTTGAGTTTTTAGTGTACATAGAACTCCATACATAAAAAAAGCTAAAATATGTAGTAGATACACACAATGTCCAAAATACATAGAGCGAACGATGTAAAATTACGACAAATATCCTATGCCAATATGAATGAAAGCATAGCAGTGCTTTATGAGGCGAAAAAAGACAAAAGTGAAGATCGTCCTGACTATCACCCAGGCTGCTTAATTTTGTTCCATCTAAAGCCAACCCCTAGTATCACAGCGACCATTGCACACAAGCGTGACAAAGCGGGTGACGAAAGACATTTGGTGAACATAAACGGTGACATTTTGTTAGCCACGTGGTTGATAGAGGTACCGGTAGAGTAAACGAATTCTTCAAATTGTAAAAATTGTTATTGCTTGTTTTTATTGAATATCACGAATTCGAACGGTATAACACAAAACAAAAAACATACAAGACATCTGGCGAGAGACTTCTTTGTTGATAAATCCATCGTTGTGAGTGATGACCTTTGACGTTATCATAGATTAAAATCACTCAAAGAGTGGTACGAATAACAAAAAGATTAAGAATGTTTAAATGCGTGTATGCGTGATAATGTTTGCACCATCGTACTAACATGGTTCCAGTTTTCTCTGGGCATACAAATCCTTTGCTTTCTTTGCATCCACTTAATCCTTAACTATACAACCAAAATTGGTTGTGAACGAAAAACCACGTTTTACTTAGTTTAGCACTTTTACCATGACTAAGAAGCAGTAGATTACAAAATCATATTGCCGATGCCATAGAAATATCCCGGTGGACCGTGGAAAAGGTCTTGAACAGGGATAAGGTTGGGTAACTTTCCTCGAAGGTATCTACTGGGCTCCGTCCCATCTCTCGTAACGCACCCAAAATTAGAGACAGGAACATCTTACGTTCTGGTCGAAAGATATGTGGCCACCATGCTGGATTCCGGGTCTATCAATATGGCGCATTATGAAGGTCAAGGCTTACTCTAAACGCCACCTAAGTATGAAAGGCATCCGGAAAACATTGTCCAGTTTTTGGAGAAAATTACATCTAACTTACATGTTCAGGACCTGCAGTGCATTGCGAAAGCGCATGGAGACTATAATGGCCTCAAATGGCAACTCATTCGAAGACTTACATGCCTAAAAACATTGACAAACATATCCCTTTAGAATAAATTAAAAAATTACATCCTAAAATTTTTGAAGATATTTCAAATTTTGTTATTACAAAATGTAGTTCTCTTTTCTTCCTGAACATTCGAGCGCAGCTGAACAAATTATAAGCATATAATGCTGCACAAGTTGTATCATTCGTACATTCGCCATTTGCAAAAACGCCATAAGATTTACTGCCGTGACAAACGTTTTCTCAGAACAGGAATATAGTTAGTTCGTCTTGGCAAGCATTTTGTACGAACCGTTATTCTATTTGTAAATCTCGGTCCCGTTGTAAATCCGTACTGCAGATACATGTGTACCGCAACGAGTACGAAATTGAAACGATGTGGTCTGTTGGAAGGTTTAAGATACTGTTGACCATGCACATTTTTCATGCTTCACTCCAAATGATTTCTACTTCTCTGAACGGTTACATTTGGCAAAACCTAATGTAAAACCTAAACCAAAAAAAAAAACCTTCTTTAATATACTGGCTGTAGAAAACCATACTCTCCATACCATAATTGATCAAGTTTAGCTGATTATTGCTGAATTTATCGGTCGCCAAAAGACGCACCCTCATGTCGGTATAGTGATTTTCATTGGTAATAACAATTAAATAATCACCACCAACTACGAAACTGACCATATCCAATAATTGCCTCTATAAGAACGTCTGGTCATCGGAACATTTTACACCCCAACAATCTTCTCCATTGCATGCGATATCCTAATCGTTAGAGCAGCTGGCGAAGTGTACATTATTCCTCGAGGCATTAGATAATTACCTTCGACTTCCGGTGGTTCCGTATCCTCGTTAAATTCATTTGGAGTGCCGGTCGTTGGCAAGGTTCATAAAAGTAAAAGCTATAAATTTGATCTGTCATTAGACCTTTGGAAATCTGGTATCAGCGAATCGATGGCGGTGGAGTTGACGGAAATGAAAAAATTACTACTTTTGCATGTTATAGTCGAAATCATAGTCGGCTCTTTTATTCATTGGCAAGTGAAAAGTAATTTAAATAATAGCTGCTTATTTCGATAACGTAAATTTATTTATGTATTTTAGTACGAACTATCTAGCCGTAGAGCTAAAAAAATATTGATGAAGGCCAAATAACAATAAAGCAAAGATGATTTCAGTCCATCATTTAGCCAAATAAAAAAGCAACAATTGTCGAATTGACCCTTGTGCCGTTTTTTATATCTTTGGACTATTTCATTCTTCAACGAACCTGATCGCAAAATACACAGACAAAAAATATAATGCTCCCTATTCCGGAACACAACAAAAACAGTCACAAATTATCAACCTTATAAGCCTGCCAGGTTTACTCCCACGGCAAGAAAGCAGTCCATTCTGCGGAACGGCCGAGTAAAATGGTTTAATTTACGTTAATTTATTTGCCCTTTTTATAAAACCTCCAGGCTCTTGACCGGGCAGTGGTAGTTTCAAAACAAAGGAGCAAAAATGAGAAATACAAAATCCACACTGTTCGCAACGCCGCGCAACTTGTACGGAACAAATATTTTATTCCAGTTCGTTTACATTCTCCTGCCCAATTTGGCCACCGGCGACGCTTCCCGTCTTCGTCCACATGCGTTCTTGGCAGCAACAGCAAAGTTGTCGTAACTTTCCCTCTTTCTGGAAGGCACGTTTTGGCCTGATGCTGCACACCCTGACACACATACACATCGCAAAGCACATACACGCACCTCCCAAAAGTCTCCCTCGAGTCATAAATATTTTATTACGAATGGCCGCACGGCCCGAGGAGGGAAAATTTTGCTTTACTGATTTTCCCGACGGATTGTATCTCTACTTCGCCGCCCAACAGTTCAAAGCCAGGTACCGAGCATCACTTGTTTAACAAGCGTGGTAAAAACGCCCGGTAAAACGTGGCCTCTTGGAGGATTATTTAGGAGCAAACTCGTTGACCTGACCCAATCTCTGATATTTGATGCTTTAGCCGGTGGTAGTGAAGCGTGAACTGATTTTCTATTGACAGTAGCATCCTTGCAGGCAGAGAACGATAAACGTGAAATTGCTGTGATATCCTTTACCGTTTAGCGTTACGCTTAATAGCTATTCTTGACTGTTTAAAATCTGACAGAATTAATTAAATTTAAAAAAGTATTTAAAACCATTTGAAGTGTAGGAAAATTAATAATCAGACATTTGCTTGAAAGAAAAAATGTATCATATACTGATGTTATCGGTTGTACAGCATCCAAACAAATATCGAGATACAGCCCTTTTTCCGAGAACTTCAAATTAGCTATTTTTGGCTTGTGCTACAACTGTGTAGAAAAATTATACGAAAAACGGGATTATGAAAGTCGCTGGCTAGTGTTAGTAGTTGGCATGGCAGATTTTTTTATTTTTGCATTGCATCGCACTTCCGATCCAATTTTCTGACATTACTGCTTACGAAATATTCGATTGTGTCAGCATGTTCTAGAAATAAAGCTAGAAAAAACCTCCTACATATTGCTTTGCTCAATTTTCGCAGTCGTAGAATATTGAGTAAAACTCGTTTAAGCTTTACCTCGAACTAAACGGATTCATAATTTTGATTTTAACCTAGAATTTTTAAAAATCTAGCAGACTCTCTAGCATAAAAAACCAGGACTGATTATTTAAGTGCTTCCTTAGCCAACAAATAATGTTATATAAATTAAACGTTCGATCTATTCTAGTGAGAATATTGCAGGTCAACATGAAATCGTCATTTTAAAAAATATTTATCAAGTGAAGCAACTATAAATTTATTGTTGATACAAAATTATGCAATCGTTTATTCAAAGATATGTTCATCTATCGTACATCGTAGCATCGCATTTGCACAGCAAACCGTTGGTGGCTACCAACGCTAATTGGCTGCAATTCAATTTCCAATTTTAATTACTTCAATAAAGCAAGCCTTCAATGAAATATCCAATGCGTTACTCAACTGGTTAGCACTTGATGCATAATGTCATCATAATGTGCAACCCTAGAGGGAAAAAGATACAGTTTGCTACTTTTGCTCTCATTCGGCATTCATATTCTCGGACTGATTAAAGCTTAATTGATTTATGTGTATCGAACACATTTAACACTTTGCTTCGGTTTGTTCACATATATACATGCGCAAGAAAAATTTGAAACAATGCCATCAGACGAAGCAGTTGATGGGAGAACTCAACAGCATAATCAAACCATGAAAATGGTCAATGCTATGACACATCGTGTTAAAAACTTTTTGTGTGAAGCCTTGGGTTTAAATGCAGTATCGGCAGTACAGTTAAACCATTATTTCCAATTTGGCAGGGATAGATTACGTACCAAAAACGGTAAAGCCGAGCCGTTCTGGCTGATACGCATGATTGTACCAAAAATATTGAATCGGTTTCCCCGAATGGTAGCATCCTCCGGATAAATTCCTTGTTTAATCAACTTTTTATTCTGACAATTTAAAACCGATAAACGGGTTGGCTAAAAAATTAAGGATGTCAAAATGTGGTAGCACAAATTCTACCACGTTAATGTGGTCTATTATTTAAAATTATAATTATTATTTGGAAGAAACTGTAATTTGTAAAAAGAGGCATAACCCAGGCTGGTATGCATATATGTTTTCACTGTCTGAAATTTGACCGTTCATCAAAATTAATATATTTTCGACAATTTTATGCCAACTACAAATGATCAATGTCACAAATCATTGTACATATCAGGTTGTTATAATCTCCAATATACATAGGGAAGTTTTTCAAGGCTATTATTTATCTGCTTTCATGGGTTTTGCCCTTTTTCTCATTAAGTTCACTAAAGCGTAATCGTTAAAAATATAAGGATGCAAAAATGAGCTACAGTAATTTGCATAAACGTATCGTGATACAGCATATTGAAACAAAGGTGAGCATGGGTAGCAAGGAATATTTTTGTCCGTTTTTTACTGTGGCTGGACAACCGTTTCTAGAGGTTACGTGGCTTGTTCCCCACAACCCGTATTTTAAGCTCATAAGACTTCTGAGCCAGCCTGAACGTGTTGGTTCGTCATTGCACCTTGATGCTTCGAGAACAGGTGCAGTAACAGTTTTAATTATTGTTTTTTGCTACTTGCCGTCCTCCGGCCGACCCCAAAAATATCAGCCCAAGCTGTGTGATTTGCGAGCATATGCTGCGCTCCATTGCACTTCATCATCATCATCATCAGCTGAGGCAGCTGGTTCGGTCCGATGCAAATGTAATGCAAAGTGAACGAGTGCCAGACTACCCTACTAAAGCTCGTGTGCGTATCTGGCTATCATAATTAACTGTAGTCCAAGCTATACACGCTGTGTTACCTGACTAGACTAACCGCGACCCAATACAACAACATGGAACACCATGCACAACGTCGCGTGCCGAAGGCGCCTCCAGCCTTACAGCATTCGTGGTATAGAATGGGGTGGTTATTTCAGCGCTAATTAAGCGAACCCAAATTCATGCCACAGCAAATAACGAAGGAATAGCTATTTGTCATTGTCCATGCCTAGTTTTAAGCATCCCGTAAGCTTGCACGACTCAAATGATTCAAACCCATTTCCTTTCGGACATATCCACTCGAGACTTCTATACAATCTCTGAAATTTCCGCAACGTCCAGCGAGATGCCTTCGGTACAAGCATCGCTGCCAAAAACCAGGAAAAAGTTTTAATTGTATTCTTAACTTAAGAAGCGAAAACCAGTTGTCGCCTCGCAAGTCAAATATATCCACATGGCGTAGATTTCGTGTCGGAAATAGAGTTATAATTTTTTTTAATTCTTTTCATTCAAAAGTTTTCATACATGAACAAAAGGAATTAAATAATCAAGGTCATTCAAAACCTAAATGAAACGTGTGAAATGAAATAGAATGAAAAATTGAAAATAGCGAATAAATATGGTTTTATTAAAACTTAAACTCATTGTCTGATTGTTACGTGTTCCATAACAAGTTGCTCAAATCTACTTCACTCAAATACAGTAATGTTGAAAGGATGATTGAATTAACTAAAATATATCTTCAGTTTCTCAAATTTGTCAATGTTTGCACTAGTGTTGGAAGGTCACTTGGGCCTTTAGCACGCACGTCTATCTGTTTCTTTCATATTTTCATACGAGTCTATGCTTGTCACAATCAAAATGGCCAACTCGGCCAGATAGCTCTACCTGACAAAGCAATCACACTCAGAGAATACGTGAGTAGATGGACATGACTTCCAATGCATTCCATGCTTTAATAGAACGGAGGTGACTACTAGAGGAATGAATAAATCCGACGTTTCATTAAAACTATTATCTGATACCTTGTTTTTCTTCACATTCGAGAAGTTTGCTAACACGATGCACTTTGCTTAATGAAAAGGTGCGGACCACTAAGGGTTTTCCTTGTCTACCTACATTGAAACAACGTTCCCGTAAAGTGCCACATAATATTTCCAATACCATACGTTTAAGCGCCAGCTTTTGTTCCATATTTGTGAGATGCTCACATGTGTATGAGCATTCTAGGCGGCTAGAGATGGATAAGACGGACTCGTAATAACGAGGCTATGAACAACTCTTATTCTTTCTCTGAACCAGTAGAGCAGGGATGTCAAACATACGGCCCGCGGGCCACATGCGGCCCGCAAGCACATCGAATCCGGCCCCTTTGAAGCAATACATCAAAAGTTTCGATCTTTGAGTATTAGCTATTGTTTGAATAGCAAAATGTTTTTTGTTGAATTGAATGAATTGCAAGAGAACTGAACGAACGAATGTCTTTAAGAAAGTGATATAAAACTTTGATCCACATCACGCCGATATATTGCGGTTGACAAGAGCAAAGATTTCACACAGATTTTCGAGACAAGCGAATAAATAGTGTTCATACAAAACAAACGTCATGAACTACAAGAGCATTTTTAATAAAATAACAGATTTGGAGCAATAAGTTAGCTGTAGTAATAATGCACATTTACTTATTTTAAATCTTTACCAAAATGCACAATAGTGTTAAAGAAAGTTTATCTTTTACTGAAAATTGTAAATTTTGTAAAAAGTAACATAATATTTAAAAAAATTGAAGGTGTTAAAAACGATTGACTGGTTGGATCAAACCACGCTGATAAGAACATATTTTCATCAATCTTTTTTTTCATCAATCCAATTTTTATTTTCATCAATCCAATCAATTTTACGTTTGGTCCGCGAGCCAATTTTTGGGCGAAATGTGGCCCGCGAGGCCAAACGAGTTTGACATCACTGCAGTAGAGTATCGGGCAACTAGCAGGTTTCGAATTAAAGTATCAACGATAGTAATGAAGCTCCGCCGAACATAAGGCTATTAGGCGGCACGCATGTGATCTGAGCAGTTATATACTGTGTATCATGTGTGTTTTGCAAGTTTTTCAGCAAAACTAATTAATCATGGTAATTGTAATTTATTCAAATGCCAATCTCTTTTCTTCTTCTTCTCTATATCTATAAAAAAGAATGTGTGTATGTTCGTGATGCTAAAACTCAAAGTCGGCTGGACCAATCTTGATGATGTCTTCGTATGATTTGTTCCTTTTTACCCAAGGAAGGTTTAGGAAAAACGAGAATTTGAAAATTCCAAAGGAAAAGCCGGAAAATGGGAAAATTCGGTAAAAACGGCTTTTTCCGTATAAAAAAATAAAATTTAGATTCTAGACAGAAAACGGTTGGACTTATCCCAACAAAGTCTTCTGATGCTTTGTTTCTTTTGGCCCAATAAAAACAATGCAATTTAGAAAGATCCTTAGGAAAAACCAGAAACCCAGAAAACTCGATAAATGCTTTTTTCCATAAAAAATTGAAACTTATAAAAATGAGTGTTTGTTTGTTTTCAACGCCAAAACTCAAAATCGGCTGAGTCAATCTTGACGATGTAATCAAATTATTTGTCAAATTTTATTCATGGAAGGTTTAAAGAAAAGACAACTTTAATATTTTCTAAAGAAAAGCCGTAGAAAGGAAAGATTTGTGAAAATTGCATTTTCCATTCAATCAAATCAAATATACGATGTATAACTTAAACTACGAAACCGCTTGGCCAATCTTAACGAAGTTCTGGGATGATTGTTTTCCTTCATACCTATGCCGATTAAAATTGTGACAAATCATGAGTCCGAATTCACAAATCATCGAATAATTTCATCTCGATTAATCAACAAGCGATCGCCTAGATCACGTGTACTTGGTTCTGAAAGGCGTTGAATGTATTTTGTTTAGTGGCAGAAAAGAGTTTTGTTGCTAAACACATATAGATGTTGGGTATTTAAGTTCAGGGAAATCTATCAAACAAGTTGAAGAATGGTTAAAAAATTCACCAAGAACTCTTGAGTTAGGAGTACAGCAAGCAAAAACAAAAACACAAGAAACAAGATTCCAACTTGCAGCAGCGATACTATTCCGAGATTATTGCTTGATTCGCAGTTACTTTGCATATAAATTAAATGCATCGGAGAAATGATTATGCAAAAGCAAGGGTGCCAGGTACATGGATACCGGTGTGTTTTCATTTCGCTTTAGAACAAATCTACACAATCCATCGAAAACGAATACCTTCGATTTGTTTGAGGTATAGCGGACAGTAATGAGTATGGTGTGCAACTTTGTGAGAACACAATTACACTTGCTGAAACATAATAATCACTGGAATCTATGAATGAACTGCAATAACTAAAGTGCCTATACTTAACATAAAGATTATTTCGATGAAGCCATAAAAAGTCCCGTTGATTGTGAAATACGTATAAAAATGACATCGCCGAAGATATTCCACATCGCTTTTGAAAGGGAAATTTTGAACAAAAAAATTAATGATCTGCATTGGTGCATTAAGCATTGGTGTTGTTTGAAAATGTGAGTTTGTTTATGAGTAGCATTCTAAAGACTAAAATTTAAATGCCAGCACCAATCGTCGAATTAAAAATGTTCTGTTTCGTGAATATTAACATGAGCTTGCAACCCGCTATTTGACAATTCGCTTTAACTAAAAATGATTGATGAAATGACGATGTCCCATAGCATCGAAACTAATATTGGTTGAGTGCACGTACAATTTTAGCTGCTTAAACAACCTATGCTAATGACTCCAGCTGGACCATTGCGCTCATATAAATTCGTATATGATCGAAATTGATTAATCGTATTGAAAATGAAAACGAAGCCGTGAACCGTTCACTGGAATTTTAAAACATTCTTTGGATTTTTGTCTGATATGCCGCGACGATATGAATGGATCTGTTATTGTTATGTGTCGACATCTTCATGAACCGAATCTATGGGGCTTCCCTTGAGTTTCAATACTTTGTTATTCCAATATTAGCGTATCGTTAGTATGGGACGAGGCGAAGTTCGTTGGGTCAGCTTGTCAAATCATAAAAGCCTTTTTTGAAACGAAATTTAAGTCTTCTTTTTCTTTTCTTTTCCTTTGAACTGTTTTTTTAGTTTATTAACCAAACATAAATTAATTTAATAAAACCATGGACACCGCAATATAAAATCATATGAAATTGATTTTGTTGATGAAATAGGCAATAATTTCTTTGTTTGTACGTTTCATAATTGAACCATCGTTATACAGGATCTTAGAGGATCTTAAAATTGATGCGGACATAATGGAGAAGAAAATAAGCATTAAATATTGTTTTACTTGCTATTTTTTACGATATTATTCTCCTTTTCCTAAGATGGGAAAACCACTGATTTAATAATCAAATGTTGACGCCAAACATGTTAGAATAATTATAACAGTGTGATGCAAACAGCGTACTTTTAAGCATCCCGGGCAGAATGCCAACATTTTAAAGATAGGGTAACATAACGATTTAAAAATAGAAACGAATTTAAAATACATTAGCGAGCAAAACTTCAATGCGAAATTCGAAGCCTGACCCAATTTTATTGACACCTTTTGAGCTCCATTTAGCTTTATTGAAATACTAGCATTCTTCATGAACATACCAACAACTCGTAGACCAAAACATCATAGTAGAACACATAATCGACTATTTAAGTTTCTTTTAAATACAACGTTGGTAATTGGATGATGTACAAACTACCTCCAATTTCATGCAAGTACTTATTTTCTCTTGTGCCAATCGTACTGTGAAGTAGAAAGTAGTTTGATAAAATCCTTTTGTGCGCTGATTAGCCTTGGTCCATTCAGTGATGATGAATAAATTTTCCCTGGAAAGAGTGAAACGACATTGAAGCACTTGACAAAGGCCTATAACGTAAGGTCACGTATCAATCTATCCATCTTTCAAGACGACAAAAACGTGCCGCACGCAAAGCGTTGATTCTCTACTGGATGAAACATTATTCTAAGCCAGTACATGCGCTGGACGCCCTGTTTACAGAATCCATAAACTGCATCCCCAAGCATGAATCCGATAATCTGCTGTATGTATTCCATGATCAGGACCTTCATAAATGGTCTAATTGGAGCAGTGCCCTTGGGGACGGCAACGTTGATTATCATGCCCAGCTGATAATATAGGCTGTGCTATACAATGATTAGGAAGATACGGACGGCTGTGGTTAGTAGTGCAAATTTATTCACTTCTTCAGTGTGTCTCTTAGTGCCACTATTTCAATGCTTAGTGGTACCATTTCAATGCTGCAATCCTCATCGGTTCAGGACGCGGCACGTGAAGGTCAGTCCTTCCATCCAATAAACTGAACCTTGGGTGAATGTTGGATGTAGGTGCAGCAATATCGAAACAAACAAATTGAGATACTACTTCTGCCCGTGGGAAGTTGAGAAAGAGAATAGAGAGCGAAGGACTTAGAAAATCGAAAACAAACAACTTCAGCCAATGATCTATCTTGTGACTGTAAGGGCTTGGCATTTTTGGGAGTCACACGGTCTGTTTATTTCCAACGACAAATAAAAACTTCCTCTACGAAACACTCGGGACCTCGTACATTTCTCGGTTATCTTTGGCCTGGCACAAGATTTTGCAGAATATGTTCTACATTGGAATACCATTTAAGCACACTGAAAACGATTCGACGCCCAAAAAATCGTTCCATTTGGAAGATTCATGCCTAGTTGGAAAAAAGAACAAACCACCATATCAACCCCATCCACCATACCACTCGTGGAAATGTCGCAGTAGGAATGTTTCGATAAATGTGTGAATAAACGAATCTTCGCCAAAAGCCAAAAACAGCGACAGCAAAATATTCAGCACATGACAACGATGTCATAAGTGTACAATAACGAAGTGGGAAACCTGAATTGTATGTTTATCAAAGTCATCCTTTGACACACTTCATTTGCTGATTGTTGTTTGGGGGAACCTCATTTGAGTCGTAATATCATCAAGGTTTTGTTTCTGAAAAGGGAGGGGTTGTTTTTTCAGCATTATTCACTGAGTATATTTTAAAATCAAACTTGTCTTGTTTGGTATCTCAGAGCAACAAAGCCGAAAGAATGTCTGGTTATCCAATTCCTCGTAATACAAATAATATTATCAAGCATAAAGATTCAAATAGCCAGTGAAAGTGCATGCTTGCAATTATACCAAATGATCTATCAATAATAACCGCAATAATATGAGATGGCATTTGTATAAGCTCGTTTTATGATCAAATAGTTTAGATTATTGAAAAAACAAAAAATTAATGCTTATTTGAAATGTAGTAGTATTGTAGTCAACTCCACCATAATTTAAAGGTCACCTAATTTCTAAATCAGTTTTCAAGTAAAGTTTCTAGATAGGTTACATTTCACCGCAAAATTTATTTCAAATATTAACCCCTCGTATCGTCTCTCACCCACACAGGTGCAGTAGTGAGACCGTTAACAAAACGTATTTGTGGTTTAGTATTGTGTTTTAACGCATACCAAATTCACAGCTCAACGCAACCCAGTTACGAAACTTTGGTGGTTTCGGTTGAGCGAGGGGAAACATATTCAAATATTCAACCGCTGTCTGCTAATTGTAAATCGTATGAATTTATTTGAATCCTCGCATTTCCTATCGCGTATTCGGGGCAAGTAAAGGAAAATGGGGCATCATAAATATCATTAAAAAAAAAATTTCTCGCCCCTTGGCTGCAAAATAGATCTACTCTCAATCGAAAGTTACACATTCACCTTTCTCTTAAGAACTAAGTTATTGACTCCTGCAATTGGGACTATATACTTTGGATATTCTTTTCCTTCTTGGCATAGCGACTGTTTGTAATATCTGCCCCGTTAAGGGCTTACAAGACTTTTTCCCTTTGTGTTCATGGATTGTCAGTTCTCTCGTACAGGAGAGGGTCCATTCTCGTTTGGGATTCGAACCCACGCCGTCGGGGTGATGGGCCCCGGCGCTCATGGGCCGAGCGTTTTTGATTATTAACAAAATGGATTTGATCATTAAACGAAACAAGCAATAATTTATTGACAAATTTACATGCAATTCAGTGCAACATGCAGCACATGCTATAGTTTCGTGACACTGTTAAAAAGAGTACAGAAAACATATTAAGCATGTTGGTAACGCTTACATTGAGTAGGTTTATATGGCCCGGATGTAGCTTTTTCTCCTAGACACCTTACGCCTTAAAATGTAATAAATTCTCATGTCCCTACCCACATGAACGTTTTGAATCAGACGAAAGCATATGTAGTTATGTAAACGTAAATACTTGCTGTTTGTATTCGCTGACATAATTCAAGTATGACCCATCGTTGTCAAAGCGTGGCCATTTGAACAACATCCTCTCTGGTCGCCGCTGCCTACCGTTATTATTTTTTTTAAATCATAAAAGCAGCTTGAACTACTTCCTTCTTCTTAGATACTTTGAAGTTACGGTACCTACTGAACAAACTAACATGCAGTGGTCGAGTCAGTCTCAACCTACTACCACTCTTTAGTTCCACCTACCCACTAGACAAACCTTTATCTATAGACATCTTTTGAAGCCCTTTCCTATTGGCGACCAGATTTGCAAAATGTTTCACCCTAACGAAAACAATTTTACATGGATCGCAACGCTCCTATACCATGACTAAAGCCAACAGTAGAGGAATAGTAGAAGTCCTTTCGCAAGACCAAATATGGGTGAGTAAGACTTCAACAGCGTGCTGGCCTTCCAACCGACTTTTGTTTTTAATACTTTCTGTTGATCCTACGCTTCTTCTCTTTCTCTTCAAAACTCGCTGCTTTTCAATGGATTGTTATGCGAAAACGTGCACTACACTGTAGATGATGATCGGTTTCGGAACGTCCGCCTTTGCAAACTATCATAAAACAACCATTTTATTGCTATTTAACCACTGCCAATAAAACTAATCGAAAACAAATAACCCGCACAACGGCAATTCAATAATCAGTGGGCTACACTGTGCGTAGGTGAACCGGTGTATGAATATAAGCTTCTGGGTTCACCCTTGTTTTCTGTTTGGCGTACTTTGTTATATTCTAAATAAATACTCATTTGCGCATGAAAAACAAATTTAACCTTCTTCATATTTCTCTTGAGGTTAATAATACACATTTTCAGCTGATTGATTGAGTATAAAAATGGGTTAAAATGCTAAACTATGCACAACATCAACGATTTTTGTGTTTTAAATGTCTTCCAACATCTGTTTGTACTTTGAAAGTCTGTTACAAAGCTAGTGAAGCGAGTGCTAGATCCTGTTCTTGCCTAAAGAGCCCATTTAATGGCGGCAGACTACTACCTAATTCTAAAACATACGTGTTATTGTGGAAACCATACCTGAACCAATGTCTTGTTCAGGTGCTCCTCGCTTTCGTGTTCAACCAAAAAGAGAGAAAGAGAAAAAATACACCAGCATCCAAAACGATACCACTTTCGTGCAGATGTGGCTTTTCTTTAAACTCTCTCTCTCTATATCCTACCAAACACCATAACGTAATTTCCAGTATCTTTTCCACAAATCTAAACCGTGTAGCTATGAACTGGAACTGCCTGATGTGTTTCTACACTTGAATTTAAACCCCAACAAATATAGCCAAAGGAACGAGAATTAAACCCATTAAATGAGTTTTATTTCCCATTAGGTGCATCCAGTCTAATTCACCCTCAACACTCATAAGAAATACAGTGACCTATCCTCGACTCGAGTTAGAAAAGATAAGCTCAACCAATCCCAAAGTGTCGCTAAAAATGCCTTCTGTTAGTTCATTCTGCTTTATCTAATGCTTGTTCAAGACAACTCTGAAGCTTGGCCTGATAGAACGGCACAAGGAACTACGGACTAGTTGATGGGTAGATAGTGAGTATAATTACTATAAAAACGGTATCTCGAAGGAATATGCTAAAGGCAACTGTTCTAATGTTCACATACACACGATTTCTATCTACATGATGCGAAATGCAAGAACCATCGAAGCCATTTTCGACAACATGCACAATATAACTGGCACATAACCAGAACCGTAAAGAAGCTAGTTAACCCATGCCAATAGAAATTTGCTCAAGGGTGCTTTGCACATACCTAAAGAACGATTTTCCCTTTCTCAACAAAACAGAAACAACCAAAGATTACCCACACGGATCGGGCACAAACGACGACGGTTTTCGCAATTTCCAGCGCTAATGCTGCTACTTAACGTCACTCTGCTATCAGTTCAATCTTGACGATTATTTTCTTCGTATATGCTTGCACAGTTCCGCCTTTCGGTGTAGCTTCAAGAATGCGCATCGATTTTCTTCAATGAACTGAAAACACAACGGATACAAGAGGAAAATACTTCCGCTTGAAGATTGATATTAATAAAGCAAATAGTTTTCCAATTAAGGAAATATTATGGAAAATCCGGTAGCAAATTCGTTGAAAAAAAAACAATTATTTATTTCATAAATAAAGCACATACAACCTTAAACACTTTTAGAGAATCTAAAATATGCCACCACACACAAAGCTTGATTTAGGCTCATTACAATAATAAATCAAGAAACATATTTACTCCACATTTTTACCGGAAATTGTAATTGTTGGTGTTTTTCTAATGTATAGCACACACTTGTTTTGCATATGTGGCTCTTTGGAATAATGTGGAACATTTATTAAAACATCAAATGTGAAATATTTATTTCTGGAAATAATGCATAGATTAGAAGTAATGCGTCTACAAAAAACTTCATATCAAATTAATTTTATGAAAAACTTCATGTTTTAGTTTGTCTTCGTCAGGGATTTTTCTTGTGAGTTGTGTATTATTTTAATATTTATTAGTTGTGCACAATTTCTATATTTTTCATGTACATTAATCCCGCCAACACGCAAAGAATAGGATTGATTATATTGAAGTCCACGTCCGTTGCTTGCACCATACTCATGGAGCACTCATCGATATCTCATATTAAAGTAGCTCGATCTATTAGCTTTTGCCTGGGCCAGCCTTCAACGCCGATTACCTATCGATTGACACCTTCATCAAACGCCCACATATGAATCGAATTCAAGGACCGATAGGTAAAGGCCTGCTCTATGCTGTCCCTAGGCAAATTCATTCACTGACAACGATTGTGGTGCTCGGTAAAGAACCAAAACCCAGAAAAATAGTTTTTTGTCCATCGCAAAGTTTTTGCAGAACGCAGAAAAAATACATTCACTCACACAATAGTGATGACACCTCGCGTGTACATGAATAAATTTCATGTCAATCAGGTGGGTGAGCCGTGGAAAATGTGGAACAACCCAGCCCTACTCACAATGGCTAATGGGTGAAAATCGGCCCAGAGCGTACTGAGCCTAACTGACCTGACGAATGACGATGCAGTGGCAAGAGAAGATTGATGATAACATTTAGACTCACCGTCATCTCGGAAACGTTGGGTCGTCTCGCTGCAGATACCTATTGCACAACATAGACTCCCAACGGAGATCTCCCGCAGCTATTGCTGCTAAGAATTTGGCTTCTGATCGGTACTACCATTTCCCTTGCGATGTCACACGTTGAAGATTTTACATCTTTCTCGCTACATCATTATCATGTTGGTCACCCCGTCTTATATACGCTCAGAGTGTTACCAAACTCCCAAAAGATGTCTCATTCCCGTTGGCCCTCGATAAATCGTTTTTTGCTTTCATAACTTATTCACCTTCCATCTTCACCATAACGAATCTGTTCACAGAAAGGCTATGAAGCTCGGTCCATGCGATGGACTTGCCAATGCCTTCGTACTATCTTTCTGCTTTTTCAGCACCACGATAGCAAAAAAATGCTGCTTTCAGTCACGAACGCCTACCTTAACGTAGCTGTAGCAACATCGAAGACAGTGGCGCTTGAAAGGATTAGAAATTATCGCCGGTAGCTCGTGATCGTGTTGTGAAATCGCGAAACCTTTTTTTTTCATCTTGATTCCACGGTTTTGGCATTAAAGATAGTATTCCCCAATTTTCATCAACTTTTTCCTATCACAGCGTGAATGTTAGCTTGTTGGTGCCTTTTTTTCGTACACCTTCTCTACTATATTCTCCATTTCATGTTCCCGCTGTTATCGCTCCTTACGAACCATGGAATTCTCGACTTTAAGAGCTTTCTATTGTTCACATTTTATAATCAAGTTGTAAGAGTTCCTGCCACCGGAAACATGGTTCTCAGTACTAATTTTTTAGTTAACGTTTGTTTCATTTCGAACCGTATACGGGTTTATAATTGTTCTATGATAAATCATTTTCAATCAATTTCTGTGGGTTGGTTTTTATTATCAAATACGTTTTTTAAAACTTAATTGGATCAATAGACAATAAAATGAAATCCATCATTAATTTTCATTGTTAGTTATTATTACATTATTTACAATACAATAATATCGAAACTAACTTTAAGAATCCTCAAAACGCTTCAATGGGAGGAAAATTACAGTCGAAGGAGTGATATGGAGGCGCCTGGTACTTTATCGTGTTGATGTGCTCCATTGTTTTGTAGGTCATACCCGTTACAACGAGCAAATTATGACTAAAAACATGAATAATCCACTCGCATTTACTTTAGTTTTGGTATAGCATACACAACCTTTTTAAAATAAAAAATAAAAAATTAACTTTGAAATACGCTTATTTAACACGACCACCTTATAAAATTTCATCTAAACGAATTAAGGACATATTGTAGGCATTGTAAAAATCTTTAGTTGACTATACCATCGATGAGTGTTCAACACGCACGTTAAAGTAAAG
Source organism: Anopheles ziemanni (assembly GCF_943734765.1). Taxonomy (NCBI): domain Eukaryota; kingdom Metazoa; phylum Arthropoda; class Insecta; order Diptera; family Culicidae; genus Anopheles; species Anopheles ziemanni. The sequence continues at coordinate 56,774,870 of NC_080706.1, forward strand.
GGGTCATATAGACTAACTTATTTTAACCATGAGGAATACGTTCATCAATATCCACAAACCATACCTCGTCCTCATCACTTTCCTATCCCAATTTCATTTCGTTCAGAGAAATAGTTGGTAATTCACGCTATTGTAACTGTTTGTTTTTTTTTGTAAATGGTTAACAATGGAAAATGTGATGGTAACGCACCTTGAAAAGTACAACTATTGTTGAGGCTCCAAATATCCGATCACAGAAGAGATATGGATTGACGATCTGGAAAGTGATCGACAGTTGGTAACACGTTAAGAAAAGCCGGAAATAATAGCACAAACTGTAACACCACGGGCTAGAAACCACGAGCACGCAAACACCAGTATGACACGAAACGCACCGAAAACAGTACTATACCAGATCGGCACTGTTTGTCCAGTAGGAACTCGACGACGCTATGAATCAGTTGATGAAGAGCTGAACTGTACGAACCAGTCACCAGCCAAAGAACGAATACGGAACCGTTCCGCACAGAGGCCAGCTTTTATAGCATCGTCTAGCAGCGGACACGAGAGACCGAGACGGGATATGCCTACTCCTGGAATCCTCATAGGACGCCAGCACACCCGCGTGCGTGTTTGCGAGAATGGGAGAGTGTTCGAAGAGTTGAAAGAAAAAGAGCGAGGGACACTCGAGCGAACACCTAGCGAGTAAACGCACGAACATCCGAACAAATCCGTACGCGTACGATCCCGGGAAGAGGACTATGAGGCAGATAAGAACCGTCTACTACTAGCAAGGTTGCCCAGCTGTACTCAACCGGTCGCAATGCGACCTCAACACTCTCCCCAAAGGCCTATCTCACGGGCTCTCGCTAGCCAAAACGGCATGTTCCGTAGCAACCCAAACTGAACCAGGCCGCCGGCTCGATGCAGTATTGCTATCATTTTTTTCCTCCCTCGAACCGACGCTCCGTATCGCTTTCGTTTCGCGCCAGCCTTGCTCCGCACAAGCTCAATTCGGGTTGGGACCGAGCAGGAAGTTCGGGTCCCATTCGGAGCACTTGAACCGTCAACCGCAGCGCGCGAAAAACACCCTTTTTAAAAAACCGGGGATCCCGGGTACGCCACACGCTGCATTCTCACAGAAGATGCTGTTTCCTTGAGCACAGAGAGACCAAACCGAGGGGCGATAAGCAATAATGAGTGAGTTAGCATGGTAAGGTTGGACCATTTCTACCGGCTGGTAGCTGCATCCTGCATGTCCAGTCCAGCGGCGGCAGTCCTTGCACTTTTACGAACGTGCATCGGTTCGATGGACTAAGTGCTGGCGCGACAGTATCATTGGCAAGCCCATGTTCGCACCACGGGTGAACAGAGACATTCTACCTACATGTGACTGAACATGTAGATCGGAAGCCATGCACGTGGTATTGAACGGCGGGGGTTTCCAACAACATCGTCCGTTACATCGAGTTACCTGCTATGCAGCAGCCATACGAACATTCACGACTTACATTGCCACATGCTCTCCTAGATTCTGTGCTAAAGAACGAGCTTTGGTCTTCAAAGTCAACCTCATAATCGTAACTCTTTCACAACTGATATAATAAACATATAATATGTTGATCATCTGTTAGTGGTTGTTCGAATTGTACCGAGTTACTTGCAAGATATCTGCAGTGATTTTTATTGTAAATTGACATGGAATTAATTGAAAATAACAACGAATTATATCGCCCTTTTGAGCGTTATGTCAATCTTCGTTATTCTTGACCTGAATCCTAAGATGTTTTTTTTTTCTAAATAGCCCAAAACAGTACATCGTGTGCCAAATGATATCCGTCTTTCCTGACTAGTTTAATTCAACGATACCTCCAACACCAATGCTTCATATTAGAAAAGACTGCAATGTTCCGCATCGTACAGAAATTCAAAATTTCCTCATATCATCACCGTGAACAACCGTGGTGCAATTCAAATCGGTTACCATACAATAAAAAATCACCAACATTTCAAATATGACATTAAAATCCCAATCCAACAAGGTCATTGTACAGATGTAAAAAACTAGTTTTGGAGTATAAATTTGGTTGATTCAAGGCTCGGCCATTTCCGTCATGTATTTTAAGAGGCACGTGGAGTTTAAAAAAACTAAATCGAACATACGAACCAAAGTGCAGGCGCGTTGATTTTCGGCTCATACTAGAAATAGAATATATTCTAAAATTCGATAGTTTATATTGTTAGAATTGTTATTCTCACTATTGTGCATTTAATAATTGCGCAGATTTGTCTACAATGAAAGTCGTCGCTTCCGAGATGTCATTTTGAAGCATCTCACTAATGTTAATTTTCAATTGCGACTTTAAATCTCAAATCAGCTCTAGCGTACGCAAAATCGCACACCTGCTTATCATTCATTTCATTATTGTTTTAACTGTCTCAACTGTTTCACTGTTCTGTCAACAGATGTTCACTTTGTCATCAAATCCCAATTGCGTCCTTTAGGCAGATATTATGAGTGCCCTGGCTAGAGTTTTATCATTTTTTCCCTGGCTCAATTCCCACCGGCAACACCCCTGGATGTTGTAGCACACCTAACGCAATCGATGCCAGCGTAACATTCGATCCGCGTTGCATATGCCACTCAACATGAACAAGGATGTCCCTCGACTCCAACACACCACCCAAGTGCACACGGGTGGATGATTGCGCTACGGTCGGAAGTTTCCACAGCCTTCGGAGTGGCCCGTGCTAGGCCCGTACGCTGGACGCTGCCAAATGTGCCAATTATCGGACAATTTACACCACTCCCGGCGCATCTAGATCTAATGGGGTTTAACCCACACCCTGGGGCCCACTGATTTTGGCAACGACTATATAGCGTTGTATGTGGAACAAACTCCTTATGGAAAAGGGAATAATTAAATAGAAATTGAGGTGGACCACAACCTGCCGGTGTGAACGTTTTTCACTTTTGCCATGGGGGATGATGTGATCAAATTGCTAAGAAGTGGAAAATTCACCGTCATCTGCTGATATAGCATTGATCTAACAAAATATGAAGGTGAGATAACATACCAATAGTTTTGAAGAATATTATTTTTATAAATAGAAATGCTTCAGTTTAACAAATGCATTCATTTCTTCTATTTGTGATAGTACGCCTTTTTCCCTCCGGTAGATTACACCATGATCTTGACTCATTGCCAGCACACAAGAACAGTTTGCGCATGGTGCGCTACAATGTTACTTTACAGTTAATAGCATCTCATAAATCTTATCACATGTTTTTATCTTTAAAGACCAACGTAAAGTACAGTTATACGCATTTCGGCATCATACAGACTACGCGCATTACGCAACTTATCTGCAGCAAGTTGTTGCATTGCAAACATTGAGTCTCTTTTTTGTCTAGGGTGTATTGTTAGCAAAATGATTGGGAGACACTGGTCTAAAGTATATGTGTTTGTTACCGCTCGTCGCGGGACATAGCAGATATTTCCACCTGTTTGTTTCCAAGGCCAATGACCGCGCGATATCATGTGTAGGTAATCGTACGAACCAACGTTTGCCAAAAACATCATCCAACATCATTTTTGTAAATGGTATCGTAACAAAGTAAAAGTGCAAACATATTGTCGCATTTTTTAATTTTTACCGAAAATTACATTTTCTGTTTTATCATACAATGCAACAGCAACGTTAAGTATCGAAAATGTGAAACTTCAGAAATGGATTTAGAATTCTACTTATTACTTTGTACTGTACTGTACTTGTGTACTTTAATTGTTTAATGTTTAACCACCAACTTAACAACACTGGAGGCCATGGGGCAAAATTACAAAAAAACATTACTTTGTTAAGATTTAATGTTGTTTTAGGGTATCCCTTTGATTCAATGACACTTTTTAGTCTATGTGGCATGGAATTGATCAAATTTTCCGTGACGGTAGGCGGTATTCGGTCCCGTTCTGCTTGTAATGTGCCTTTCACACATCCTTGTTAGAGGTTGTCCGTTTACGAAGAGAATCATCTAAAATATTCCATAGATGTTCTATCGGGTTCATATCTGGACTCTCTGGGAAGCGAATGGAGTTGTTTTGGCGCATTATAACGAAGCCCCGACTTGGTATTTACGGTTGTGTGCTTAGGCTCGTTATCTTGGTGGAATAGGCATCTTCCTTGAAATCCTAACTTCTCGGCGCATTTTATGTAACTGTCTTTCAAAATTTGAACGCATGTTTTGTGATCCATTACCTCTTCACTGAAGTGCAACTGCCCCACTCCTGCTGCATTCATGCGCCTCCAAACCATGTACTCCATTTGGATAACGGATCGAATGTATGGTTAAACTATATCGCTAACAATCTGCTGTCCAACTATACGGTCAAAACATCAGCGTACGAACAGAATGTGATTCTCGATTATGACGGTCGTTCGTCGGCGGGTGGATTCGACAGAAAGATCGTACGCTGTTCAAGTTCTACTACCAGAACGATCGTATGACAAATATCGTGTATCCTAACGGACTCGAGTGAAGAGAAAGTGATTGCAGTAGGCCTACGCGCCGGACTATTCTATTCAACTGGATCGAGAACTCGAGGATGATCGGCTGGTGTTAAAGATCCACACCTGCTCGGTGGGAAAGACGGGATGAGAGCAACGGGAGAAAAGATGTACTCTGCTCGTCGTGGTTACTAGTTACCAGAGACATAATGGCTGGAGTCCCGAAAAACTTATAATGAGTTTATCGTAATAAACGGAAAAATAAACTGAGCATTCAAAATTCGAAGCATTTCAAACGGTTTATTTGACCTCTGACTCCCGGTTTGACCCGTTCAATAAGAGGGTCAATTAGAGGTCACCGGGAATAAGAGGTCAAAAAATTGCGAGTCTGTTGGACAGAGGTCATCGAACCGGACAAGTGTGATTACTGCTATCGCCCTCTAGTGAGTCCAGACTCTACTATAGTAGTAATTTGAAATGTTTCGAATTTTGTATTTTGAATTATTTTTTCCGTTTACTTCGAACCAACGGTTTCCATTCCTCATTTTTTGTTATTTTGTACAGCACACACGTGTATAGATGAACGTTTAAGAAAATGCATTGCATTATTCAATTAATCTAGATTTATGCATAAATTGGTTTTGCTTATGCTTATTGCTTATGAATCTATTATAGGAGGAATTTATTATAGGAAAATCTATTTCAGTGACAGTAAAGGGACCCTGGAAGATATGATCTACTTTAGATCTAATTTTAAATGAGTTTTCTTCACATTTTCGCTCGCTGATGTGGTATGTTTTATGTAGTCTGTATTTTACTTCCTATTCATATGCCTCTTTGTTATATATGGATGCTATTATTGTTTTGTTGCAATGTTCGAATGCGAATAATGTGCCAGATTGGTCATTGTATTATAGTTGAAACAAAATAGTAGGGAAGCCATTTACCCCAGTCAACCTTGCCATCGTTTGCAAAAATTCGAAGGCAACGATATTTTTGTGGTTCCTTTCTAACGCCCCTATCGTTTGCAGATAGTATGCGGTTGAGCATTTGTGTTTAACTTCAGCAGTTTATAAACTTCCTCAAATACCCCTTTGTACTCTGCTTCATGGTCCATTTTATTGGCTTTCGCAGGCCTTAATAAAAAAATGCATTTTTCGAAAGTCGGCGACTACATATTTTGACAAGTCACATTGTATACTGACTCCGTATCTATTGTCAGATTTTGAAAGAGCAAACGGACCAACTGTATCTACCCTCTGTTTTGTTGCTATAAGACCACCTCGATTTTAACGATTTTCAATGAAAATTTGGGTAAATTAGCTCGTTCTTGATAATTTGTTAGTAAAAACCTGCCAAATTCGCTATAATCTATGCAGAAATATATAGTACAATATAGCCTTCCAAAAATAATATAGTAAAACATTGAAAGTGCATTCAATGATTCTACACTTAAGCACAATCAGGTTTAAAAGGCATTATCCCCAACTATTGTGTATGTAGACAAGATTTTTAAGTTTGATATGTGTAAACATCAGTGGCGTCTCGTCCACCTGAGCAACCTGTGCACTGCACAGTCATGAATTTATAAAAAGAATCACAAAATTATTTGTTTAGTTATGGTATTGTTATTTCCACCCGCAATAGTTGCGTTCAAAATCTACTTAACGCTTTACAACGTTGCGCTGGGCACTTCTGCTGGTGCACCGCTGCTACAAACGAGCATCTTTAATCAAATAAGAACAGTTCTCTTAACAACAGTCTCATAATACCATTCTCATTACGAACGGTGAAGAAGCGCTAGTTTTCTTATTAGCAAGAGTCAAAATCCTGTTGGAAAGTCGATCAGTTTTGTTTACGGGTGGGCACTTCTGCCAGTGCACTAGCCAATCGTATATGTACACATTAGTTCTCTCGTGCATGTGTTGAATGCGTCCATGTGAAATTGTCGATGTATAGGTGCCTTTCCTGTGCACATTTGATTGTACCCAGGCCGGACCCGAAGTGAGTCTGACTTGCCAAATAAGAATTTGATTCACAGACATTGACTAACCGCGGATATATTTATCGAGTAGATATTGACGTTCGTGAAGTAAATTTGGAATAAAATAAAACTTTGGAATAAAATCGAAGAAACAAACACGCAAATATAGCCAACAATTTAAAGCTAATTAAAAAAGGTCTAAACAGGCACTGGGCAATACTGCTGGTGCACACAGTTTCATTCGAAAGATTTTTCATGCAATTGTTCTATTTAGCGTGGAATTACCAGTCAATTTGTACATCGTAGATGAGCTGTTAAACTCGTTTCAATGTAGATCCATTTAGTAGCAATTAAAGATTGCAGAACTAAATAGACCATTCAGTTCCTCAAACTATTCTTTCACTTAACAACCTGACCAAATTCGTTTGGTGTGTCGTGTCGTTCTGGTTCTAATAAACCACGTACCTAAGAAGGTATTGCTTTTTTTGAAGGTGCACAACCATCTCATTTTCTCACGAGACGCCACTGGTAAACATACTTTTCAATCAGTTTAGATTGATTGGAGTTAACTAGCAGAGATAGTTCAAAGGTTGTCCAACGTGTCGAAATAGGCCGTACTAGCTCTAACATCGTTGCGTACCATGTTCCTTTTAATAAATACAGCTTATTTAATATCCCCAATGTATTGGGAGCTTACTTAACCATTTCCAATCGAAAAACTTCACATTTTCCCAAATGTTGAATGATTTGTTTGCTGCTATGGTACAAACAAGTTGTTCAAACACAAGATTTCCTTTCAAAGTTGCTTGGTTAATGATAGCAAACGAATGTTCAGTACATCAATATACAGGTACAGGTCATTTTTAGATAATATAATGGCCAGCTCGAAAATAAAGTCTTAACTACTGCAGTATACGACATGCATGAATGTCACGGATAGCTTCTATTTTAAACATCACAAATAAACGTTTTAAGCATCAAACAATGATTTGTAACATTATATCTGAAAGTGAAGTCAATATTCTTAAGCAACTCACTTATCAGCTTTATAACAATGTTCGCCAATGTAACAAATGATTAATAAAACTGTCTTACATCGTTTCCCATCGTATTAACACTGTTTTTAACAACATTTGGTAGTTTGTTACTAACTTTTGTGTCAGTATAGAAACCGGGATCTTTTTTGTTAATATTTTGTAAGGACTTCTGATTACATTCGAGAGACACTAACTCAAAAAACGTTCGACCCATGGTTTGTACATTTGTCTCATAGGTTTAAGAAAGTCTAGGTAATCTTAATGAAATTAAAGTTGTTTTTAATAGAAAATTGTGATTTATAAAATATTTTTGCAGTTTTTACCAACCTTTAGAGGGATCATGCAAAACAATTAAGAACGACAAAAGGGACAGTTTTTCTCTCACATTCCAACATTTATCGCTCAAAATAACACAATTTATGCTGCCACGAGCTCTATTTATCAGTTTTCTTTCATCAAAATCTCGATTATATCATCGGTGGTTTTTATTTCATCAAAAGTCCGCTACTGGTATTATAGCAACTGAACAATCATTGAATCGACTTTCAACGTTTTATCAGATTATTTTTGGGAAATTATGATAAACTATCAATTTCTGTATTTGTTTAAGAAATTTAGGCAGGTTTCTATCAAAAAATTATCGAGAGCGAGCTAACATACCAATATGTTCATGGTAAATCGTGAAAATCCAGGTAGTCTTATAGCAACTGCACAAAGTGTACAGTCCATGTGCCTACATGTCCATTTGTATTTTTACTGTGGTTTATTAAAGTTCAATGTCTGAGGACACAAACTATTAGCATATAAACTTGACTACCCTAGTTAACAGCAAAACAAACACACCATTCCTAGTGCCTTCCGCCATTAAGTGTGGAGAAATACGACAATTACATTGTATGAAAAAGGAATCATTGCTAAGCACAGAGCAATCCCTTTTATCAAGGTATCCACTGAAAAAGGATGGGGACGGAATGGCATGGTGCAACCAGTGTTGAGCTCTGGTACTCTCACGTGTTTCCCAAATATTTACGCGTAACAAGCGCAAGCTAATTTAATAGAATTTCACCCACCGTCATCGTTTACCTATAAAGTTACCCCCACGCATCATTGGTTATTTCGTGCATCATTCAACCCCAAACACAACTTGATGGCCAGCCCGATAGGAACTGCCCGCTCGCTAACCTCCATGTTACCACGACCACGCCCGGCATCGATAACGCTCAATCTTGAATTGTTGCCTCGGATTGCCCATTTCCTTCCTGCTTGCTGGCAAACCGACGACACTTAAACCGACATAAACAAACCTTTTATTGTACGTAAAACAGCCATGTGCAGGAACGGTTGATCCTGCCATCATCTCTCGATACGTGGCAAATCAATTTAGCGAAAGAAAGTTTCTAACCAACGGTTAACCCAGCATCAGTGTCAAACGTTAAGGCGTTTAAATTGAGTTCCAATAGTCGTAAATATTCATTTCAACACTTCAACGCTATTTTTGGCAGCGTTGCTGTTTCTAGTTTTCGTATCGTACAACACCCAAGCCAAAATAACAAATCGTTCAGAAACGGGTGTTGGTTATTTGTTTCGTCCTTTAAATATGTTTATCATATTTCTCAAGTATTTTATCAATTCTAAGTTAAAGCCTTGACGTATAAATGTGGCGAACCGACCACGACCCTAAGCGACAGGTGGCTTTGTGTTTGATGAAGGAGTTCAAATATGGATGACTTTTTTATCCACAACCATTTACCCATCGAAGCCCCAGGTGTTCAAACGAGCGTTGGGAAATTAAAGGAAACGGCATTTCTCTTACATTCCTTTAACTTGAAGGATTGTTCAATACTACATGCTACCGTGTCCGTTGACATACAAAAACGATGGTCATACCGGGCATGATATACTTTGGGAACACCAATCACTTCCACGTGATGGCTCAAAATTAACCCTTTTCACTGATTTGAGAATCTAAAGATGTCCTTTATTGCTACATTATTGGGTTTTCTTAATCCAATCTGATTAAGTTCAAAATGCATGCGTAACCGCTAAAGAACCACACTATAGTCCAACATTCGCCCTTTCTTTAACATGAAAGAAACTCTACTACACATACAAAGCATACACATTCAATAGTTTCGTACTTGCCAGGTACCCATAAACTCTGTTCATGCAGTGTCGTGACAGAATTTATGGTCGCTAGAGATTGTACGATATTTTATCCACAGGAATTCTCCAGATGCGAACCTGTTGATTTCTAACCCTAGGAACGCTATGGAAATGGGACTACAGAAGTAGTTGCACGTGGTGGTTAGTGTTTTATTAATTTAAAAAAATGGCCATTCAAAGCTACACATAAATAGGATGTTAACATATGATACTCATGCTACATTATTATGGAAAATTTTACTTGCGAAAAACTCGATCATGATTAGAATGAGGCATTGTCTCTTACTTCTACAAAAGCAAATATATAAACATCCTTAAACATTTTATACTATTAACCTACCATTAACCGGTCAGCGTAAAATATTACCAGATCTCTATTCTACAGACGAGTGTTTACAGAGTTTTTCCAAGTTGAATCAAATGTTCAACAAAAAAAATTACAGTAATATGCATCTGCATTTAGACTCGATCCAACTTTAAATATCGTTTTGTTAAACCTAAAATAATCTTGGATAAAAATATAAACAATATATTTTGGCGGGTGAATATTTTTTCAGACCAAACGCTGTATATTTGTAGAACCTGAAATTATATTACGGGTATTTTTCAAATTTTTGTTGAGAGAGCAGTCCCGAAAAGAAAGGGTACCATGTCCGCACTTTTGACTTTTGAGCAAGCATGATCCAAAAATAATGTGTTCTTCTATTAATCATTTCCTTTTCTTTAAAGCTAATTTTCAAATACATTTTTTCTGAAACCAAATATTTTCTTGTCTTGGAACATTGCTAAAGTTGATTTAGCATATAATACAGAATTCAAATAAAGCTTCTTGAGGTGTTTGCATAATTTTTTGTAACCTTGAATTTTGTTGTTTATTCAAGTACGATAAAACGCAGAAATACTTTAAGGAAAAATTCTGTAGAAATATGATTTGTTGGAATGTCTCGTCGGACTGCTACACATATAATGTAGCATCATTGAATGTCACAGCATGTTGCGCATGTTGCAAATTTTCAAATCGCCTACAAATCGTTATCACTGGAAGGATTCGCGAACTGGATCATGCTGCGAGTAGGTGGAGTTGTATGTTTCGGTTCTCCCTATATAAGACAAAGCTGATCCCGCGCAAAGCTGGCAGTTACTGTTGGTACGTTGCCATCGACGCTCCCTATAATCAGTAGAGGTATTACTTTCGTTTCGGGTAGTGTCCAGCGCTGTGAACATTTTCTAGTGGAATTGTACAAACTATTTCATCTTTTTCGTTTACTTCATTTGCGTGCATCGACTACCAGCATTTTGTGTGTGACCGGATTGTGAAGTGAAAGAGCATTGCATATAGCAAACTAAAAGCAATAGTGAAAATAGCGTTTATAATTCAATTTGCAGCACATGGATTTTTAATTAATTTATTCGCTTGTATTTTACACTACACTACGATACCCTTAAGGTATAATAAATTTAAAACTAAGCATATAAAAACTAGCCAGTGAAAATGATCAGCAAGTGTCGTTATGGGACAAGACTCCGGGTTATGATGGCGATACTTGTGATCACATGTTTGTGCTTTCAGCACGTGAAAGGTATTAAAATTAGTATATGTACCGCAACATAGAAAATGTATTAAATAAATTGATGGCTTTGAAAAGTTAACTTTATATGATTCCCTTACGTCTATTCTAACAGCTCTAAGTTTGGTTTAATTTCCATGTGTTTAATACACAGCCAGAGCCTTAAAATATATTTTTAAAGGTAATCGCAAACCTATTTTTTTAATTGGTTTTCAATGAAAATATAATTGTGCATTGATGAACATTTCATGATAACAAAAGATTGTTACATAGAAAATCTGGATGTATGGCTTAGAAGACATAGTCAACACATTGTTATACAGTATAGAGAACGGTTTTTGCTACATTAAGTAGGAATTATCCATAAAAATCTTCCTGGATATGATATACACGATTCCATTTTTTCTCTACGTCCGATGAAAGGAAAATGTTCTTTGATTAACCACCAGTGTATGTGGAAGAATTCATTTTCATGTTTGATACCCTTTTGTTTATCCACGAGAAGCCAAAGGCCAAGCTCGAAGGCTATGATGATAAGGCGTGCTCCGTCAACATAGCACCTTGCACACAAAGTGCCAAAGCCTCCGTAAAACAATTGCTCAAAGGCGCATTATTCCATCCAGCCTACCATCAGGAACCCATCGACAAGAACACATTCGCGACCAAAGGTTGCGTCATGTATGTCTTCTGTTGCGTTTCGGTTTTCATTCAACATTCGCTCCTTTCAGTCAGGGTTTTTTACTTTATTCGGTGACGTCACCAACCCGCTTAACCCGGTAGAGTTGGGGAGAAATTTGTTCTCTCCTCAGTTAACCCTGTTCAGTTTTTTTCTCCATAAAAAGCTTAAGGGATACAGAAAAGATACAAACCCTTCTACTAGCTTCTGCTATGTCTTTTTCGATTTGTTTGCATTGATCTAAGCCCACGGCGACGACAAATATTTTAACTCAGGGTCAACACATGGGTGCATATAGGACTTTTCAGCGGATATGTTTAATATGAGCTGTGTGTAATACGGGTTGCATAGACACAAAAATGTAAATAGTTTATTTTTTACATCCGCAAGCCCACCCACGATGTTCTTATACTTCGATGTTCAGAAAAAAAAATCAACTTTTCGTTAGATCGGGTAGACTATCAAGGGCCGTGCTGTTCCCGAAAGCCATCCTTTAAGACAAGTTCCGTTCAGTTACATCGACCAACCCCAATGTACATAAGGATGCACTTTCGTGAAATTTAAAAATAATATTGAGGATATGGGGACAAACAATACGCGTCACATCATAAACGCACTTACTAAAGCTTATGAAAAGTGATGGGTTTGTTATAAAGATGACAATGCATGACAACATGTTTCATTCATGCAGTTCCAATTTCACCTGATCTATGGAATGGATAAAGAATGACCTCAAAACGCGTGGAGCACAAAAAAAATTTCAAATATTTTATTTCATATTTTATAATAATCTTGATTCTGATGTCTAAACATTTCTGGATTTGTTACATATATTCCAGAATCATCCAAATTGAAAACTGAAACCAACTCAAACAATCTTTCCGTATCGACCAAAATTGGTGCAATGTGTCATGTTACCTAATTGACCAAGGTTGTACCTTTTCCATGCCCCTGCTGGCTATGGTTGAATGTGCGTCATCGTTGCAAAGATATCAAAAACTACTACATTAGTAGATGTAGATGAAATAAAGTACGCTCAAATCGGAAGCCTACGGAAGGAAGGACTACAATAGCAAAAGTTCGAACAACACCTGGAGTAGCAAAATGAATGAGAAAGTGTTGATAAATCGATAGCATGCTGACTACTACAACTTGCCGATGTCATATACTCTGCTGGTCGACTCCATAAATTAATCATGTGCTACGGTTTATTGCTGGTATCCGAATATAACATCCTAGCTTATCAAGTCATGTAGCAGATCTCGCAATAAACCTCCCCGAAAATAGTAATTACTCTTTTATCAGTGGTCAAACTATGAGCTCATATAGCAAGAAAGCACAAACAGGAGTCGTACTTGGATAAAAGGGTCATGCAGCGTAACAAGTTAGAGTCACGTGTATATGTAATTTTATTGTTTTCTTTGTCGTTGCATTGAAATGTTTATTAAATATTATTTTCAACCCATAAAATCCTTCTATAAATCATTAAAAAAGAGAATTTTCAACGATGTTTTGAGCACTTATTGATTCATTTTGTTATTTCACCAAACTCCGAAGGTTCTCCTTACAAAACTATCCCTGAGTACGTGCTGTTCTAGAGTGAAAGGGTCAAATCTGTTCATTAAGAAGATATTAATTCTCGTATTAATAATAATCTTAGATACATTGAAATTTTAATCGATGCACGTGTTTTTGTCCAAAAGCTAAATATTTCGTGGCCAATCATATTTTAAGGCATACGTGTACTTTTAATGTCAGCGTTGAACGGAAGTAAACAAACGGCGCTCCCATGTGACCAAACAAACGTTTTGATTAGGGAATTTTAGGACATAGGGCCATGGGAAATACTACAGAGTTTAATTTCTTTGAGACTTTGCACTTCTTTCGTTCCTTTGCACTCCATCCATCCATCAACAGTTTTTCACCCATCGAATTCAAACGTGAGCTATCGTAGTCAAAACTGAAAACCAATTAACGGACGTTGTTCGTTTCGTTGCTCTCTCATGTATTTTGTTTTCTCTTCCCTTCGATAATGCTCGCCATTTGTGGTAATGCAGGCTCTTGTCTGAGCTATGGACACTCCTGTTGGGGAGGTAAGCTATGTTAGGTCACCAATCAATGTGTCCCAAAATTGCCTCAAGACTGCATCAGTGATGTGAAATGCTACTTGTTGGACGCACATGGTTAATGTTCATTTCTTATGCAGCACACGGCAAACGAGGTGGCCCACCGAAACGTGCAGTTTCGAATGATGCTCCAGCATCGTTGGTTTTTCGTGGGTTACCTGCTCCGGACCAAACCAACAATCTTCCTTCTATTCTAACCGCCGCTGACCGGTGGGCTTTGGTCAGGGTTCTCCCGAACAAGGTAAGTTCGCTCCAAGAGGGCAAACCACATAGTTCCATCGCATACATACGTTCATGCTATTTCATAATCATGCGGTTTTTCTATTACCAAGAACCCATACTATCCATTTGGCAAGGTGATGCATCCTTCGCCACCATTAGCGGCGGCACCGTTTTACTTTACCGACGATACGGACGCAATCGAAACAGATTCGCTACAGGAAGCAAGCACTAAACTTGCAGCTAGATCGGCGGAAGCAGGCAATGAGTACGTTCCTGTGGGTGGCACAACCACAACGGGTCCGCGAATAATTTCCTCATGACTGGAGTTGATTTCGGTTTTAATTTTCTTTGCAGCTCTAACAAACAATCACTAACATCACCTGAATTGGGTCTCGTGTTAGGAGATGAGCGGCAACTCCTCACATCCAGTAGACCCGCAGCTACTCGCCGTCGGGATCATGGTCGCAGCAAGAAGCCTTCCATGGCCACACGCACTCCGTATGCCACCGTCGACGCCAGCTACGACGACAGTCCCACTGCGGACCGGTTGATGGCATCGACCGACGAGGAAATAGGACAAATGTTGCTGCTAGATGCGGCCGCAGCTGCCGCTGCTGCAGTGCCGTCGGATTCTGATGGCTCAACTGGCTCGTTCACTCGGAAACTGCTTAGTACAAGTTCCAAAAATGGAGCATCGATGAGCGCCTGAAATCTTCGATAAAAAAATTTAGTCGATTTTTGTCAATCAGGTCTGGAACAGATCCCACTCTGTCTGGGTTTCGGAGGAAGATTTTATTTTTCTTACCATGTCTGCTAATTCCGTTAGTTATTCTCATTCTTTTAAAATTATTATACCTCTGTAATGGACCTGTCGAAGGCTCGTAATCATACTCTACGGGAGATCGAATCTTCGAGGGAAAGTTAGTGCAGCACCATTGCAGACGATTAAAAGTATCTACTTTTATGAGCCAGGATTGCCGTTGGTGGATTACTGTAAGCCCATAATCGGGTGCTAATGTTGACTTTTATCGCTTACTTCACTATCGCGTCAAACGCACACCTTACGGACCCGAAGTGATAGCGCAAACCCTGAAATGACAATCTATCACCATAGATGAATATTGCCAAACTTAACTGCAATTTGCACATGGCTGGATATTTAGCGACGTTCATCGATGGCTGGGATGGTGATAGAAACTCATTTCCTTCGCCAAATTTGGCGCCAACATCACTTTCTTGGTCAAATATTCCAGACGTTATACCAACAAGAAAGTAAAGTTTATCAAACACGATTCGTGGAAGACTATCTGTTCAAATGACGTAAAGGGTTTTTTTGCGTCGTGGATTTTGTGCAAAATTATCCTGGAATCCTGCGCATAATACAGGAAAGAAGAAAGAAACAGTGAAATAGGGACACACGAACTTCCATAATTTTCCTCAATTTGTATATAAAAAATAGATTATAAGAGCGAGTTATACAACAGATAAATATGGATGTAAAATAAATTAAAGTCAATGGTTAAACCAGCAAAATTTGTATCAATCGAATTATTATTATTATTTTGTTTTCGCGTCATTTATATTGTTTTTGCATTCATTTAACATACTATTTAATAGTCTATATTTATACTGTTGATTTTTCCTGAGCTTTTCAACACGTTTTTATCCAATAAACTTACGTCTAACGGTTCAGATCTATTCCTATGGAACCGTAGGCACTCTCTCTCTGAATATAAAAAAGGGGTTTCTTGACTTCACGAAGTTCTATCCGAAGCTGTTGAAAGTATGTAGCTCTGCTTCGTGTCCTCTGCTGGCAGCTTCGATAACACCACCGTGCATGGAATGGTTTCTTGACGAGGTTCGTTCACAAAAGTCCGTATACCGCATGGTTCAGATTTTTCTTTTTAACTGATTCTGCAAAAAGTTATCTCAAGTACAAATAATATTTTGATAATAATTAATTGAGATACCCAATATTTTATTATTAAAAATGTTTATTATTTGCAAAATAATATTATACGAAACAAGTGATGAATATCTAAAATATCAAGTTTCGGTCATCATGCCTTTTATGCGAGACAAAATAAGGAACTTACTGAGGGATTTAGCTTGCGCTAATGAAGCTCGGGCAAACCTGTGTTTAATCAATTTTGCGCACTAGCTAGGGTAAGAAAGAATTAAAATTCCT
Source organism: Anopheles ziemanni (assembly GCF_943734765.1). NCBI lineage: Eukaryota > Metazoa > Arthropoda > Insecta > Diptera > Culicidae > Anopheles > Anopheles ziemanni. Next base: position 56,791,319 of record NC_080706.1, read on the forward strand.
TGTACTGGTAGTTGGTGGTCTATAAAAAAAATCTAAAGTGTACCCTAGGCACAATCCCGAGCATGTGTAACCAAATGAGTGGTAAAATTAATTATTTGAATATAATTTTATCAAAATGATTCGATTCTTGTATGTATTTTACATTTCTTTTGTTTGAAACTTGAGGATGTAAAAGAAAATATAAAATGGTAATTTAAGGCATCCTAAAATTAAAACTTAGTAATATTGAACATGTTATTTTTGTAATACCAACAACTCCGCTTCAATATAACAACCTATCGCTATCATAAAATATAATGCCACGAAGTCGTCTGTTATTGCGGCCAATAGGAGAAAGGTTCGTTACCATCATCTCTTTCGCTAGGACATACGAAGCTGGACGACTACTCTGTAACGAGTATTATAAAAATGATTCTACCAGTAGACCATACGATTCTACCAATATTTAAGTGGTTGTAAAATACAATTTCGGGGGTGCCCATGGAGCAGCGGTAGCGCGAGGAAACACCAGGCCACAGGCGTGGGATCGAATCTCGAGTCTGGCACCCCCCGGTGTTACGAACGGCTGACCACCGATCTATAATATACAGTCGACTCTCAATAATTCGAAGTTGGAGGGACCCAGAAAAAAGTTCGATTTATCGAGAGTTCGAATTATCAATAGTGGTAGGAAATAAGCAGCTACGGTTGCTGAGTTATGAACTAGAAATAAGTATGCGTGTATTGATTTACGTTGTGCCTTTACCCACCGTTTTCGCTAACTGTTTTTTATTTACTTTTCTTTGTGCACCTTCCTACAAAGCATGTGTACCCCAAATATGTCCGTCAGCCCGTCTACACCATGTAATCTAATTCGGACGAAAATCTTCAACAGAATGTTACGGGGGGTTACCCTCAATGTGGCGCGTTCTATCACGTTGCAACTTGCTCATCGAGAGTCGACTGTACCGTCTTTCGGTCACCGAAAACTCTCTTCGGAGAGAGGCCTTGTCCCTCTTGGGGATGTCGATGTTCATAAAAATCTCATCATGCCATCTGAATGACGCCAGACGATCCATGTCATAAACTAAGGTCGTGCCGGTGGACAAAGGAAAGCTAATTAAAAGAGGCGTGATTTCAGATACCAGTAAAATCGAAATACCGAATTGAACAAAATTTTGCGGACGAATATGAACAGAGTTAAATGACATCTACAAGATTACAACCGCTCAGCGGTTCACTAAGCATCACTACAAGACTTATTTAGCATGTATTTGCTGAATAGAGGGAAGACTTTTTAGAAAAGTACAACGGGGGATAGAGTTAATGAATTTATATTCTTACAATTATTTTATGACAATTTTATAAACTTTTTTTTACTATGCGTTGACATGTTGTTAGAGCAAAATTAAAAAGATTATGTTTTTCTGTGCCTGAATAACACAATCTGTGCTATGTTTCAGTTTTATTTACACATACCCAACAAGAGTATCGGGTCTTTTGTTTACCATTTCACGTTGATTGTGTATTCCAATTCTTATTAGCTCTGTTCGTTACAAATCGTCTTACCACATTCATATATACTCTCATCCATGTGTGTTTTTTTATGTCGAGTAATATCTCATTTTCGTATGGTCAAAGCTTTCAGATAAAATCATCACAGGAAAGAAATTCAGTTAACGAAAATGATCAATTACTACACGAGATGCCATTCCAAGCAAACACATTCATACACTATACTTTTGCCTGTAGAAAATGTGTATTCGGTCTTGCTAGCAGGATAATAACGAACGCATGCACATGAACGAGGTACACATAATCGGTAGTAAAAATGTACAAAATCTCATACATCATAGCTTTCATGAATTTTAACTAAATCCTAAAATGTACACTTAGCCAGAAAAAAACGATCTTAACAACTTCACTATGTATGACCGAGATGTTTCCAATTCAATCATATACGCCCTACTGACATTGACGGCATTATTCTCTATCGTCCGACTTGCGCGGATTCTTACTGATAGTTATTTTGTCCAGTTTGTCCGAACGAAAAGGGTGACGATGCAGACGGAGGCATTTGTTGTTGCCCCGGGTCACCGAGAGCCGAAGGATCGTCCGTCGGTGGAGCAGGATTTCGGAACTGTTCAGCAGAAATACGGGTAAACATAATGCCGACACCTTCGATCAAAGCTAATAGAACACCTCCGATCACCGCGCTTCCAATCATAGCCGGGACACCATTTCGTGCTGCCAAAATTCCTCCCGTAGCCGCACCACTTATGATGGAATTCCAAGGGTCCTCTTTTTTCCGGAAGTGAACTAGTGTACAATCGATGGTGCTAAACATTCCACCCCATACAGCAAAGTTGCCTGCGATAATCGGGGAGCGACTTTTAATCGCTGTTAAGCTGCCAAGCTAAATTGAAAAATAAAATTAGGTCCAATTGTTGCGAATCCTACGAGTCGCTCTGTGAAAGCAAGCAGCTTCATACCAAACGCCGGTTGAAGCCAGATGGTGCATTCCGAAATCCTTTAATAGCTTGGAACACACCGCCACCGATACATCCCATTGCGAATGCACCGCCACAATCGTCGACTATACGATACGGACATGGTTCACGTGCGTACTCCTCCATGGTCCTCGAGTTTTGTTTATTGTTTTACACCTAAAAAGAAAATTTACACACTGATGTATTGAACTATTCTACTTATTCTATTTGTCACGAAAAAGTAACAATGAATTGTTCTAATTTATAGTTACAACTATTTTCACACTCAAAGAGCATAGGTCTCAGATTTGTATGGTTGTCAAAGCATGCATCTATTACGCAAAACCACATCATGGGAACTTATCCACCGGTCACCTCACAGAAATTGCTTATCCCTTCGCGTTTCCATAGTACGCACTCAATCAAGCTTATTATTCACACCTACCCTAGAAACACGAAATGAAGCAGACTTTATACAAGGATTTGCTTAAAACCCACGTTTGTTACATCAACTTTTTATTCTTTTCTCGTTCGTTCTACTTGATCGTTCGTTCGGGAATCTTGTCAAATGTTACTAAGTAGAGTTGATGATACAGTTCTGAACCCAGCATTTCTATATCGATCCAATTATTGGACCTGTGAACTGCAGGAATTATATTCCGTCCAGAGTTGAAATAAAATAAATGTAAAGAACAAATTATAACAAAAGTAATAAATAAACTTCAGCTTGAAATATGCTGCATCACAGCAGTATTTGAAATAATGATTTGCATGATTCGTTTGCAGAACCAAACTCAGTTCCTATCGTTGCAAAACAAAATCTACAAAGATGGATCCTCAACAATCTATCCATCACTATCACTAAATGAGAGCAAATGCTGCTGTCAAATGTGATTTGCTCATTTCATGTGCCTATGTAGCTAAATACAAATTTTGGCTCAAGAATAATTAGGAAATTAAAAAAAGAACTATAGCATCTTTATTTTTTCTTGATATCACTGTTTTCGTGTATTGTATTATAATCAACATATGAAATTCATTTTGACTTAATACGCTAGTATTGCGCAGTATTATATTTAAGATTTAGATAAATATCATTCCGAACATACACGCCTAGAAAGATCGTTTTCTGTCGATTCGAAATATTGATTCTCGTGGAATGCAGTCTCAAGACATTCCAAATATGTAGTTCTATAGTCGGCAAGCAACCGAAACCTACACTCTTACTGCATGGGAATATGAAAGTGTGAAAGCTTCATCACATCGATAACAAACAATCGTTATCAAGCTTTGATAGCCAATTAAACTCTTATCTGAGTCTCACTCGTACGCGCCATCCATCACAGGTGCAACCCCACTTTACGGGCCAAATGACTCAGTTTTACTGCAACAACTATTTGAGCTCTGTGAGGCCATCAAATGTTGGATGAGAAAGTGTAAAAATGCGAATAAATTAGTTCATTTGTTTAAGTGTTTCTAAATCGAACATATCAAACGTGATTGCAACGGTTGTCTCAAAATGGCCAAAACAAAGTGGAATTTGCTGTTCGCTACATTCATTTTATCTTGCGGTTCATTGGCCGTTCTCATCGTTTCTCTGTGTACTCCTTACTGGGTAATGTGTAATATAAGTAGTTCTTGGAGTAGATACACAATTTGCTACAATAATACTGATCTTTTACAGATTTCATCCGAAGCCTACGAAAGTAGTGCATTCAAAAATAGTGAAATCAACTATGGATTGTTTGTTGGATCCCTGACGCAGAATTTTCTCCCCAATCCACGATACTACGACTTAACAAGTAAGTTTTCTGCGCGGATACAACAAACACGATGCCTTTGAAGAATTTATTTAATGTTTCTCTTTATTTTCTTCAGTGACTTGTCTTTACCGAGAGTATGTCTGCGCTTTAAGTTGTCAAGATACTGAAGAAAGCCGAACAGAAGAGGTTTTACTGCTTTTGAAAGGTTTACGCCCGTCAGATTGTCCTATACGAACTTCCAAATCGGCAACCGCGAGCATGTCCGACAAAAAAACGCAATTAATGAACCGACAAGACCTGTCTGTTAACGAACGCAGCAACTTTATCAACTCTGGCCTATGGGTTTCGACAGTTGTTTTCCTTGGAATTGCAATCGCGTTCGCCAGTGCATCGGCCGCCTTTTCTATTATTAATGTACTTTTCAATCCCGTTGAACCAATTTTTAGTGTTTTTGGACTATTCATTTGGAATGGAATAGTGATTGCCTCTACTGCGCTGACTATGATTATGTGGGGCGCACTTTTCGGCAGTACGCTTATCGATAACATAGCCGTAACGGATACATTGACAGTTCAAATACCCTACAGTTCAACGGGGCTAGCTTCCCTTGGAGCTTGCTATTGGGTTCTATTTTTGCCAATATTGCTGCACTGCTCCAATATCGGTCTGCTCATTTGGCGTAGACATATAATCAACAGAGAACCTCCTCCAACTACGATAGATGTGGATCGGTCTGATTTAACTATCATAATGTATTAAGCTGGTCAATATGGAAAAAGAATAAATATAGAAAAGCACCTTTGAGACGTCGAAACTGATTGTTAAAGCTTAGTCAAACGCGAATAATTAGAGAAAACCGCCGAATTAGTTGAATCTGAAGCGTGACTTCATACTATATGTACGCTGAAATCATCAACTACGCTGAGATACTCCGTTGTACAAAGGGAATTAAATGTTGCATGGTATACCTCTTAGTCTAGTTTCCCATGGGATTCGATAAACCAACAACCGCAAAAATTCTACTGTACATCCCAAGGAGAACCTTGCTGCACTTTCCTACCAAAGGTATACATGCCTACCAAAAAGAACCTTGCCAAGTGTATTTTTGGTAGACATGGACTCCGCATAATACCCTTATTAGACGAGGTCTTTTTCTGTCATCTTTGCCCAATATTTTTCTGCCAAAATTGGCTTTTGACATAACAATGCTGTCCGCTCGTGTAATAACGCAAAGTTCCATAAAATGTGTTTTGCAGTTATTTGATCATTTTCATGTTTGAATTTAGCGTATTGTTCAACCTAGAGTAATGAACAAAATCTGTTGCAAAAAAAAGAGCAAAAAGTAAACAAATCGCATCTTTGACATAAACATACTAGTCGAAAGAAAATCGGAACCGGTCGTGCCCGGCTGTTTTGAGGCGTCCCGCAAGTATAAACAGAATTGTTTTACCCTTCTTTTCAGAAGTCGGTTTACGCCTAGATTGCATTGGAAATCTGCTGCAAAAGAAGGAGTAAAAGAATTCTGAAAAGAAGAGCGGGCAGTTCTGAAGGGAATTCTTTTACCCCAAAATAACGCCAAAATTTCTCGTTGGGAAATCATATTAGGCTGGCCGTCTCGACGATTCAAAACGACGTCACCTACGTATCGAGACGATGCGCGGAAACGAAGCCTTTTTTTCGCTTTTTTGTTCTGTTGTTTACGTGTTGTATGGGACATCGTCGAAAAAACTGGACAGTTACCGGGCCGCTACACGAACCGAAAACTCCAACCGAGAACTCAAAAACCGTATAAGTTTACGTCAAAATCTTCTCGGTTCGTGTAGCCGCGTTTTGTGGTACCAATTCTGTGAGCCACGCTACACGAGCCGCAAACTCAAAACTTTGCGGCGCAACGAGGTTTTTGTTTTTGATTTTTCAGTTAACTCAAAAATCTTCCTTCAAAGCAAACAAGATCTTATTTCAATTCACACAAAAAGTAAAAGATGGATAATCTGTTGAAGTGTGGCTAACTACCCTATCGCGGGTCATCGAGTTGAGTACCCAAAACTTGCAACAACGCAACAGGCGTATTGTGCGGAGGCAAGAAGATGGCAACCGTTTGCTGGACAATACTGTAGCAGAGCAAGCAAATGAAACTATAATTAACTTTCTTCGCATGAAGAAGGAAGATTTTGATGTTCTCAAGTTACATAAAAAGTGGTAGAATAAAATATTTTAATCTTTATCATTAAACTTTTTGAAACTTTTAGATTTTGGAATCAGTTGGTGGGCCGGACTTTGCGAACCCCTGATCTATAGTGAATTTATAATTGATATTCTAGCTATAAAATAACAAAATATTAACTAACCGTAACTACAAAAGAAACACGTAAATTTATCACCATATATTCGTTTATTTTGTTTTTGAGATTTGTTATGTTTACATTTATTTCTTTTTCGTCTTCTTCTTCTGACGCATTTGAGTTTTCGGTTAGCTGCCAAAAACTTCTCGGGTGCAGTTTTCAGCTCACGGAGCTGAAAAGTTTTTGACGTTAACTTCTCGGTTGTTCCCCTCTTCTCGCCGAGAAGTTTTTGAGTTTTCGGGTCGTGTAGCGGGGCTCTTACCCTCGCTTTCGGTCCTTCTAATCCTGATAGCCTCAATAGTTTTGAGCATCTGTTTTTATCGTTTTGATGGGACCTTGTCTAAACGGACCTTGGGCAAGTGTCGTGTTGAAATTCCGCTGGTAAATATGTGTCAAATTGGTCTACATTACGCTACCCAGTTATATGACGACCGTGGTATTCATTGTGCGTCAGTACTTGCAGTCGGCTAGCAATTTTATGTATTAATCTTTTTTGTTCTTTTTGTGAAATTTCATTCGTTCGTTTATCTTGCTTATGTTGTTTTGCGTTGTTAATGTAATCCATAATAAGCGTCGTCGATAATCGCGTTAAAACTTTTCGGACAGAATCTTGAGAGAAATCATCCAAAGGACGCGACAAATGATGGGTCGGCCAAATCGTTCTAGGGAAAAGTAAGTATCAGTTTTAAATAAGGTTAACCTAACCAATTTCTTCAAAAAACACATTTTATTCTAAAATATTTACGAATATGTTAAGTATTCTAATAATATAAAGTATCGGCGATGCAACAAGTTTGCTAGCTTTTGTTTGTTTCTCAGAACGCAATTGGGTAAGCTGTCAAAGCGTCGTGGTCTTTACGCGCCATTTTGGCGGTATTTTATTTCGAACTTGTTGAATACGTTTCGAACAGTGAAAACATGGATCTATTACAATAATAAAATACTTTTTACGCTTTATTTGATAGAAGACCAGCTGCGCGAAAACGATCAGCATCCAGTGGGAAAACAAAACACATTCAGGACAATGCCAGTTTGGAACAGCGTAAGATGCATTGCCATTTACTTCTTAAGCAGATTCCTAATTTGTTACTGTTTTTTTTTTATGTTTTGACTATGTGTAACAGGAAACATCGAAGCAATGTTTGTTTCGCCGACAACGACAAAAAGCCGAGTAAAATCGCAGGAGCGTACACCTACAGGGCAACAAATATCTGGTCGGGAGAAAAACAATGAGCCCGCATTAGAAACTACGGGAGAAAATACCTTCACCGACATGAACAGTAATAGCATTTCGGAGATAGGTGATTACAGCGATGAATCTCTGAATACGGGAAAAAAGAACCCCGAAGTTGTGTACCGTTCCATCGACGACAACAGAAAAAGCGTTCATCAATCTCCATCGGGGCGGAATTTGTTAAAACAGTTGCAAACATCGCTGAGCCCTAAATTGACTGAGATCAACATCGATGGGAACCGTCGTGTGAGTCGCTATGGACGCCACCAAAAACAAAAAGAAAATATTAATTATGTTCCTGTTGAGCTAATGAAATTCGTGGGTAAATCGCCAGCCAAAATTAAACCTAAAAAGGAGGTCGCAATGATTGACATTAAAATCGGGCCTGATGTACAGCAGTTAGAAGTGAACATGGCACATGCAACAGACGTGAAAGAATTGGGAACTAGTTTTCCCGCAGAAACTTCTGTCGATAATGAATTGCCGCCAATGTTGCCAATGTTAGAGGAGCATCGAGATAATGTGCTCGATATGGATGCGATCAACATTATTGGAATGAACGTTAGTTTCGAAAATATCAACGACGACAATATTTTTTTGGAGAATGCTCTTCCACAAAATACGATTGATCATAATCACCCATCGGATGTCGATAGCGCGAAAGGATCCTCCATCGACTTGGTAGGAGAGTACCGCGTTGGTGAAATATATTGGGGAGCACAAACACAGAAAACAATTCATTGGCCATGCATCGTACGAATAGATCCAGAAACGAATCAAATAATTCGAATGCGATCAAATCAAAGAGAGATACATGTTGCATTCTTTGGCGATCGGGGACGCCGCGGATGGATCCGGGAGGCCTATATCGCATCATTTCGAGGACTCGCTGATTATTGTTCCCGAGTGGACAATTATGAATATGGGAAGGCTGTGAAAGCAGCGCTGAAGGTAGCTTTGCGGAATAACTGGAAGGTAGCATCACAGCAGGCAGAGGAATTTAACGCTATTGACATTGAGTTGCGCCTGGAAAAGTTCGACTTATCAGTTGAACTGGAAAGAGTCCGTTTGACATCGATTCGAGTTATAAAAGGACAAGGAAAACAGAACAAGAGGACACGCTCCCCCACTCCCGAAAGTCCGTCATACGATGTAATTCCGATTGTAACAGAACATACAACAAAAAGAATGAAACTGCAGCAAATCTCCACGTTACAAAATACTATAGCCGGACCGTCCGATGCAGCGATGCATGGAAGTGAAGAGAAAGGAACCCTTTTTAGTGATGATTCCAAACATTACACAGAGCTGGCGTTCAAACTGATTGTGAATTTGGGGCGCACATTCCTGCTAGATGATCAAAGCACTGATGAGAAGACAATCATGCTTGAACAATATGCAAGGAAAATTACCTCACTCAAAAGTGACGGAGCTCATCATCAAAAAAGCAAGCGCACCGTGGTCTTGCGTAAATTAACTCAAATGCGTAACTTATGCCACATGCTTGATGAATTTATGGCAGAGCACAGTGGTGAACATGGTGATTCTGTTGCCGTACGGATTAAAAAAGAAAAACCCACGTTGGAAGAAGAATTTATTTTCCAGATCGACCCGAAATCCATTACCAAGGGTCTGCCGAAGGGCAACGTGTGCTGCATTTGTAAACACCCACAAAGCGTGGTAAAGTGTATGAAGTGCCATCGTCACATGCATTTGCATTGTATGACGGCCGACCTATTGGAGCAAGTGAAGCTGCAAACAATGGTGGATGAGCGTCGTTTTAACTGTAACGACTGTTCGGGTAGCGAGTTGAAGGATGTTCTCGTGAAACAAAGCTGTTTTGTGTGCAATGATGAGTTGGAAGAAACCAAAAACGAAACGAAGTGTCGCTGTGCTGGTAGCTTGTGCGTTCGCCAGTACCACATTTCATGTTTACGCCTTTTTCCACAGTTTGCAGTAATTAATAGTCAGTCAATCATCTGTCCATATCACGTGTGCCATACTTGCGTCGCCGACGATCCAAGGGGAAAAGCCTCTAACGACAAAACAGCTCTAGTACGATGTATCAAGTGTCCGTCTTCGTACCATCCGGATCTGCGCTGCATTCCGGCCGGGTCGGAAATGCTTACCACGCAGCAGCTCATATGTCCCAAACACAGCCTTGATCAGATAGCTCTCAATGTGAATTGGTGTTTTTTGTGTTGCAAAGGAGGAGATTTAATTTGTTGCGAAACGTGCCCCAACGCAATCCACCAGGATTGTCTACCTTTCCAAATACCGGACGGCAAATACTTTTGCGAAGAATGTGAATCCGGACGGCTTCCTTTGTACAATGAGATTGTGATAGCAAAGTATAGTTCGTTTCGTTGGTGGCCAGCTTTGATTATGCCACCATCAGAGATATCGGATTATCTACTGCAGCAGAAGCCAAGCGCTTCGTCCATTTGTGTAAAATTCTTCCAATCCCATACTGTAGCCTGGATGAATAGAAGGAGGATGTATCTTTACCAGCATGATGACTCGGAAAATCTTGACACGAAGAAATCGGGATCATTAGACAAACAATATCGTATTGCCATGGCCGAAGCGAGCAAAATATACCAAACAATACAGGAGATGAAAACGTTAACAGCTCCGGTTGTTCGGAAAAAGAAAATACCCACTCCAGTTTATCAAAAAATTAAAACAAACCGTTACGTTGCCCCGCTTAAGCAACCACAATCAGACGACGATTCAAACTGCTACTGCCGTTCAGACGATGAGGATCCTTGTGGCCCGACCTCTTCATGTATCAACCGAACAATGATGTTCGAATGTATTCCTAACACCTGCCCAGCAAAGAATCGTTGTTCAAATCAACGTTTTGCCAAGCGCATTTATCCATCCTTGGAGGTGCGTCACTTTGCCGACAAGGGTTATGGACTAGTGGCAAAGGAAGCCATAGCACGCGGAGCGTTTGTTATAGAGTACGTTGGAGAAGTCATCAACATGGCCGAGTTTAACCGCAGAATTAAGGAGATCCAGGAGAGAAAGATCACAAACTACTATTTTCTTACGGTGGATCCCGACATGACCATCGATGCCGGGACAAAAGGCAATATTTCACGTTTTATAAACCATTCTTGCGAGCCGAATTGTGAAACTCAAAAATGGACCATTGGAAATGCACGCGTCATTGGATTGTTTGCGATAAAAGATATCCACCCGGTGAGTGAAACAATTCAAAATGAAACAAGCGCTCAGGCGGTTTAAATAAAGCCATGTTCTGTTATTATTTTCACATATTTTTCAGGGTGAAGAGCTAACTTTCAATTACAATTTGGAGAGCTTGGGAAATAAGAAACGGGTATGTCTGTGTGGAACTTCCAAGTGCTCCGGCTTTATAGGTGAAAAATACCGTTCGCCGAAGAAGGATACAAACAATAGCAATTCCAGTGGACCGTCGCTGCTTTCTATTAAAAAAATAGGAGTAAACAAAGCAAAGAAAAAAACTTTATTGAAAGGAGCAGGGAAACCAAACAAAAGGAAAAGTGACGATGATATTTTGCTTGTGCCAAAGGCTGAGCCTGAAACAATCAATTTAGATGATCTAGACTACACAGCGATATCACCTACGTTCGTTATCAAGACGGAAAAAGTAGACAACGATATCGAAACTTAAGAGAAGAAAAGTCGTCATTTTATTGGCTACTGAAAGGAATAACGATTGCTTAGGGATGGTAGTTAAAGCACATGAAACATATAATAATTATCATCGCATCGTATTATGTGGTCGTCTGCATCAAGATGCTAAATATTATATTTATTATCATTTTCTATCATCACCATTTTTTCAGGAAAAATTTGTTTGCTTTACATTTATAATTTTTTTAGTTTTATAATCTTAGTTGTTTTTTTTTTTATTTGTAATGATAGTACAAACATGTTTGAAAATCTTTCTGCTGCAATTGATCGGCAATACGATGAAATGAGTTGCGTTTATCATAGAGAATACCAATGTAGATATCTTAAGACTGTTAAAGCTATTTGACTTTTTCGATACTGAGCTCGAGCGAGTGTAATGACCACATAAAGACGAATCATTGTTGTCATCATGTCATCAAATCATTGTTTACAGATCCGTGATGCTTTGTGGTGCACTGTGAATACAGCAACGAATTAAAAGTGATGTTTTTCATATTGAAATGACATAAAACATAACTTGGTACTTCAAGTTTTGGTAACGTTTTCGTATTTTCATTGCTTCAGATTTACTGAGATAAATATATATACATAATAATTTCGCGTGATCCGCTCATGGCCGCAGAGCCCAGGTCACTTCTCCGCATGCTATAGTCTCAAAGTTTCCGAAAATATTTGCTGTCCACCTAAAATAAATACCCAAAGAAAGTGATCGTTAGCTTGTTCTACCAACAGGACTCCCCTGAACAACGAGATACTGAAATTCTAAGTAAACGTTGCCACCGCTGGTCTGTTTACTTCTTTCAACCAAAGTGATTACTATCCCCCTTAGAACCCACCTTGCTTTCAACTTCTAGTGAAATATTCGATTGCAAGCTAAGGAAAACGCCACTTTGTCACAGATCACCCTAACAAGTTTAGAAATTAGTTTTGACATCTGATTATCCATATTACTATGATGAAAAGTACAATATATTAACTCGGTATTTTTATTGTATCATTCCCTACCGTTTATTCCATTATATAACATTTGTAGTTTGGTATTGCCCTAAATTGAAGATAACTACCAGGGTGGTAATATCACATTTTATAATCTCCAAATCCTGATTGACGTTGACCCAATAGAAACGCACCTATCTTTTTTCTTCGGTGAACTGGGATGATACCCATGTCAGCACCCATTTCAAATTGGTCAGTAGGTATTTTAGTGCTTTCGTCCACTGTTCTTCGGAGTTAAACTGAATCCTATAGCCATCGAACAAAGAAAAAATATTAGATTCATTCGAGCTGATGACGAGCAATCAAAACGATGATACTTACTTGATCGAAAAACTGCTTCCAGTAGATGCATCCTCGATCTTGCCTTTCTCCATCAAATAAGGCAGGCAGAAATCTGGATCTCGCCGGACGATTTCCTCTTTAAATTGCTGTAAACAATCCAAAAATGCAACCATTGCTGCATCGTATTTTGAATCCCACAGGAAACGAAAGCCACCATTACCGTACAAGGGTAATTCTTTGCTTTCGCCAAGCACTTCAATGTAGGAATGATTTCCGTACGGTACGAGCCGGTACTGCTTGAAAGTGAAGTTCATTTTGCGCGCCAAAGCAGACAGAAGAAGGCAGGTTTGACCCCAAGCTGCATTTATTTCGGACCAATCCACCGGTGCTGACGGAAGCCGCCCAAGACGAAAGTTATTAATAGTGCCAAAGTGCCCAGAGTGCCAGATGTGAAAAGTGGCATTAAATACATTGGTTTTCTTCAGCTTCTCTAGCTGACTCTGAGCATATGCCATCTGGCATTCAAGTGAACGAAACTCGTCCTCGGTGGTTATGACATCGCGTCGATGCTTCGTATATTCTCGCCAGTACTTGGTCTCCTCGCATTCGAGCCGTTGTCTTTCCTTCTCCTGCTCGTCTACCGCTTGACGAACGGATTGTTCTTCGCGCGACAGTTCAGCGAGTTCATCCAGCAGCTCCTTTTCGTCGAGTTTCAATGTGGCAAGCTCTTGTTCAAGCTCTGCAATATTTGGCACATCATCCGTCATTTCTAATTTCTTGAGATAGTTATTATAATCGTTCCACTCGTCTTCAGCAATCTTTAGTTCTTTATCCATCAGTTCAAGAAGTGTGTCGGTGCACTCGTCACAAAGTGGATGGTCAATCTCTGCATTATTAGATAGCGTATCAAACAGCTCCGCCTTGATACGAAGACTATGGCCAAGCGATTCTTTATCGGGGCCATCGGAGAGCAACATAAATCCATTGGTATCATTCGTAGAATCTGTTACTCGAAACGGCGGTACGAAGTGGTCGAAGCTGGCCGACTGCGATTCCAGGTCTATTTCCAAGTGGGAGTGAATTGGTAGGGCCAGTTCGGCCAGCGTATGCTCGCCCAGACTAGCAAATGCGTCATCGACATGGATGGGCTGCAAACAACGTTGGCAAGAAAAACTGACGCTTACCTTGGCGTCGTTCATCTTTAAAAAATATTCTTTGTGTTAACTAGTTGCATCCAAACGTTTATGTATTCGCAAACTATATCCACATTCACCTAACTGTCTTTCGAAGAAATCGTAATTTTGTTTGTAAAATGTATATTAGTGTTGGCAGAATCGGGATTCGGAAGATTCGAAGATTCGATCCCTAGACGGATTCTAAAGATTCGAATCCCATTTGACAGATTCTAAAGATTCGAATCCCATCTGACGGATTCTGAAGATTTTATTCGATTAGGATTCGAATCAGATTTGATTGGTTTGGGAATCGATTTGATTCGATTCTGACTTGATCCTAAGCTGTTTGAATCGACTCACAATGATTTGAGTCGAATTAATCACATAACTATTCGATCTAGAGACAATGTAATTGATTTAAGTTTACTCAAATCGAACGCTGGGTAGAATGTCCAATGGACATAGATTGTGTTTTTTGCGCGATTTGCAAGTTAGGCTCTAGAAAAATTCCTATAACCTATTTTTTACAAACAAATACAGTAGAATGTCCATTATCCGAGTTGTTCTACCCAACCAAACCCATTTCATCAGGACCAGACCATTTTTACCGGATTCTGAATCGGATTCTGGGGATTTAGATTAGGATACAGTCAGTATCCGACTTACGCGGATAATGGGGACCAGAGAAATCCGCGTATCACGCTTTCCAGACTGCACCGTCGCGTAACGCGACGTCGCCTGACAGGCGCTGAACTCCATGCAAAAAAAATCTAGCGCGATTCGCGCGACATCGCGCAAGGTTTTTTTTATATAGAGTTCAGCTCCTGTCAGGCGACGTCGCGCTGTAGTGTGGACCCCGAGTATCTCGAATTTACGCGTATCTCGAATATTGCTTGACACATAGTTTCAACAAGAGATCGAGCTCTTGTGTACATGTATCATAGGATATTCAATTTTTTTCTTTGTCCATTAATATGAATGCAATGCAAGCGTATTCAAACAACATAAATTGCAACAATCGAAATAAACAGCGTAAGTTATGCAAATGCGTAATTTACATATTTATTCGTGTGGTTGTACATCTCAGGAATTTAAATCGATGTAATAAACCCAATTTACTGTCAAATTTTGAAAACCGCGTATCTCCGAACCGCGTAACTCGAGAACAGACTGTACACAATTTCCAGACCGACATTGATTTGTTTACATGATGATGATGATGATGATGATGAGTCCCACCGCTTACCACTACATAGGTTTGAGAGGGACGGAAGTATCTTGCGATATCACAGGGATTTTCAGATGATATCATAACATTAGCAGCATTTATTCCAACTGCAGCACATGATATTCCAACTGTATCAGTTGATTTTATAAGGCAATCATGTTTATTATAACTGTGTCAGTTGAAATCAGAATCGAATTAACTTAATCCAGGTTCGTTCATTTATTAATTCACTGAAATCTCCTGATAATTGGATAAAAATGTCTTCCAACTGTATAATAAAACAAGTTGAAATTGATTTATTAGCAAGTGTGTTTTTATTAAACTACAAACGACCGAATTTATAAGCAGTCACATATTTTCGATACATTTCAGAATTTTGCGAAATGCTTAAGTATGTGTTTGTGACATGCAAAAGTAGCAGAAAAAGATGGTTTCGTGTGTGGGGGGTTTTAGATAGTAAACATTGTTCAGCGGTCGAGCCGGCAATACCGTGTACATTTGCACAATCAGTTTTTATTCGTTTGTCGATAGCAAAAGGTGAAGGCAGTCGTCGTCAAAGTTTAAGTTCCTCAAAGACATACTATCGTATTTACTGTCTGCACAAATCGAGGTCTACTATACTCAATAAAATCCGTTTGCAATGGATCAAAGTAACAAGTTTATAATCAGTGGCAGACCCGAACCAGTGAATATTACGGAGGGATGTAGTTCCTTGGGGATTTTACTGCGAAAACGGCTTCTACGCAACGGAGATAATGTAGCACTGGTAAGAAATGAAATTGAATATTTTGATGATCAACCGTTCCGATGAACTTTGGATCCGACAACTACTTAGCATTTTTCCAAAAGCTTGTCTTCCTTTGCAATACTGGCCTTAATTTATGTTTCAAATCATTCCAGGTCGATGGTGTCTATTCAAGCGAGTTGCGATATTTGGAGTTGTTGGAAAAAGCTGTTCGCTTGGCCGATGCACTTCGAAGCGAGTTTGGTCTGCGACCGGGAAATGTCGTGGGAATAATAAGTGAAAACCGTCTGGAATTCCCGGTTGCGCTCTTCGCAGCCTTTTTCCTTGGTGCCACTGTCGCTCCAATCAACCTCACATACACCGAGAGTAAGTAGAGTCGTAAAAAAATGTATGCTGCTCTCTTATCAGGACACTAATAATCTGCCAAGATAATATTAAAGTCATTGTCATTAAAGTTGATCCATTATAGCGCCATCGTAGATGGTAAAACAAATTATCACTTGTGTCATTAAGATAACAAGCTTGTCCTTTGTAGCTTTTATTATCTTTTGCAATGGGTTTTTCTTACTTTGCCTAAATTATTTGTGTCATTTAATTGTTCTTCTCAATTTCAGGAGAATTTGACCATGCGCTTAACTTATCGAAACCGACAATAGTTTTTGTTTCGCCATATTCCGCTGACCGGGCCATTAAGGCTGCTAGACGTAACACAAATTTTGTGAAGCAGGTTTTTCTTTATGGCGAGGATAATCCCTATGGAGCAGATGTAATGCTATACGATGAGTTTCTGTCCAAAAAACCCGCTATCAATCCCCATACCTTCTGGATCGAACCGACTAACATGGAGGAGCATGTCGCATTGATTATGTGCTCTTCAGGGACAACCGGATTACCAAAAGGTGTGCAACTTACCCAACGTAACGTGATAGCTAGCCTTCCGCTTCTGTCGGAACTGGAATCTTCTTTTGAAGGTCCGAGAATAATCCTGGGAGTTATACCTTGGTTCCATGCCTTTGGCTGCCTGACTCTGATTAATGTGCTGTGTAATCAACAAAAGCTCATTTCATTGCCCAAATTCGAAGAGGGTTTGTTCTTAAGTTGCATTGAGAATTATCGCTGTTCATTCGTGTTTGTCGTACCTCCATTGATGGTATTCCTAGCAAAGCACCCACTGGTCGATAACTATGATCTCAGCAGTCTTAACACGTTACTTTGCGGAGCTGCTCCGCTCAGTAAAGAAACGGCAGACTTGGTGAAGCAGCGCATCGGAGTGAAGAATATCCTGCAAGGGTACGGAATGAGTGAAACAACGCTAGCGATGGTGGTACAGACGGCCGATTGCAACAAACCAGGAAGCGTAGGTAAACTGCTGTTTGGCACAACAGCAAAAGTCGTCGATCCGGAAACGGGAAGAATTCTCGGTCCTAATCAACCAGGCGAGCTGTGCTTCAAAGGTACACAGATTATGAAAGGTTACATAGGGAATGAAAAAGCAACTAACGAAACGATTGATAAAGATGGTTGGCTACACACTGGGGACATAGGCTACTACGATGAGGATGGAGAATTTTTTATCATCGATCGGTTGAAGGAATTGATCAAGTACAAAGGCTATCAAGTACCCCCGGCCGAGATTGAAGCAATTCTGTTGACTAATCCAAAAATCAAAGATGCGGGAGTAGTTGGAGTACCTGACGAGGCGGCTGGAGAGCTTCCTTTGGCATTCGTCGTTAACCAACCGAACGTTACGTTGACGGAGGCTGAAGTGCAACAATATGTGGCTGAACGAACGTCTCCAGCTAAGCGACTCCATGGCGGCGTGCGATTCGTTTCAGAAATACCAAAAAATGTTAGTGGTAAGATTTTGAGGAGGGAACTTCGCGCAATGTTGAATCGCCCGAAATCAAAACTTTAAGTAAATCATCAGTCAGACTGGCCATGAAAAATTCCTTTTTATAAAGATAGAATAGTCGTCTTACTGAATCTCGTAAGAGCATGGGTTATGGGTTAATTATATGAAAAAGAAGTGTGGTAGTTTAATGTGTGACCAAAAATAACTCAATTTAGGACAAATCATTACTCATATACTTTTCTTTATTTTTTCCCCTACATAACGTTACAACGAATGCCAGTGAACAATAATTTTTATTCGACCAACATAATTCAATGAAAATAAAATCAGGTGTATGGTGATAATTTTCCGAATTTATCACGGTTTTTCTTCCCAACAAGACAATACGAACCCTGGTTAACAACAAGAACTATATCTAGGGTTTATCCATAGCCTGTTTTACTTGATCAGGTATTTTCGAAAGAATATCCTTGTGAGATACTCCTGCCGCAGTACCAAGAACACCACTGCCGTTAGGAAAGCTTACATCTTTACCATAGCGATAATGACGTCCTAGCATATCTGTCAACATTCCACCACTAGCTTCTAGCACGGCCTCTGGAGCACAAGTATCCCATTTTTTACACCCAGCACTGGCAAAAACGTACGCATGGGCGTTGCCTTCCAAGAGCTGCAACACCTTATACCCTGCACCTCCAACACGCAGCACTTCGTCTGGCGAAAGAGAATCAAGTGCCGTTTGTACGATTGTGTTGGAATGTGAACGAGTAGTAGTCACGAGGAAACGATCCGACGGAGCCTTAGCTGGAAGAATGCCCCCGGTGCCGCATCCTTTTAGTCCCCAAATAGTGCGACCGACATCGCCTGACTCGCTTTGGTAGTAGGGTTGATGAATGACACCACCAACCGCACGGTCATTTACCGCTATGCCTATCAAGACAGTCACACGCTCTAGGAAACCTTGAGTATATTCACTCGTACCGTCAAGTGGATCGACCCATATGACCAGATCGGACTCCTTAAGATCGCTGAGAGTGTCGGGACATTTGTGTTTCTCTATAAAATCCTTATTGCACTCAGTTATCAACCAGTCGTCTGGAACCTGTAATTGTTAAAAATAAAACAACCTTGAACATTTCGTTGCTTTCGAAAGCGTTTACATTTCTTACGTTTAAGTCGCTTTGTCCTTCCTCCCCAATGATGGTAACGTTGGGAAAAAGTTTCGAAAGCGATGCAACGATACACCGTTGGGCTGATCGATCGGCTTCTGTCTGCAAGTCGTCTTTTCCTTTCTCAACGATCCCCAAATCTCCCCGGCACATAACGTCCCGGATAATCTTTCCGGCACGGTGAGCAATCTTTATCGAGCTCCCGACAACACGCATTACCAGTGGAGCAGTGCCAGCCATCGCAAGGGTTTCGGGTGTTCAAACTCGGTACAGATAATTGCCAAAAGCGCTGGTGGTCTTTTAACGTTGATTTCATCAGCAATAACTCCCTGTGTTGAATAAAAGGGTAACTATTATCGTTATGTCACACTGATTTAACAATTTCAGAACAGTCTCGTAATGTTTCTGTTATCACAAATGTTACCTTGCCAGACACAAATTTTTCCAAGTTTGTTTTGATTAAAATATGATCCGGCTTTGTCAAATGAATTCATTAAGCACGTGTTACACGTAACAAACTTTCACAGAACTCCATTTAAAAAAGCTAGCGCGGTGTCGCGCAAATCACGCTAGGTTTTTTTTGTGTGGAGTTCGCGTTACGCGACGGTGCAGTCTAGAAAGCATGTAACGTCTATCGATTTTCGTTTGCTCTCCCTCGGGGTCCACACTACAGCGCGACGTCCCGTCACCAAACGCGACGTCGCCTGACAGGCGGCGGAACTCCATATAAAAAAAATTTCGCACAAATCGCGCTAGTGTAGAAACAGCGAAAAACGCGACGTTGCGCTAGCTCTTGTCAAATGTCAATTCGAAACCTAAACAAACCGACAGCTGGACAAAACGTAAACAAACCGAATCACAAACGCCAGTTCCAGTTCGGTAGTGAATCAGAGCGGAGGTTAGCAGTGCACAAGTTTCCTGAAAGGGTTAGCGGAAAAGTAAGGTTACGGCACGACCGCGTGGTCACGCCGAGCTGGAGCTCAGGTCAGACAAATCCTAGCTGCCGCACATCTCGTGCTGTTTGAGTCAATCAAGCGGACCACGAGTTCTTGAATCCTGACAACGGAAGGAAATATCCCTCCCGTGGACGGCGGGTGGACATATGACTTTTATAGCCGGTCCTAAAGGACGAGCCCCTTCATAGGAGTTCGGACAGAGTCGGTACGCCTCTGATTACGAGTAAGGGAACAAACGTTCGACTTAGCGTAGGAGGATATACCCCGACTCGCATAGCGAAAGAAGAAGAAGAAGAATCACAAACGCGAACAAAACGAGCAATATTCTTCACGAAATATCGGAATTTTCGTTGTACTACTTATTTTTAGGCTTCACAAATGTAATTCAGTTATCAAACTCCGTTTTAATTGATATTTTTACCAACGTTTTTTCGGGTGCCGAAACGTAAACAAACTGCTCTTCAACAAGTAGGAGATGATGTGGAAATATATACTTCCTGCGGCGGGCCAAAATATCGTCGTTGTTTGTTTAAGTTTGTTTTCTCAGTGAATTTCAAATGTGGAAGCGCCAAACTCACTCAGGGTGCATAAAATACGTAGCTAAACAAATATCATGCATTACTACCTCAAAATTCAACAAAAAAATTTTAGCCGAGTTTGCGCCCCAATGTGATACATATTTCCACATACTCCCCTACCTCTGTCGCGCGAAACTGGGCTACTTTTGAAACGGGACGTCGCGCTGCAGTGTGGACCCCGAGTAACATATCTTCTATCCAAATCACTAACTCGGGGTCCACACTGCAGCGCGACGTCCCGTTTCAAAAGAAGCCCAGTTTCGGCAGAACAATCGCGCAAGCCAAGCGCGACAGAGGTAGGAGAGTATGTGGAAATATGTATCACATTGGGGCGCAAACTCGGCTAAAATTTTTATTGAATTTTGAGGTAGTAATGCATGATATTTGTTTAGCTACGTATTTTATGCACCCTGAGTGAGTTTGGCGCTTCATTTGAATTCACTGAGAAAACAAACTTAAACAGACAACGACGATATTTTGGCCCGCCGTAGGAAGTATATATTTCCACATCATCTCCTACTTGTTGAAGAGCAGTTTGTTTATGTTTCGGCACCCGAAAAAACTTTGGTAAAAATATCAATTAAAACGGAGTTTGATAACTGAATTACATTTGTGAAGCCTAAAAATAAGTAGTACAGTTGGTCCCCGCAGTACGCGATACTCGATATACGCGAACTCGCAATACGCGATTTTTTACAACTGACAGCTCATAGCGTTGCTTGAGTTCTGACTAGTCAATTTTACTTTGTTTTGGTAGAATGAAGTTTTTAATATGCACTTTTTAACAGAGACATAATTATGCAATGTAAGAAATGGAACACTTATTAATGATTTCGATAAAAGATATGTTAAATAAGCGGTTCCCTCTCAGTGTCAACTCTTCAATATGAGGTATAAACGAAATGGCAGAGGAAATCCGCAATACGCGAAAATTCGATATACGCGATTGCGTCCGGTCCCAAACATTCGCGTACTGCGGGGACCAACTGTACAACGAAAAAACCCATGTTTTGTGAAGAATTTTAATCGTTTTGTTCCCGTTTGTGTTTCGGTTTGTTTACGTATTGTCCAGCTGTCGGTTTGTTTACATTTCGAATTGACATTTGACAAGAGCCAGCGCGACGTCGCGGTTTTCGCTGTTTCTACACTCGCGCGATTTGTGCGACATTTTTTTTGTATGGAGTTCGGCCGCCTGTCAGGCGACGTCGCGTTTCGTGATGGGACGTCGCGCTGTAGTGTGGACCCCGAGTAATAAGTTTTCCATTTCTTCCAATGTATCATTATATCTCTGTTGAAAATTGCATATTGAAAACTTCATTCTACCAAAACAAAGTAAAATTGACTAATCAGAACTCAAGAATTCGCGTATATCGAGTATAGCGTACTGCGGGGACCAACTGTACTATTTTGAAGATCATATTATTTTTAATACCCAAAGGCAAGCAACAACCGAAACGAACAGCTTAGGCTGGTGTCAGTGCTTTACCGCGTTAGGTTTTGACAGGCGAAAATGTATGGGATTTGACAGCTGCAAGGTTCGCACGATTTATTCGCACTATAAAATCAAAATCATTTGATTTTATCGGATGGACGCATCCGATTTTATCTGTCAACAAAGTTGGACTTTATAAATTCGGAGTTGTGGCTTTCATCTAAGAAAAATAATAAAATTTATTTGATCGTCTTAGAATTTAAAAAAATACAGAAAAATTGGCGGAACTGTCGTCCAACAAAACATCGTGCGGTAAAGCACTGACACCAGCCTAAGGCAGTAACGTAGCTGAACACCTTTTGTTGCAGTGTAGCGGTAACTTATGTTTCGTTCGTCTAGTTTGGGCTTAAGCGAACTAGTCGTAAGACGAGGTTATCATTGATGGTGCGAGGTGTTCAAGAAGATATTCAGTAAAACGTTACTTACACAAAAGATCCACAACATCATGCACGCTGTGTACTCATGTTCTCGGCACAGACAGGCCGTTCAAAAGCATCGTGAGGAGACAAACTCGGTCGACCTTTGTCCTGGCGGAATAGAGCACTGTGCGTGTGCGATTTACGTCAATTTAGTTAATAAGTTGAGTTTGTGGGGCGGAATTCTTATTGCCGTTAATTTACTAGTTATTTCTGTTTTGTGGACCAACAGACGATCACCATGTCTCGAGTTTTGGTTGGTGTTAAGCGCGTTATTGATTATGCCGTGAAGGTGAGTACCATCTTTTACCATCCGCTTGTTTTATTTCGAACATGATTTCTGAATCGGCACCTGTAGCTTATGGAAGAGATAGCATGGGCACGGCGAGATTGTTACTGATAAGATTTTAAAGGTCAAACACTGGAATGTTATGCATGAATTACAGTGCTTTCGCAGGCTTAGTTACACAACATATTTAATTTTCGGATTGTTTCTAAGAGCGAAGCGGTGTTCTTGTTTCATGATGATGCTACGTTTCTTCATCTTTACAGATTCGCGTCAAACCAGACAAATCAGGTGTAGTTACCGAGGGTGTGAAGCATTCAATGAACCCGTTCGATGAAATAGCCGTGGAGGAAGCGGTCAAGCTGAAGGAGAAAAAGATCGCCACCGAAGTGGTAGCCGTGTCTGTAGGACCGGCCCAGTCTCAGGAGGTACTGCGAACGGCACTCGCGATGGGGGCTGATCGGGGCATCCACATCGAAGTGGCCGGCAAGGAGTATGATCTACTGCAACCCATCCATGTGTCGAAGATACTGGCCAAACTAGCGCAAGACGAGAAGGCCGATTTGGTTATCCTGGGTAAGCAGGCCATCGACGACGATTGCAATCAGACGGCGCAGATGACGGCCGCCCTGCTTGACTGGCCGCAGGGTGCATTTGCATCGAAGGTTGACAAAGACGGCGATACCCTGACGGTTGTGCGTGAGGTTGACGGAGGTTTGGAAACTATCAAGGCAAAATTGCCGGCAGTCATCAGTGCGGACCTACGTCTCAATACTCCCCGTTATGCCACCCTTCCCAATATCATGAAGGCGAAGAAGAAACCTATCAAAAAGCTTGCTCCGAAAGACCTGGGCGTAGATACGTCGCCCCGCATCGAAATTGTTTCCGTTGAAGATCCACCAGTTCGACAGGCCGGTTCTGTTCTTCCCGACGTGGATACATTGTTGACGAAATTGCGCGATGGCGGTCATATCAAGTAGTTGCCAGTACACGGCAAGGAAAATGTTGGCATATTCCAAGGTAGAAAGTTCGCGATCAATGAAGTGCTGCAATCGTAAATTGCGCGAATAAAAATAATTTGTTATTGGAATTCACATGATGCGCGTTTACCAACCTAACGTTAATATTCGTATACTAACGCTTCCGATGATGGGAGAGCACATATATATGTTCATTCGGTAATGCTTCTAGATTTTTGTAATATTTTAATAACTCTCTAAACTCCATTTATTTTTTTCTCTCTAGATCCATTCTTTCTTCAAGTGACAGTACAACACACAATTAGTTTTTTGGGTTAGTTGTTTGGAATACGTGTTTGTTGCTATAACATCATCTCATGAAAAATAATAAAATTATTCATAATAAATACACTTAGTTACACGTTGGGATTCGAGCAGTAAGCTTCATAAAATACCGGAAACAATATAAAATAGTCCTTTCCACCGCTCGTTGCAGGTTTCATTTTAAACCTAATGCGTACAAAGGGCAAACATTGCACATTTTGCTTAACAACTAGGAGGCATAAAACAAATTAAAATGAGGATTCCCTATCCAGGGGATGTAATTATGGAGGACTAAATTTGCACTTGATCATACTTCTTTTTAACCTAAAATTATAACTTAACGAGCTTACCGAATGCTAAGAGATCTGGGTCTAGTTTTTTGTCACGCTGTGCTAATGATCGAACTGCACTATTTCTAGGCTGTTTTTGCATACCAAGGGAAAGTAGGAATTAAAGACCAAGGATGATAATAGACCTGAATTTAATTTTGTTCGGACATTAACTGTCCATAATGGAACTGTTCCTGCAAGGGCACACTAGAATTGTCCAACAAATCATCACCTTCTTCATCTTCATCCTCTTCTTCTTCATCAGCTTCCTCCTCATCTTCTTCTTCATCTTCATCGTCATCGTCATCGTCTTCCTCGTCGTCGTCTGTATCTTGGGTATGTTCATGAGAACCTCCTCCCTCGGGCATA
Source organism: Anopheles ziemanni (assembly GCF_943734765.1). Taxonomy (NCBI): domain Eukaryota; kingdom Metazoa; phylum Arthropoda; class Insecta; order Diptera; family Culicidae; genus Anopheles; species Anopheles ziemanni. The sequence goes on from NC_080706.1 coordinate 56,815,966, forward strand.
TCGATGCCATATGAAACAGCGGAATCGGAAGCTATAAGAATACCATCAATAGTTTCCTTACTAATTGTATGCTTTCTATCCAGATCGTGTTCATTTTCTCCCATGGCCTCGTCCCCTTTTACACATTGATTGTTTGTCTCGTTGTCGTCGTTGTGGTGATTTAAATTTCCTAAATCCTGCCCATCTTCCCCCTGGACGTCCTTTTGGTGCACCTGTTTCATGTGGTTGTAATACCGTCCCCGCACCGTAAACTGCTTTCCGCATTGATCACATTCGAGGTTTTTTGACTTGCGCTTTTTCTTCCCCCCGCCCGGAACAGCACCTCCACTGGAGGCCGCCGAATCGGGGCCCATTTCAACGGGCAAATGAAGAATTTCATGTGTTCGGAGTGATGATCTCTGCGAGAAACATTTCCCGCACGTTGGACAAGAATAGGGCTTTTCGCCCGAATGCACCCGTTGGTGTATGCGTAGGTTCGTTGCAGTCGCGAACGTTTTGCCACACTCTACACACGGATGCGGTTTTATCTCTGCATGGCTCAGCATATGCTGTCGTAACCGCGTCTCCTGTGCGTACGATTTAGTGCACTGGGTACACTGGAACGGACGCACTGTACAGTGCATGTTACGGCGGTGCGTATTCAACATGGCCTGCGAGTTGAACGACTTGGTACATTCGGTACAGGGGAATGGACGTTCTGTGCTATGCGAAAGGATATGCGTCTTCAACGAGGACTTTTGTGTGAACCGCTTTCCGCACTCTTCGCAACCGAACGGTTTCTCCTCCATGTGCGTGTGTTTGTGGTTGTTTAAATTCGATAGTGTCGCATACGATTTTGGGCACAGGTCACACTGAAAGGGCCGGACGTCGGTGTGTGCTGAGATGTAGTGCGTCTTTAGGGTCTGCGACTGGGCAAAGCTCTTATCGCATTTATCACACTTGTATGGCTTAAGACCCTGGTGGATGCGCATATGCACCGTTAGATTGCTCACGTTGCTGAACGCCTTGAGACACACCTGGCACGGGTACGGCTTTTCCTGACTGTGCACCCGTTCGTGCATTTTCTTGCTCGAATGCTGGCTGAACCGTTTGTCGCAGTAGCTACAGGCGTACGGTTTTTCCTGCGTGTGCGTTCGCAGATGCACCTTGTAGTTCCCTGCGCTCGTATACTGTTGGTTACAAATCTCACAAACGAACGGTTTCACGTTGAAATGCAAACGTTTGTGCGTGTTCAAGCTGGACGCTTGGGTAAAACTTTTGAAACAGATATCACACGCGTACGGCTTTTCTCCGGTGTGCGTCCGATAGTGCACCTTCAGATAAATTGCCTTGGAAAAACGCTTTTGGCACACATTGCATATGTAGTTTTTTGTCTGAACTGCCGCCCCACTAGGTCGTTTTTTACGTTTCCGAGACTTTTTGGAGTTTTCTTCACTAATCGCTTCTTCAGGTTTGTCTCCGTTCTTGTCAACGTCGTTCTCTATTTGCGCTAGTGGTTCTTCGAGCTGCAACGGTTCTAAATCATCACCTGTCTTATCCGGCGGTATTTGGTCTTCGACAACAAGCCCATCACCGTTACACTGCAGCAGACTTCCTTCCGGAAGATTTTGCATCAACGGTGCCTGCAAATATGAACTATAAAGCACTGTAGACTCCTGCGCGTTTGGTTCGATATGTTCTTCCAACCGGAGGCTGGCACCGGTTTCGGAGGAACTACCTCCGCTACTACTGCTGCTGGTACAACTCGAACTCGTATCGTCAGTATCATCAGTGCAGCACTCATCGTCATCATCATCGTCGTCGTCGTCTTCACTGGATTCCTCGGTACTATCATCTTCTTCATCGTCTTCATCTGGGACACTGCTCTTCCCATCGGAGCTGTCGTCGTCAGAAGATTCCTGCGTGTCACCCAACGACGTCCGGTACACTGTTGCCGCATCACCGCTAATGTTCAATGCAAACCCATTGCTTCCATTCTGGCAACCATTCACCGGATCGGAAGCACCGGTAAACATCAGTTCCTTACTTTCGTCGTCCATCAAATACGGATGGGATTCCGACGAGCGGCTACCTTGGTTCAGTGTCAGCGATGGCAGTAACGGTGATTGCAATGCGGCCTGCTGAAATTGTTGCTGCTCGCCGGAATTTATGGCAAGAGATTCCACATCGCCATTCGCAATTTTGGTATGTTCCGCCAGCGTCTGCCGAGAAACGGGAAATCCACCGTTCGATTTTTTTAGATCCTTCATGACTTTGTTATACTTGCGTATGCATTTCCGGCAGATTGGTTCGACACGTCCATCAAGTGGAGTTATCTGTGTTGGATGAAAAGAAACAACATATAAGAACTCCACGAGTCGAGGTAGCGACTTACTGTTTATTTTTCATTAGCAAAATTTGTACCACGCACCTTTACGGCAAATACAGCTTCCAGAAGCCAAACATTGGACTCATCGCACTGGATGAAGTCCATGTTTTTGTGCAGCAACTGGCACAATTTGCAGAAATGGACCATTTTATGGCCGGTGGATGTTTGGATCGTCGTTTTTCAGTGTAAGTAGAGCTGTACTAACTGCCGGTTGGATGGGAAAATTTTTCAGTACTTCTTCACAATTCAGTACGAATGTTTCCCATCCTATGTCAAAAAAAAAAAAAGTTCGATGTTTCGCGCATGCGCGCTAGTGTTGCGGAGTCGGAGCTGGATTGATCCATGGGTTCTATCTGATCCCTATAAGGAGTTTTACGTTCCGATCCCAGCTTTAGCTTAATTAGCTTCCGAGGAGCTGCATGCATTCTTCGTGGTAAGAATTTGATTTTTGTGCGAATGGAATTTAGACATTCGTTCGATCCCAAATCAAAACGCATTTTCATCCGGGAATGTGTGAGGTTTGATTCCGGACCTTTTTATGTACGAACCAACTGATTATCTACGTACGCAATAATAATGTGCTAAGTGTTTTCTTAATCGATATGCATGGCACATAACGGTCGATACGCCAAAGCAGACGTAGATAAACGGAAAACCTTTTGACAACCGATCGAACCAAAATAGCTTGTGTTCCACTGTAATGTGGCCCATAGCAAAGGAATTTGGGTAAAAGAGTAAATGAGGCCCCGGCCGCCATGTTTTCGATCGTGGCTACACCTCTTGTGGACGTTTAAACTGAATGTATGCAATTGGTGATACATTAATTCGTTAAATTCAACCTACGAATATTTGAACTGTAGTGTGTACCGTTAATTTCGGCTGTGCAATCAACCTAGGGGGTGCGGTATGAGGGGGGCCCACGGGCCCACTGCCTTATTTCTCAAAACTATAACAAACTCTCTTTTTCGGTAGCCCTAGCGCAGTCCGCTCGCTGCGCTCGCTGCGGGCGCGCCGCCGTTTCCAAATCATTTCTTCGGCTAAACTCATTGTTTCATGCTGTCCATCATGTGTGGTATGGTTTACTTACTAGTAACTTAACCTTCAGGTCTACGACCAAAAATACCTACGTTAACATACGACCGCCTACCCGGGTAGGCCATACGTTTTGTATGGGGGTTTGCATTTTGCTGTGCTTCAAAGCTAATATCTTTTGTTCTAGATGCCGTAGTGAGTTGAAATTTTCAGTAATGATACTTAAGAATGTTTTCTAACACATCCCATTCAAATAATAATATTAAAAATTCGATAAGTAAGTAATTTTTTCATTCAAATATATTTTATCCCATAGATCTACAATCGCCAACTCTGTAAACCATACATTTTCAATAAGTTATTGTGTTTGTTTATACTTCTTAAGTTTCTGGTGAAGTAACTTCTTGGTGCCTTCAACATTTTTGCTTATAAATTGAAATTTCAACGATGTAGAAATATTTTTCTATTAAATTTTACGTTTTGGAAATGTTCATGTTCCTCAGTAAATTCAGTGGCATATCTGGAGGAAATTCTTCATTATACATTGTAACAACTGATATTTAAGCCTTAACATTTTAAAACTTAGCTCATATACATAAATTCGATCGTTTTGTTTCAAACGATAACAGTTTCTTTTGTATTTAATTCAACCCGTTGATCATGATTTTCTTGCAATTAATAAATTATTTTTTGTGTAGCAAATTATGAAAGTTCACCTAGAATGCTTTCGTTGCCGCTGTGTGGTCCAAAATGTAGCATAATTTGCATATTTGTACATCGTCTTCGAGTTTATCTTATTACTAATTGTTCGAGGAGTTCGAGGAGTAAAACAGTTTTTCATAGTGTGTCTTAGATAAATTTGGATTGTTTTCAATATAAATATAAAAAGAAAAACCCGAGGGGCACCTCCTTTCACCTACTGGTGGTTTGTCTTGGTACAGGAAAATATAAACTCTCGTACAAAACGTATGACTTACCCGGGTAGGCGGTTGTAGATTTAAGGGGTATAAATAGAAAAATGGTGTAAAAAAATACTTAGAATAAAAAAAAAAAGTCGGTTTTCGGCAGAATGATAGAGAACATGTTGCTTGAGGCATTCCAGGAATTTCGAGTCGATATAACTGTTCAATTCGAAGTAATTGCAAAATAAAAGCGCAAAACTTACCCAGGTAGGCGGTTGTAGATCTGAAGGTTAACATGTAAAAGTATGTTAACCCGCATTCAACCTCCACTGCGTGATTAGTTTAAACCGTTATGTTCTTTTAAGCGAACCGTTAGCGTTCAAAAATCGAAACGAATGCATGTGTCGCGCTTTGTATAGCTTCAGGCGCTAAATGTGAACCAGCAGGAAGAGGAGAATCAAGCCCGGGGCCTCATTTACTCTTTTACCGGAATTTGTTTTGTTGCTCCTTTGGAGTTTAAACATTTGATCCTATCTCGGAGCTTCAATACCCACCACTATTCGGCTGTCGTCGCCAAGCAAAATATTTACCTTTTCACCAAGGTTACTTCAATAAAGCTTCTAAGCGCAGGACCACACTACAGCGTACCATACCAAAAAACTGGTACAGTCAAGTGACAGTGTACCATACCAAATGCCATCCAGCACTTGTTGCAGCGCACCATACCAAAATCGGTTTTGGTACGCTGTAGTGTGGTCCCGTGGTGACACAACAAGGGTCATGCAGGTCTACACGGCGACACTCCTGCAACTGAGTTTTCCGCGGCCACGGAAGTGTTAAAGTAATCAAAAAATAACCCAAGTCGGCCATCGTGTATGTCAAAAGTGTCGCAGACTGCGTTATCACCAAGATAAATACACACTATATTCAGTATTTAATCATCTTGGTTATCACACTGGATTGTCAAACGAGAATGACGTTGGAGTGGCTGGGGGTCCGTTGGTGAAATGAGCTTGCTCATATAACTGAGCTGCCATTGTGTGGAATTTGCTGTATCTGGCATGTTAAGCTCGATTTGAAAGTGATTCATGTTTCTTGATTTTAGTAACAATCAATTACATGCATATTTTATTTATAATATTTCTGCATTTCAATCTTGAACTGCCTAAAACCGCATGAACCGAAGGTGAATAATATAAACTCCCACTCCTAGGTGGCCTGCCTTGTCACAGTACCAAGAGGCACCGTTATATCAAACTGTATGCCAACATCAAGCTTTGACAGTCCAGTGATTTTGCCATGCCACCATTGGTGACCAGTGTGATAAGGCCAAGAAACTCCCGGTCGCAGGAGTGTCGCAGCGCCGTGTAGACCTGTGGTCATAAGTTGAAATGTGGAATATGGAAAAATAGAATAAAAAATTTCGTCGTGACTGTTTTACGTTTGGAACCATAGTTTACGGTATTTAACACGTTGCGTACCAAGCGTTTTAGCACAACTTTTAGTACAATTTTTTAAATTACAATTTGTTTATTATATTTGTTACCCCGATTGTTTTCGAAGGCCAAGCAAAAACTTAGCTCTCCAAAAAATTTATATAAAATATTACAATAACTTTTATGTTGCATTTTAATTTATTTATGGGACAAAAACTTTTTAGAACTAGAACTGCTGTCACCCATATTTGGGTGACGCGGTACGGAACGTTTTAATAATAATCGGTGAAAAATATAAGTACAGTTGGTCCCCGCAGTACGCGAATGTTTGGGACCGAACGCAATAGCGTATATCGAATTTTCGCGTATTGCGGATTTCCTCTGCCATATCGTTTATACCTCATATTGAAGAGTTGACACTGAGAGGAAACCGCTTATTTAACACATCTTTTATCCAAATAACTAATAAGCGTTCCATTTCTTATATTGCATAATTATATCTCTGTTAAAAAGTGCATATTGAAAACTTCATTCTACCAAAACAAAGTAAAATTGACTAATCAGAACTCGAGCAACGCTATGAGCTGTCAGTTTTAAAAAATCGCGTATTGCGAATTCGCGTATATCGAGTATCGCGTACTGCGGGGACCAACTGTAAAGTGACCTCTGAATGGTCCTTACAAGGTAAACACTTTTTCAACATATTTTTTCTTTCCATTCTAAAAAGATTACGCTCTGGGTAAAATCCCGTTAAAACCCCAAATGAAGCCCCCACAGCCGAAATCACTGTCGTGGCTACGCCATTTGAGACCGTCTTTCGGCCACAAACACTCTCTTCTGAGAGTGGCCTTGTCGCACTAGGGAATGTCGTACCACATAATACTAATTATAATTATTTTCACTTACCGTTCCAACGGGCTATCAGAAAAACAACGTGATCGGATTGAATGAGAATAAACCATCGTACACAAACAAAGATAAAAAAAATCATTATTGTTATCCTCTGTGTGAAATATGAATTTTGAAAAATTGAATTTCTCAATATCATGTTTGATGCCCGACTGGTAATAGCGCTGATGACAAAGTTCTATTTCTTTTTCTAAAATATATTTCTCGTTTGTCTAATTATCTTGCAATACAGCATTGTATTCGATAGAAATTTACTTTCATCAATAATGATGAATTTCAATGTGTCTTTTCTATAATTAAATTTATTTAACCAGTGCTTAGTAACTGATTTGATACAATCGTACATTTTTGTTTGATTTGTACATTAACGAATCGATCTTACACAAGTGAACAATAAAAATAGTAAGAAATGGTTAGTTATTCATTTATACTTTGGAAATATCATGTACAATGCTCGTGCTCGTACAAATGATTTGGAGGAAAGATTTCGCGCATATAGGAATATAGTTTGCGAATTAAAATACGAGCAATGCGGGTACATGGGTCTGCATTTACTTGTTCATTATCGAATAGGAATCATTTGGTTTACTTAATATCTAGCAAAGAGGAACATTTGATCAGTTTGAGTTATTTTAAAAATGTTTCTTTTGTGCTTTATTTCGTCGATGTCATCAATTTTTCTTTGGACATCATAGAATCATCGAACTCAAGTGTCACTTATAAATCTTACGTTTCGAAAGACTAGCATTCATGTATTGAACAAAAACATTCAACAATAGTTTAATCGCATAATATATTCACTACACTTAGGCAAGTTGTCACGTCAAAACTGGGCAGTGGGAGTACAAACATAATTTCCATATTAATCAACACTGGATTCCGTGCCGAAACGCCAACCCATATTGGTGATGTGCACAATAGGAACAAGAACGGTGAAAAAGAGAGACTATCTGAACGATGTGTCTTCCATGAATTATTTGCATACATCTTTAAACTTCTCTAGAATGTGACTCGTAGACTGCGTGGTTAGATTTTATCGGAACATTGTTTTAAAATACTAGTAATGATTTAATGAACGAAAGCTGGCTTACTTTCCTCTTCGGTTGATATACACAACAGATTGGACTAAATAGAAAAAAAATCAAATAAAATGAGAGAGACATGGAGTATGTTGTAAGATGACTATCTTAGATGGTGTTTGACTCGCGACTGTTTTCATTGCTTTCATTGAGGGAAGAATTGATCGTGGCTCCTGGTGTAGTTTGTGCCGTTGTCGTTGTTGTTGTTGTAATCACCGAAGATTCGGAGTTGCTTATCATAGAAGAATGTTTCGGTGATAGGCTCTGCGCTTCTGGTGGTACAAGACCTTCCTTGATTCGTTTCTTCTGCTTCATCCTTCGGTTTTGAAACCATATTTTTACCTACATTAAGTATGAAAAATGATTTTTTTTGAGCATGTGTTTGCTTTACCACCTTTTTCTGGTTTAATTACCTGCGTTTCATTTAAATGCAATGCATTTGCAATCTCTATTCGTCTTGCTCGCGTCAAATATTTGTTGAAATGAAATTCTTTTTCTAGTTCCGTTAGTTGCTTGTTGGTAAAATTTGTTCGTCCAGTACTGCTGTTGTTCATTAGGAAGCTGGTCTGATGTGGTGAAACGGTACTGGGAGCAACTGATGAAATAGTAGTTTATGTGTACAAGCGTTGATTCCGTTCGTTAAGGATACATTCCAAGAGGAAAAATATAAAATTAGATTGGTTTGATTTTCATAAGATCACAAATTGCGAATTCAGATGCTGGTACCTACCTACAGTTGGATGGTTCGGAACTCCTCGTAGGGGATCTAGAACATGTGCGGGGATATGGTATTCTGGAGGAGTTTGTACTGGTCCAGATTTATTCACTGTAAACAAAACAAAACAAGGAGGAAACATGTTTTAGATTCTTACTTCTGATAGTATGCATAAACAATATTTATTTTTAGCAGATATTTATCCTGCGGTTTCGTAGAGGATGCATCCGCAGAAATGTGACAAAATAATTGGTTGTTCTTAAGCAGAACTATAAATTAAAAACAAAAATTACTAAAATTAATTTAAGGATCAGAATGTTCTGTGTATGTATGCAATTTACATGTGCTATTACAATAGGAGTAGTACGTCAGTTATCCGGGCCGGATTAACTGGCGGGAGGATTAATCCGTGTGTCTAAAACAGGCAGTTTTACAATCGTGTGGTAATTTTTCAATGAACGTCAGCTTGATAAACATAGTTTTTGTTCTTTCTTTTAAGTTGTTTTTAAAATTTGAGTTACTGTTAACATTGTGACTCAAATCGTGCATTATAAACGTATGATATACATGTTTGACATATCTGTTGACCCGGCTATCCGTGGAATGCGATTATCTATTGATAATATGTTCTTCTGTATCGAGTGTATCTTTTTTATTGTAACGACTGTCTTAGGTGATGCTGGCCCGCAATAATGATTTGAACCCCTTCGTCAGAGGCGCATAAAGCGTTCAGGGGACCCTAAGCAGCTATAAGTTGAATGCCTTATAAACATGCAATAAACCACTCAGGCTAAATATTTCAAAATTTCAGTTTTGATAAAACAACACATTTTTCATAAAGGATCAAAATTGAATTGAAGTACAATTTTCCTACATATTATTTCATTGTAATGCTTTGATTGCCAAAAGCCTGATTAGCAAAACCTTACTTCATGCGGAACAATCAATAACTTTTAAACAGAATAATTTTCCAAGAATATCAGTTTTTGCCAAGCAAACTAACAACTTATTTCTTTATAATTATCTAATTAAATTTACAATCGTCAAACACGTTTATTTGTTTATTTGTTTGTTTGTTTAAGACACTTGTCGGCCTCCGTGGGCTTCACAAGACATAGTTACATTTAAAATGGTTATTTACTGGACGTGATACAACAAGGACTCATCTGGACACGTATCTTAATTCCTCAAACAACTCTTGAGTGTTTCTATTGAGAACACGTGTTAAAAGAAAAACCACAAACAATGTTGAGCAAAATTACTATATTTGGAAATGTGCAGGACACTTCTTTTGCTAATCTATGTCCATTATCCTTATACAACTATGAGAATTTTTCTCTTCTTCAATAAAATAAAATGTTTATAAATATTATTCGGATTCGACTCAGGCTTACTAAACCCTTGCGTATATAAATTGTGCAACATAGGACCCCGATCTTGAATGGGATTTCAACCCGCTCAAGTTGTTGCATTTTACCAATGTTTTGGTATTACAAAATGTTGTAGCAAATGGGTATGATTGATACCACGTTGTAAATGGAGCAGAACTCTATCCTCCTTACAAAATTCTATCTACACAGTATAATATGAAATCTACGCAAACCCTGTCTATTAAAGAGAAATGTACGATTTAGCATTGATCGATTACCCGCACGATCACGATTTAAGTGAATAAGACAGGATTTTTTCTAAACTTTCGAATTTAAAAGAACTGTGTAACGTTAGAAATGCAAAATAAAATTAATTTTTCTTAGGAACTCAAACATAATCCGGGTATGCATTAACCATTCTATTCTCATACCTCGCAACCATTGTCTTGAAAGCTGCATTACTTTTTGCAAGATATCAAGAACTGTTTCCAATCCAGTGTAAGCAATGTATGTTATATCGGGTCCGGTTTGAGACGCGATGAGTATGCTCGATCGATTACTCCGTACTTTGCAGACAGGAAGCTTCACGTACCTTATCTTGACATCATGTCAATCCGCAGGCCAAATGGACTGAGCTGAAACATCGATACAACTCGCAGTCGCATTACGTTACGATACCTTCGAATCACTATCGGAGCAGATACCAGCGCTATGCAGTACACTGCGGCAAGGCTCGGAGAATGTACATTTGGTGGATTTTTGTGGCCAGCCCTGTCTACCTCATGGGCGCTTTGTGTTTATCTATCGGTAGCAAATCAAATATTTGGTACACTTTATTATGTTCTACTGCAACGGGACGCGATTACAGCTCGCACTAGTCGAAGACCGGAGTACAAGCTTACGATTACGGGTAGCTAAGGTGATTTCTTTTTTCCTTTTTTCTAATGTTTTCAGCCTATCGTCTGGTTGAAAGGTCCCAGCATATGTGGGGCTGCAGTACTTGTGATAAACATTTATTTATTGATAAGACTCGTTGCTACTGTTTCCGATGGATCGTTTCTATCCATTTTTTTCGATTTCTATCGCAATCGTTCTGTATGCGATGTGAATGTCTGTTTTTCATTCAGTTATGGAGTATCATACACTGCTTAAAATTGAACAAGAATAAAGTCCATAATACAGAGTTCAATGTTTATAAAATAATTTATACATTGTTTTAGGTTTTGGTTGTGACATATGGATTCATACAAATACTTATATGGGACATTTCAAACAGATTTGTTGGGTGGCGTAAATTTGATGAAGAAGAAATTCCCAACTCTTGCAATGAAGCAATAAGAATAACAATATCATCAATCACCTTGTACATCGAAGGAGATGACCAATCTTCTTTTAACAAATTCGCGCTATTCACTTAGCTTTTTCTATGAATATGCTAAATGCATGGAGATAAAGACCATTGGGAGATGATGCTATGCATAAAAAATCTCTTTTATTTCTTATCAGATACACTCAGCGAACATAAGTATCGCGGTGGTAACGACCGATGTCATCGTATCTATTTTGTTCCCCATAATTCAAGGATGAAACATTACTTCCGATTCATAGCATCATCCCAGCTTATCTCCATCATCGGTCCCTTAGCACTACCAAACCGGATGGATTTGGGGTTGGAGGTGTGAACTTGTTGAAGTTCAAAACGAGCACTAATTTACAAGCCGACAAGCCGACAGGCGAAACCAACCAGCATGCGGTGGGGGCCAAGTGCGGTGACTGACAGACTTAATTAATAGATTATACTTTCCAATCGCGACGCGATGCGACGGAAGGAAGGAACGGGGCCGTCTGACTTGAAACGGGATCTTGGGTGATGGTGATGATTGTATTAGTGGCCTTCATGGAAGATGGACTAGGCTCAGGCTGTCGAAGTGACGGTGTATTAGAGAGCAATTTATGAGAGAAAGAAGGAATCATCAACTTTAAGCTTTTTGGCAAGAGGTATTTCAAAGTTCAAATATATTAGGTATAGAATTTTGACACGCATCAGCGCTCCACAATCCACGAGTTGAGTTTTCACTATAAGCCCCAATGTATTTGTTGTTATGTTTTGGATCCCTTTTAAAGGAGGATAAACTTTGAGCTATTGTACACGTACCGACGGCTTTTCTTCCGAAGTTGTCAGAGAATTGATGGGATTCGAGTACGCGGACAGCAAAAAGGATCTGGACTACAAGCGGACGGTAGCTCATAGCCAATATTGACAATAGCTCGAAGCTAGGGGTGGGTGGGTTTCGAATTTGTGTACAGCTTGCGTAAACAAAACATGCGCCATCCCATAATTGACAGCAACGCACTGCACTGGGGACCCCTTAAAAGCCTCCAGTTTATTTGTACGGTAATCGATAGCTTTTGGCTATGCAACCAGCTATGTCAACAATGGATGGCGCAACGGCTCATTGACGAGGTGTCCATTCTTAACGGTACAAGTCCTGAAAGTTCTCCGAGTTTCGAAAGGATTATTACTGCTGCCTCGGTAAACGGGAAAAGCCTAACCTCACGGTCGGCACGAGATACGCTTGCTGGAGCATTTAACGTAGGCGTCGGCGGCCGAGAATCGACCAGCCACTTGACTTGACGATCTATGATAAACAATAAACTCGTTCATGTCGCGTGTCGCATGTCGCTCGCTTTAACTCTGATAGGCCAGGGGGAATGAACTTTGCGTACGAGTATAGTTTTCGTGCGGCTCACAGCGACTCACGTCGTTACGTGACCGATCGCAGGATCGTCGTCATCGTAGGGACGTCCAATGTTGCCCGTAACTCTAACGTACGTAGTGGAGTGTAAATAAAACGGCTCCGCGACCACAAATCTCTTAGAAAGACACAATGCCATGAGCGGGATAGAATTACCGAGCGTGTGGCCACGGGAACAGCCGCGTCAATGAACGATGCATCCGCTGTCGGTAAGTCTTGCGATATAGAAACTGATCTGTTTGTTCATATTCAACAAAAGAGAAAAAAAGAGTTCGCGGATATATTTCTTTAACCTATGCTGTTAAGTTGAGTGACGTGTTAATACCGAGAACTATTGGTGGGCTTAAGCCGTGCAAAGTGATATTTTTTCATGGCCGCCAAATCATTCATGCTAGGCTCTAATTCAAGAAGGTCAGGTTTTAAGATTGTTACACTAACGAAAAAAACCATAGATCTTTTGCACCGATAAACAGATCACAATGATGGTACGTGGTACGAGGCATACAATTACTCCATTTTTCTTTAAATAAAATTGCAAATGCAGAAAAGCAGTCAAAAAATTATCAATTGTAAACGTAATAAGACGGAAAAATTCATTGAACCAATATTGCGACAATAGTTATCCTTATAACTTAGTATAGACAAATTTATGACTAGTTGAAGTTGTATGAGTTCAATATACTAATATATTTGGTGTTGTACTAAGTTGATTTTAATTGTAGATTGTTAACGTCTTAGGACAATAATTGGAATACGCAAGCTAGATTTCAACATAAAGGCTCAAGAATTTGCTGTATGCATGAAATCAGTTTGATCTAAAGAAGGAAACAAACTGTGACCTAACCTATAAAATGTTTTCCTTTTTGTCGCCCTCTTCGTGGTTTGTTGAATTTGATAATGGAGTACAGTACCCAGCCTGCTCAACACTCATGAACTAAGTTTAGGCGTAGTAAACGAGAACGATGTCCGCGACTTGCTCTTTCTAGGCAAATACATTAATTCGCCATATGACAGGGAACATGGGCCAGCACTTTTCGTGCTGCTCGTGCGAGTTATTCTGAACGGCGAATTATTGCCATCCCCCGAAAATGGATAAGGCGACTCGAACGATGCCAGACGATGGCCACCATTCTGGCGCTGGTTTATTTCTCGTCCAGCTATTGCTTGTGCGCGTGCTATTTTAGGAGCCCCGCTAATACCTTCAGCCTGGGAAATGCCAAGCGTACTAGACCGATGGTCGATCGAAATTCCTCAGAGAAATGTGATTGGCATTGATTTGAAGCAAATTCCAATTTTCTGGACCCTTTCAACTGTGCGATCAGTGTGCGATATAGAAAAAGCGACACAAAGTCGAGGACGTGAAAGGCATTCGTTGGTAGAAATTTTCGGTTTACCGTAGATGAACAATTGTTTGCTAGCTTTCGGTTTATTTTATCAGAAATGACCACCAGACACGATCGTGTTAAGGAATCGAGCAGGATGCAATCAATGATTGTCCGCTCGGCAAAGAATACCGATGCTTTCACAAAAACTTTTTTCTAATCTAATATCAAAATCACCCATATGTACAAATTATACAGGTGCTCTTACAAAAATGTTAAATATTCGATATTATAAGTCAAGGATTGTTCATTGTAGGGCTGTTTACGGAAAATAGGATCAATCTCGTAGCAGCATGTCTAGAGTACATTTCCATCGATCAATACTTTCCCTTATCTTAATTATAAGCAGACAAAGTTTGAGTATTTGAGATAGAGACCAACCATGTAAAACCTTGTCTGTAGACCTGTCTTTATTCATAATTCCTTTTTTGTGTTATGTTTAACGGCGCAAATCACGCGTATGCGGACAGGTTTATCAACTAAACTTTCTGCTCGTCGAGATAAATGTGTCTCCCGGTTACCGGTGTCTGTTGGTCAGCTACATGAGATCATTAATTATGGTGAATAACACCAGAATCAGCTGCGACAGAGCAAATCTTTTTGTTTCACTCTAGAAACTTCGCTACATTTTTCATAAACAATTCTTCTTGATATTCGTTTTAATGGATCGTAATCGATCCGTGAACTGGTTTTCCAAATATTGCTTTTTTAATCTGATTTATGAATTCTACAGGAAACTGTCCGTGACTAAATGTTTTCACTCATGAAACTTCAATTCCCAATCACGTTCGTAGGCTTGGTTTTAGAGTTAAAAACATTCACTTATTCAATTAAAATGTACTTTATAGTGCTGCAATTATCGTAAAATATCACATATCAAATATCGTAAAGTGCAGAGGCTAGAACTCAAGAATAGAAAAAAAATCTCGAAATCTACGAAAGGTCACAAAAGTGTAACACGCCATACACCTTCGAAGGAATCTCTCTGTGGTATGTAGGCTATACATACTTGATGCCATTGGCCGCACTGTGTCGCATTAGCGACTTTGGGCCGGCAAAAGAGACGCAATGCAAGGACCACAACAATGAGTAAAAAACATCTAGAAACAATTTTTGGAACCAAAACACGCAAACAGCTGGTGTTTCGAAGCGCGTGAAGGAAATCCGCCCTCGAGACACCGTTTTCTTGAGGTCCTTTCTTAGTTCTTAGCATGGGCTAGTTTTTACGATCCGCTTGAAACGCTCAAATGTAGTGGTTCGTTTCGTGGAATGGACTGAGGCGGGTGTTCATGACTCCTGGAAAAAGGGTGGAGGGGGTCTGAAAACAAAATAAAAATTCACCACGTTGTTCCTAATTACTTTATGGAACCTTTGTGAGAATGGGGATCGGCCCTGAAGAAAAATGATATAAAAAACTACCTTTTACCGTCAATCCGCATCCCTGCGGTGTTTGTGATTTTGAAGGTGAGGGTGGACCGTAAAGCAAAAAATAGAAATCAACTAACCATGGTGGCCACTGGAGTATACATTTGAGCAGTAGCGGTGACCGAACACCCCTCTCGGTATCACCGATTCGTTGCGTGTCACTTGATGTGAAAATATTATAATTATGTGCCGTGATAAAATCTTCTATTTATACAGCGTGTGGGGGGCAGTTACGGACAGAGCACAACTTTCCCGGTGTCTAGACTGTAGACGATTTGAGTTAGAAAATAGGAACGTTATACCACGACGAATCCCTTCTCAAAGCATATTGTACTTATTTGTACAATAAACTGGAAAGACGAAGTCCCATACTAAATTAACACCAACGGGTCATGTGCGATATTTTATAGTATTTGTTAACTTTTGAGATTTTCAAACTAGTCAAACCGGTTCCCATCGCAAGCTTAAATTCACCTGCCCCTTATGTAACTTCCCAGTCCTAAGAAAGAGTGTCATGTTACTGATATTGAGACGCCCGTCTGAAAGGTCGTCATCGTGCGTGTCGTCGGTGGGTTTTCGTTGTCATTAGATCGTAATCCTAGCGGACGAATAGAACCCAGTCCAAACAATTTAGAGATATCTTTACCGTTGCACCGTTTGGCGATCGGTAATGGAGGGTAACATTGGGTTTTTAGGTTCGTGGCAAGTGGCGGTGATTATCGAATTAAACTTTTCTTTTCGACTGCTTCTACTGTGGCCACCAAAGACACTACTTCGCAAATGGGTGTCCATGTGAAACAACGCTTCTGGCGCTTCTATTCTTTAAGGTGGTCATTGGCAGAAACTTGACCATCACGTTTGAAAGCGCTTCAAGGAAGCAGGTAAAAAGAAACCAGCTCTGCTAAAAGAAAAAAAGTCAAGCACACGAGGGGAGCAGGGGACGAAATTAATATTTGTTCGTTTGTTTTCGTTTTGAGTGACACTCAAAATTGCTGCCTTTGCTGCTGTTGCTGCTGCTGTCGCCAATTGCGAGGACTAGTTGGGCCTATTGCGATGGTTGACATATTTGACAGTGGACAGTTTGCCCAATTGAAACCTAATGGAATGGTCGGCGTCAGTCTCGCTGTTCTTTGCGCTACCGTTCGCGGCATGAATATCGATCCTTTTACTCGGTCAAAAAAGACCAAGAGTGCCAGGACCTTTACTTCTCCGTCAAAGCCAGAACGTTTCACTTTCGTCTTCTGTAACGGCGCCGGCAGTGACCTTGGAAGCGCGTGAAGAAGTAGGTGATTCCTTTACTGGTTCGTATGCTTCTTATCGTGGCAGCCAACCAACTGGTACAGGTTTTGGAAGTAATGGCAATAGTATTCAAATGGGAGAGCGTAGTCACGCACCCGCAGTAGGTGGTACACCATACGCTTTCGGAACGAATGAAGGGTAGGAATAACAGTATCCAAATGAGTAAGAAATAGCGCAGAGGTCGTAAGGGAAGTTTGTTCACCTTTGTCGCTGTATTGGGGTTACCTGGTGTACCAAACCAAATCGTGAACATTTTTCTAAAAGCTTCGGTATAATTATTTTGTTAGAAAATCAATAATGTTATAGCATGAATGGTATCGTTATCGCGGATAATCCGGAAAATGTTTAAAAATTAACGTCAACATTTGATTCAACAGTTGAAAATGAAACACAGTAAAAAAAACAAAGTAACATAGTTCATATTAACATAGCAGTAAGTTTGGATTTCTTACTCATTCTTGGGTTTGTTTTTAGCAGTTTATAGTAAGTTTTGAAAAGTCTTCTGTCAATTTACTCAATAGACGGTGTTTTTTTAAGGAGAACATATTATTCTGTGGATAATACTTATGTGCGTTATAGCGAAATATTTTTGAAAGTAACTGATAATCTCACCGTTGATAACCCAAAGACTAATGTATACTAGTTTTAAGAATTGTTGAGAGACTTATTGTAATTAATGCGTGTTAATATCTCACTATAACGGTGTCTTTCCAGGTCCATATTGCTTTTATTATTTCAATTATATCATTAAAAGGGGTCCATGACAGTCGAGCGGTAGCGCCGATTAGAAAATCGCTCCATGAGCGCTGGGGCTCACCACCTTGACGGCGTGGATTCGAGTCCCAACCGAGACAAGAGGGATGACTATCTATGTACACAAAGGGAAAAAGTCGAGTAAGCCCTTAATGAGATAGGCATGGCCGAAGACGTTCGCAAACAAAGAAGAAGCATAATTTTTGCAGGTTGCTATCCTTGTTTGGAATTAACTTAAATAATGTTGGGAGTGGAATTTGCTAGCCCACTTATCTCTATTCGAACAATCATTTTCTTAGCCCCACAGCATACTCAAACGGATGTTTAAGTTCGTCGTGTTATCGTGTGACATTCAAAACTTGTCCGTTATACCGTTTCATTATGCTCCCGACCAAAGATAAAGTTGACCGGTACCCACTTTTATCGCCATTATTTTCCCATCGATTGCGTACATGATTGTTAATCTCGCGGTTATGTTCACAAGAGATCGGGTTGATGTTTGTTACGCTGTGACGTCAGTGAAAATCACATTTTGTCTGTTTGTTTTGTTACGTATTTTACAGCACTTGTGGGCATTATCACTGAGCGCCAACGATAACGAGTCCCTGGCCGTAGCCTACGGGCATTTGAAAATTTGAATTACGACCCCTTCAATGGGCGGCAAGGCTTCGGACCTCACTGATCCTTTTTGGGGCGGTATAATTTATTGCCCATATTTATAGGTTTTCTTTGCAGTCGCTTTCCAGTGACTTTACGGAGTGTCACGTGGTCTAGTGTGTTTTGTTATGGCAAACAAATGTAAGATTGTCGAGTTTGATTAAAAGTTTTCGGGGTTCGGCGACATCACTGCATTGTGTATGTGAAACAATAAGAAGCTTCATAATCTATTCGGGGTTCAAAGATGGTCTCGTACAGCATAGAAAATGGAAGTTGAATGGGTTTGAAACGTGATTTCACCTTACGCAAAGCATGTCTAAAGGCATGAAATGATCGTTTCTTCTCTGGTTCAATGTGAGTTAGGTACGAAGAAAAAGGATATTCTACTGGGAACAGTACTCCCTGTGGGAGTTGTATCCCGTCAGGAAGGGAGTTCAACATTTGACAGACACAATCGAACGTCCCTAGCATGCTAGCGGGGCGGGCCCCGAGGATTGTGGTTATCCAGGTGTGAAGGAACCTAGGGACCTTTGAAAGGTGAAAATACTCACTTGGAGGCTTTGGCACGTTTCGTTTGACTTGCATCCACTTGTAGGTGGGTGCATTCGGGTGGTTTGGCTGCTGCTGATGCTGCTGTTGCTGTTGGTGCTGATGTTGCTGGGAATGTGTAAGCTGGTGTTGTTGCTGCTGTTGCTGCTGTTGCTGCTGAGAGTGCATACTCTGCGTGGTATGCAAACCAGCACCATGATGGTGATGCTGTTGGTGCAGATGTTGGTGGTGCTGTAAGTGTAGCAAACTGTTTCCAACACCTCCACCACCATTACTATCGCCATCGTCTGACACATTCGCGCTCGCGAGCAAACCTTGCGACTCCAGCAGTGCCGATGTCGTCGAAACACTGGAATTACACTGCCCAACTGTGAGCTGCTGTTGGGTATGCTGTTGTTGCTGCTGCTGTTGAACAACAGCGTCCGGGTAAAGCTGAGGATGTCCCCAGCCAGCTCCAGCAACACCCGCACTATTTCCGCCAGGACCCACTCCGGGAGAAGTTGGATTGTGCGGATGTGGAAGGTGATGATGATGGTGATGGTGTGGGTGGTGGTGGAGATGGCCGTGGGACAAATGGTGATGGTGTTCACCGGCAACGGCATCGTCCGCCATGCCACCGGAAAATGGAGACGGTCCATAGCGATGGAGATGCAATTTGGTATCGTGGTGTGCCAGGTACGGGGTCGTGCCCTCTACGCAATCTTGCGCTTGTGCTTGATGGTACATCGCATAGTCCAGGTTTGTGTAGCTGAGTCCATTATCCGCACTAATGATACGGTTCTCTTGGAAGGGTACCGTGGGCGCAGTCTGACCGCCAGGGCCGTAGTAAATGCCGCTCTGGCTATCACCACTTTCAAAATACAAATCGGTGGTCGGTGAACTCGAGGTAGTAATGCCGTACTCGATCGCGGACGGACTGTAAAGGTGGGGCGTATGCGTATAGGAAGCCTGGTGCACGTTGGCAGGAGGAGCATTGGAACAGTTGTTGGGAGCACTGCTCGGCGTGCTGTTGTTGTTGTTGTTGCTGCTAGAGGTCGTGGTGGTGTTGCTGGTACTGGTGCTTCCAGTGGAACTGTTGCCACTATTGCTGTTGCTTGCTGGCGCGTTAACATTGTGCGCCGAGTTGGCTAAATGAGTCGAATTTGGATGCTGCTGATGCTGCTGCGACTGGGAAGGACCGCAGCTTAAACTGGTTGTCGAGCTGACCGCCGTGGTTTGCCGTTGGTGCTGGTGGTAGTGATGGTGGTGATGATGACCCGACGTAAAGTAAGGATACCCTCCGGATCCAAGGTCACTGTTCTGAAAACCACTGGTGTGTGAAGAATGATTTCCGTACATACTTATGTCTATCATATTGGCGGGACGCGCAGCTTCAGTAGCGCGGGCACGGTCGCTTTCGATTTATTCTTTGAATTTTATTTTTCGTATCACACTGAACCGTATAATTCCACCACTTTAGCCTCAACAGGAACCCGGAGGTGAGGTATGGATATTATTCAAAAACACCACATATTACACGAAACTCAACGACCACTGATCACTGAAAAATCATTGTAGATGCACTTTACGACCAAACAAGCCTTCTCATTGTCTGCCACGAGCACACCGCACTTAATCCACAATGACTATAGGCAGTTAAAATGTGCGATCAACTAACGATCGCTTTTACTTATTGTGGGTTATTTTCTCGTACGACCGACTCGACAAACGTCAAAAACGCGCAACCGCGCCAACGTCTTTGACCAACTGATGCCAAACTCACGCGTCAAGCGACCCTGTACTCGTCGGCGTGGACGTTGTTGAGGTGTTGGTGTTATCGGCTCCTTCACACACACCAGCGGTGTAGATCTCTCGGTTTTATTTCATGTCCTATAGTATTCTCTCTTTTACCCGCACATGGTAGGAGGAGCTATCGTAACTGTAGACTTTTGGTCTTTCTCACACTAAGAAGGCTCTTTTATGTTGACCCTTTTCTCGCTACCGATGAGATGCGGTCAACGAATCAGAAGCTTTGAAAATCCAATGGGGTGGGGATTCGAAAACAGATGAGAAGCGGGTAGAATTAAAGTGTTAAATTGATTCAAATGAAGGTGACGATACATTCATTTAAAAGTTAACTTTACCTATCGTTTATCGTATGCCAGTACAGTGCAAAAATAAAAGTTTGTAAGGAATTATGTAAGTGAGAAAAAGCAAATGCACACATGCCGGTTCGAAGCGAGTTGTCAAGCCTCAAGCAACAGTATAGTTAAGTCAAGTCAGAGAAATTTTTCCCGCTGCTGTAAGGGTTCTTTCCCTATCCATTGTCGTCTGCTTGTCATTCGTTTGAATAGCAGTTTCAACAAAACCTCATCCCTCGTCAAAAGCAATTGAGACATATTCCAAATTACATCCAAGAAGAGTAGAAAGGAAAGTAGCAGTAATGGCTGCCGAACATACTGTATGATCAAACGATCAACGGATAGATGCTCGCTATTTACACATTTATGTTGCGAAGGACAATGATAGCAGTAAGGTGTAGACTTTCCAGGCCAAATTATGTAAGGCGCTATTCAAAACAAAATCCGTTAAAATCTCGATAATTTTTTTTTATAGCGGTGTGGTCTGTGAAGCTCTAAATTATTTTTGATTCTTTAATTTTTCAAAATTACATGAACAAAATTCCGAAAAATTATAAAAGCAGCTAAGAATGATGCATTATATGGGTTTCTTGTCAACAATGAAATAATATTTGTTTCAATTTTATCTGTAAGTTGTTACTGTTCCATATCATATGGGATTTATGTGTTCTTCTTCTTCTTCATTTATGTGTGTGTGTGTGTTTTTTTTTCTGGCGTAACGACCTCTTGGCCATGCCTGCCCGTTAAGGGCTTACGAGACTTTTTACCCTGTGCGTACTTGGATAGTCAGTCCTCTCGTACAGGGGAGGGTCTGGTCTCGGTTGGGATTCGAACCCACGCCGTCGAGGTGGTAATCCCCGGCGCGATTTTTCTAACCGGCGCTACCGCTCGGCTGTCGCGGATTCCCTCATTTATGTGTATATTTAACTAATAATAATCATAACAAAATAAAACTAAAATGAATGAATGAACTGAACGGATACTACGAAATGGGGTTGTATATTATCATGAGCAGCGTGAATAGCAGTCTCTATTTGTTCCTCTGCTTTGATTTAAAGAAACATCAACATCATGTTGATTGTATCAAAAAAGTAACGGACACGCAACTATACATTAAAGAAGGTAAACACAGAATCTTATAGGGATAATACTGACAGTACAGATATACAGTAAAAACAGTGTATACATTTCTAAGATAAAAATTAATCCTTAGCTCCGTTGCAATAGAATTGGTTGAAGCTTGATTTTAGGTAACACAAGTGGAATAGAACACAAAATGATTATAAATGTGTATGAATGTTTCATTGTGTAATTGATTGCTAGAAAACAAAATTGGAATGTTTGCAAGTATACCATCAATTTTGTAGAATAGTAAAGAAAAAAGTTCCACCCATTATTGGTAATTTCTATAATCATTGTACTTCATAAAAACAATCAAGCTTGAATCGACTGCAAATCTAGTTCTGACTTTTTTTCTATTCACCTAGTTTAAACCCAAAATTCAGTAAATGTTATTGTTACATCTGTGTAATTTGCTATTGACAATTATGTAGTATGCCTACTTGAATATAGAGTAACTAATGCATTACGCTCGAAAACGATTGATCGGTACGACCATAATCAAATCGTTTTCTTGGTTTGATAACATTTTTATTGTTGATTTGGTTGTACACTCTATTATATCTGCAAATTTTGTCTGATTATGTTTGGTTGGTTTTACTTAACTTAGTGTCATATTAATTTGTTTTTTTATTGATCCACGTCATCAAATCAAAACACGTCCGAGTTGGTTAAATGGACAACAGTTAATTGCGGTAACGTTTTTATCGTTGGTTCACGTATGCATTTTATTTAAAAAACACTCCTTTTTTGCCCTACGGTTGCATACAATCTCTGGCCTACCACGAAAGCGTTCCTTAATAATCTAATTGTTCGCTGTCTGTAGCAGCTTGCTGGGGAACGACTATGAGAGGATGGCTTATTTTGGTTGAGAGTACTGAAAACATGCTCTTCCAACCCATTGTATGGCCCGATTACAGTTATATCATCACGATCCGGTTGATGGATGGAACTACTCACATCTCGTTGCACATGCACATGATGTTCGCGTGTTTATTTTTGAACTTATTTCTAGCGGACTATAAGGAAACCGTTTTCTTTCTTTGAACGATGCACCTAGCGAGATGTTCAAAACGAGTCTGTAGCACTTCCAATGCCCGCTTGGTGCCGCAATCAGCAGTTGCAATCGAAATGGAAGAAAATAATTGGAGTTATCGGTGAAGTTGTTCCGTTCGAAGGCTAAACCAATTGAATCAACCATACAACCTGTCAAGCGGCCTGATCTGGACTTACAGATAGGATGTTTAAAGAAGCCGTTTAAACCAACGACATGAGCAATTCAGAGCTGCTGACCGTTGGTCATCGGATGCAAACTTTTAAGACCCTATGTCAATCGCGCAGGCACATTTGTGGAGCACCGGCAAGCATTTCATTCAATCGATGGTCCATTCCACTCCCCGCTCCCCATTCGTGCTTCACCCAGCTTTTGCTGTCATTGTGACGGCTACTACGTGTATTTGCCAATGTATCGAACAATAAATTGAGCTGAAGGGATCGATAGTGAGTGAACAAGTATTTATGTATATTGTGCGAATATAACAACTTTATTCGGCGCGCCAATGTAGAGCTGCTGCTTAAAACTCGGGAGAAACGAATATGATGGTGTAGGGCGAAATCCGAAGTGTAAAGAGGATGAGTTGGGATCGAGTGAGCCTGCGAGTAGAACACGTGAACGTGCGAGATATTGCAACCCCCTTGAAAACACGACCCATTCGGCTGTGTGTGGAATGTACGAATACTGAGACTAGTGGCAGATTGGAATAGAGGAAACTGCGTGATCTGCTGCCGGGCGTGGAGAAAGAACTACAGGGAAAGATGTCTACAGAGAGAATGAGAGCGAAACTGGGAACCAAACCTTAACAGCAACATGAATATGTACGCATTTTGAATATGAAGGTGACATGACAGCAAAAGATGGATTGGTGTTTTTCCTCCATTTTTTTGTCCGTTTCTTCCATCCAATGCCCGCTGAAAATGTCCATTTCAATCCTGCCAGTTGCCGGATGGAACGTTTCGTGCACAGTGGTGTCCCCGCGTAGCTTCAGAAGCAGAAGCACTAACAGAGACGCCAACTAGTGCCGCAATGGTAGCGGGCCTGTGTATCTGAACTCGATAGACGACAGAAGCGAGGGAGAGAGAGAGAGAGAGGGAAAGAGAGAAGGCTGTGAAAAGAGGGTTTTTGTCAGTATAGGCAGCCAGGAGAAAGATGGTAGTAAAAGTTGGAAAAGTTGGTAGTTCCTGAAGCAAATGTGGTGTGGTGAGGGGTAGGGAGCAGAAAGAATATGGTATTTACGGACGACGAATGTGCCGTATCCAATCTTATAATCTGCTTCTTCTATGATTCCGATTCTGACAATCATCGTAAGGATCCTAGCGGCAAGGAATAAGCGAAGGAGAGGCACCACGGTCTGATCTTGGCCATGTAGGACGAATCAGCTCAGGCGCTGAACCATTCGGGAAGAAAACTTCACCACCACGAGATTGGATGGTGAAAGAAACCTCCGAACATGGAGCTGGGACACAGATGGGAGTTTACGTCCACGGCACATGCCTGTGGTATAGTGTGGTTGTATTTTAGGCTGGCCAGAGCTCCGGTTGCAACTTCTCGCATGCCCAACACACCACGTCCCCCAAAGAAGCCCTGGCAAGAAGGGAATCGAATTAATATAGCTGTTACTGGGATCTCGCACTTTTTTGCCGCTTTAGTTGTTTTTGTTATTGCTGCTATAGTCCATGCTCGTGCAGCAGCAATCTTTCTTCTGGTGTTCTTTTCGCTGACAGCACTGACATGTTGTCGAAGAAATGTGTGCTCTCGAAGTGCGTACGGGTTATGGTTGATGATAGGTGAGTGAAAATTTTTCAGCTCGTGCTGAACGATGGAATGGAAAGAGTTTGTGGAAGCTACGAAATTATTTAAACGCAATCATGCAAATGGCTATGCGCTGATGTTTGGATAATTTTCTTTTTCAAAAATAAAACTTTTTCGGTTTTGAGAGTTTTACAAAAAAACATTACGCTGTACACGAAATGTACATTAGCGAATTGTAAAACAAAACAAATGTTTTAAATATATTATATATCAAATTGAAACGGCTTTTAAAAATTTTATGTCAGGGGCCGTACAAGGTACGTAGTTGGCTAGAAAAACAACAATTCCCCTATATTGTCAATAAAGTCATCAAGATTCATTGATAACGACAAAGTCTTTTTTTGTCCGTCCGATATGTAGTTTTTTTATTATTACAGTCGAACGTCGATTATCCGGGGCCGGATTAACCGGGAGGCGGATTATCTGGGTGTCTTGCAACTGACAACTGCACAACCGGGTTGAAATGTTTCCATGAATATCAGGTTGGTTCACAACATTTTTTTAGGAATAGTGCCAAATAAAATTTGTCGGATCAAAATTAGCAATAAAAATTACCATAAAAAAGAATTCAAACATTTTTATGATTAATCAACTAACTGAAACTGGTCAAAAGTGAACTAGCCGAGACAGGTATTATAAACGTATTTTAATATATGTTCGATTATCCGTGGAATTCGATTATTCGGGGACCTCCTGGTCCCGACACCCCCGGATAATCGGCGTTCACTTGTATTTATTAATAATTCAACGGACAACGCGGTCCCAGTGAATGTCTTACGAACTAATTTACAAAAATCATAACTTAATGTAACGAAAAATGCGGATCAGCAAGAAGTCTGGCTTTGAAAGTGTCAATAGATATGTGCAAAGGAATAACCCATATTAAACAAACAACCAGCCGTGATTATCATTCCACACACGATAATTAACTCGATAAGATTGAAAATAACATAAACCTTACAGATTGCTCAATGACACTAAATATTTCAAACTTTCCTCACTATTAATCTATACTTCTTAATGTGTGTCTATTAATTATAGATTTGTTTAATTTTCAAAATATATTGATTCAACATATATTGATAATAGATTACATAATTTTCCAGGACTGACTTTGTTTCAAACTTCTGGGTGCTGATATGTTTCTACCTGTGGAAGGTTGTAGAAAATGTTTGGATGTGCAATTGATTACCATTTTCGTTCAAGAAAGAATTCTTCTGAGTTGACATCCAAAAATCCGGAAATTGGTACCACGATGTCTTGACAGTTGGCAATTTGATGGACAGGTTCCTGCGTTTCTGATCCATCTATTTCCCGTATCTGACCAGGCAAGGGCTGTGTGTCTGTCCGTGATCTGTGTCTCTACAGAGATGATCCTAAATTCCCTAACGTATTCAATCTACATCCTCTTGGTATTTCAAGAGACTTACCTGAATTGATTGACTTATTTGTGGCTGTTTCACAATATGTTTCCTGTTAAATGGATATACAACGGGCAGAATGTTCTTTCTTGACAACGACCCTAATGTCCTCTCTCTTTCAATTCAATCGTTTTCTCATGTTATCACGGTATTGAGCTTTTCATAGTACTAAGTATTGTATGTTTTGGTGAGTATTTCTTCATTACAACAATCTAACACCGCTGGTATCGTGTATATAGTTGGCTAAGAGAGGTCGAAAGTCATGTCGTCATCGGATAATCCTTACGTTGTCCATCCTCAGGGGGCATTCGAAAAGGGTGTGTGCATGAAACGAGAAACAAGGTACGAAAGAACGTCACTAGCTTAGTTTTGTTGATAAATTTCACGGAAACCATAGAGTCAATCCTTTCCTGGTTTTCGCTTTTCCCAAATGGGCGTACGGAACGTGCGATTAGGGAATTGCTAGCAATTAGAGGCACGGTCAGCAGATTGAACCACATGTACAGCTGAAACGAAGGTCTCTCAACAAAGGAGAGTAGAAGCCAACAGGATAGTCAGAACATACCTACCAGCCTTTATTCTATGAGAAGTCAAGAGTGAGTCAAACGAAATGAGTAGGTGGTAAATGGGACGGAGTAAAGAGAAAAAAGGTAAGAAAAGATTGACGAAGATAATCTCTTAAACATATAAACACGTCAAGCTGTCGTACAACTGTCGAGACGATTGGCTTAAAATAAACAGTACGAGCACGAGGGACCGAGGAAGAAGAATGAGAATGGCAAGGGAACGTAGACGTGTTTTTCAGTGTGCATTTAACAGCATCCTCGGTATCGCACTCACTTGGTATGCTGTTGACTCCCCCGTATCAATGGATCAAGCACAGCGAATATGGAAAAAGAACCGTGGTAGAAAAGTTGTGCGATCGTAGTCTGTCGACGGATCTAATTTTTCCGAAAGTCATGTTCAAGTTATGAAAAAGTTTGTGTTTGCTCAGAACGAAAATACAAACTCAGGGATAGAAGCTATGGATTGATTGAGAAGATAATGGTCCCAAATCGGAAAAGTCTCAAAGCAGTAGTAGTTTTGGACCACATTGTTTGGGAAACATCCACAACTGATCTTGTGGTGTAAGATATTGACTGATAATGATACTGCTTATATTCGCTTAATTCTCTGGCGATTTTTTGCTTTTCAAATTCTGGAAATGTTCCATAAAATTGAAGTCCTTGCAATATAACTTAACTTCCTGTCCAACATTTCAAAGGAGGCATAATCATCACAGGTTCCGGTCATGCTTCAAGTTTCTTGTCGGTAGCTAAAGGCTACCCCGGTATGGACAGTAACACCGAGTTGATTGATCCTAATCGGATTATATCTACTAAGCCATGTAACCGTTACCTTGGACCTTACATTGTTTCTCGCATGTCCTTGACTAGAACTATCTGGCGGGTTTTATGCTTTCGGTTGAAATAGTCTCATACTTTCGGCACATTATTGAAATATTGCTTCCTGAAACATACTAATTGTCGAAAGACGGTGATGTGCGGAGGTGTTACCTTGCTGGTGTGTTCCTCCACGCCACGCCGGTATATCTAATTAACAGTCTAAGTGGTGTGTCAGCTGTCCAACGTGAGATGAAAACAGACGAAATTCAATTAAGAAGATATGAACGATAATAGGAATGATAATCCGTCGGTTACTCGCTGGTAGCTGGCCGTTCGGATGGCTATCGTGAAGATTGGCAGGCACGATGTCTTCGCCGAACTGGTTGACAAGGTGATGGACAAGAGAAAGGTTGGAAGTGGAACGGTGTGTTACGATGTGTTTGTATGCTTACGAAAGAAATAACGAAAGAACAAACGAACATAAAACAAATAAGTTTCTTCAGAACTTTTCTCGTAACTGATGTTGCGTTGCAACGAAGAAAAAATTAACCTTCCAGCTGAATGGGATCTGGAAGTGGTCAATTAGCGAAAATACAACGCCCATATTCAATGGTTGTGCAAGCAATAGAATGACGACTGAAAACAAAACCGGTACCACCGTAAACTCTACTGAAACCGGCAGCTTCCCAGTGCCTTACGAACGGAAGACTACCAGGAGAGTGATAGTAGGGCACCTCGATCCGTGGACTTAAAGAGGGTTGAGGGGACGAACAAGAAACTGTTAAAAAAACGAACTGGTTCTCCCGCTGTGTCTTGATTGCGTGTGATTAGCTGGTCCTTTTGGGAACGGTAGAATCGGTGGATACGTCCGCTTGTCCGGTGCGATAGCAATGGGTACATCACGTCATTCTCACGTCTCACCAGCGGACACAGAATCCAAAGTGACAAGTTGGAATATATGCGCGCACCCATCTTCGGTTTACACACTCGGTCGACACATTCAATTCGATTCCGTTCGACTCAGTTGGATTCATCGAATCTGTTGAACCGGTACCGGGGATGACGGTGTGTCTCTAACATCCAACCTTCTTCCGCACGTTTCTGCGATATCCATTCCTCCGGTATGTTGTTGTCTGATTCTGATGTATGTCATTTTCGTCTTTATCCAGCGTGCACTATGAGAATTACTAGATCACATGATTGGATTAAATTGTGGAAAAGTAAAATTCAAAATAATTTAAGAGTGGTATGTTGGTGTAAGCGACAAATTTGGTGATGGTAACATGCATGAATACTCTTGCACACATTTAGATTTTACAGACTACCAAACACGTGACCTTTGCACAAGCTCATTTTTGGTTTAGTCCACTGTCTTTCCCATTATGATGTATACGCTGGATGGCGTTAGATGGTATCAGGTGCACCTCCTGTTACAATCTTAACCTTAAGGTGGCGGTCTTGGAGGCGTTTGGTTGGCGCTGGCGACGGAGCTGGTCCAACCGGTTAAGAAAAGTGAAGAACAGATACAAGAATTGATATTCATTTATCTTTATCCAAGAATTAACTCGATACCCGGTAAGCTAAAAGTGATGTCGAGTGTATCGTCGACTGTCGATCTTCTGTGGCGTCGTAAGTACAGTGAGGTAAGGAATCTTCCTCCACCCGGTATCGGTAAGGGCAACAATGTGAGTTGGGTAGGCAAGGCAGGTGCCAGCAGCGGTGGATGTTCGAAGGAGAAGATGTTTTAAAGAATGTGTTTCAATACCCCGAGCTGAGGCACGGCTTAAGAATGAATTTTGTAGAGAAGCGGGATAACCGATGAATAAGAATGATGTTAAAATGAATGAGAAATAAAATATAACTATAACAGTCATTTGATTGTGTAACCAACTATGCTAAATTATGAATATATCAATTAAAGATACAAATCTTGTATGTAGATAATGGTTTTCTTTAGCAGCATAATTTGTATTTTTTGGCAATTTTTATTAATATTTCATCATTTCACTCACATTACAAAAAAGAATTAAATTCTGTATCAACTAAAATGTTTGACTGAAACAATAAACGAACCAACTAACATACACCCAAAGAATGGGAAGGTGGAAATGATTTGTCATATGCCATGGTGATCGTTAACAAATGTTCTCGAAATTTGGCGTATTGGTCAATAGTCGATTACGTGTAACCTTTAGACTCAACCACCTGATAAAGAAAAAAACCCCGTTGTATCCCATGGTTCCATCAACCCGTTTTCCTCCTCCCACTCTGACCCACCGAGTATGAACGTAGCCGAAGAAGGCCATTCAGTACAGTCCAGTAAGGTATTCAGTTCCGCCCTTTGGTGTACCATTTCTATGGCGAAGGTAGAAGAGTCCGGAGAAAAAAATGCTAGAAAACCGACGTAATGTAAAGTTGAAGTGATGGCAAACACACGCCCGTGTGGAAGAGCAAAGGTACGCAAGTGAAACAAATGAAGATGCATTTGACAAACTGATTGATTAGTTCACGCAAATCGACACGGCCTGTCAAGGTAAAAAAGTAAATGAACACCAAAAAACACACAAACGAATAAGTCACTGCGGGACCTGCAACGTCCGTTTGATGGACAAAGTGTGAACATAGATAAGCATTGCAAGGAATACAGGCTAGGGAGTGTGGGCTGAGTCGATTGTTGAGAAAAAAAAAAAAAATTCGGGTAAAGTACTGAGCTAACCCATGCAGTGCAGAGGAAACCCAGGTATACAGGGTGTGCAGGAATTCGGGATTGGATATCAGTCCGGTCGAATGTGCTTAATCATCTTCTTGTTAGCTTCTGCTGATAACAAAATACTACACGGTTAGTATTGTCAGTTCGCGCCTTCCAGGTTTGTTCGTACGCGAGGGGAACATGAAACCGCGTGGTGGACAGGATGTGTCTACACGTAACGCGTTAGGAGAGACCCAGTTAGGCGGAGGATCACGGCGTCCTGTTGTGGGGAGAGGAAAAAGATCCCCCGATTTATCAATTGATCGATTTTTTTACCTAAATCCGACAGCTTCGGCAAACCCCTATAGTAGGTTTCGACATGCGTCGAAAACGACTTACACTTACAATACCGTCTAAAGTGATTGCTTTTCTATTGCGTTCGCTTCTCGTCTCCTCGAATGATGTCGATACTGATTTTCTAGCAGTTTTATGCAAGACCCAAGAAGCTATCGTTCTTTTATTATTACACGAGCAACAATCCAAATTCCCGATATCTAGGTTAAGGAAACTGAACGGAGTTCAGTGACAAAACGGTACGAGACAACGCGGCTCGACACAGAGTCTATCAGGGCGCTGCTGTCTGTCTGAGCGCGTTCCTGATCGTCTCTCAAGAGCCATCTTTTCAAGGTAAGAAGCGTGAATTGGGTGGTCGCGCCACATTGGCTCAAGATGCTTGTCCATCGTTGATGACCAAGTTCTCCGGGACATTAAACAACAGATCTATTTTTTTGTGTGACACAATCTCGACCTACCCGTTATCATTTCTCTCACGTGCTTACTTATGTTTGCGCAAATCTTTCCTGAATAGCTTTTCTCGTGCTATCTGTTACGAGACCGATTTGTGCGTCCCATTGTTCTCGTCTTCGGGACACGGCAAGGGAAACGGTCGAGGTACTGTTTCGATCTGGCTGCTGCCTTACTGTCTCGTGCGCCATTTTTGTGCTGTATGTCAGCTTCCATGCAGATACGGCCGCTCCCTCCGCTCTCCATCAAGGGTCACTGGAAGATGAGGCATTTTTTCGGTCATATTTGTTTGAGCGAGAGAAAAGTGTGGCTAGTCCATGCGAGGCGGTAGCTTTTGCTACTTACTGGCTCTCCTATCGCGCTATTTTCTTCGTCAGCTTATGAATTCGCTTTTGGCTTTTCGTTCACTACCGTACGCCATTCGTCTCATACTTCCCTATGGGACCTGGGGTTTTCTGCAGTCATACACAATGGGGGCGAAAAATAATCAATCTTCGATTTTCATCGCTGTTGTCAAAATCAATAATTTTCGGGTATGTGTGCAAATGCCCGTAGAGTCTGGAGTGTATGATGTATGTGGCATTTTCTTCGTGCTACAATTTGGTGCGTTATGGCAGTTGTAACGTTATTTCGTTTCATATGTTCTTCTAAAAAGCATTCGAAAAACGCTCAATTTTATGATATTCCCTGTGAACGAGTAACGATGCGGAAACCTGAATTTGAACATACATTTTACCAGAAGCAGCAGAATGTTTTGAACTGAAATTCTCATACTATGTAAAAATTCCGAAAATCTACGAAATTCTCATACGTATTAAACGGACTCCCAAAAAAATTTATCAAAGTTTTTCGTTTTCCGCAGTTTCATATTTTTATTCGCTTCTCATTACCCATTTTTTAAAGCGTTTGATTTAGCATTCTCTTCTTGTCGTAACGACCTCTTGGTCATGCCGGCCCGTTAAGGGCTTACGAGACTTGTTTCCCTGTTGTACGTGGATAGTCAGTCCTCTCGTACAGGGGAGGGTCCGGTCTCGGTTGGGATTCGAACCCACGACGTCGAGGTTGTGAGCCCCGGCGCTCATGGGCCGATTTTCTAACCGGCGCTACCGCTCGGCTGTCGCGGACCCCCATTTTATATGTATATACGCTTTTTATACCCTGCTTGGCGATGAGTAGACAACTGCGATTATCTCAAAATTCCAAAATCTATTAGCTTGGGGATTAATGAAAAACCGTCTCAGTACGGAGCGTTGTTGTGGAAAGAACGACTGGAACTGTGAAGACCCTATCGTAGTTTAGCCTGGAAGATAGATATCAGTACGCTGGATACAGTACACAGGGATTAGTATGCACATTATTTACAATGTAAAATACTGCGTGGATGAAGAGGCCTGTGCTATAAGGCAGGGCTTCTAAGCTCACTGCGAGGCATATCCCGTGAGGCCAATAAGTTCACCAGCGAACCTTCGTGGGGGAAAGGTATAGATAAACATAATTGAGCGATTTGGAGTGCCCCGGGTTTTGCTTTAAACTTGTTATCACAACCGTACGGTAATGTTTGGGTTTTAGGATTAGGTATGTTTTCCAGGTTTGGATTAAATTTTGTTTTGTAGCTCAAACAGCAAATCTGAACAAGAGTACCAGATTATTGAGCTTCGGAGTGATTTGCGTTGATCACCCGATCGGTTGCAAGTATTTCAAATCATTGTTTGAGTTGGCTTTCAGTGATGGAAATAAAAGGATAAGTGATATTCACAGATAGTAAATTGTATAATTAATCGAAATGGATGAACATATTGGCTAGATACACTAGTAACGATTTAACGATGCTTCATTGGCATAATCGTTGGCATCAGCAAGTTGTAATGATGTAATATAAAGGATAATTAAATTAAAGCGAGTGTAGATAGCACACAACTCTTTTGCTATATTTAACATCAATTTCCACGCCTGATACCCGCTCATATTTTACATCTTTTGATGTCTAGATGGCGTATCATAATTAGACAAAAAGTTCTTACACGTAAGTTTTCATGTGATATAACTAAACATTTTTTTTTTCAGTACAAACAACAGCAGACAACTATTGTGTGCTCCACATTTTGCACGTATGTTTTGTATTTTTAGAAACTTTGTTTTATAAGGTTAAAAAATCTGAACACAGATATTATTTTATAGAACATTACATAAAACAATATTCAATGAACTTTTTATAATATGTTTTAATATTTCGTTTGTGAACTTCTTTAAGATTTCGAATGGTCTATTATGCGTAAGTAAAAACAATTATTGAGTAATTTGTTGGACTAAAACTACGCGCTAGCTTGAAAGCTCAACTTAGCAGAAGGATAAAGAGAGGAAAGAGTCAAATAGCGATTTTGCCATCACTCAAGTTGATACTACAATCAAGATTTTTGAGAACACTCATGTCTACGCGTTGTTTCAATCTGTGGGAGAAAATGAGGGGTATCCTCTTTCATTAAAGTTAGGGGGCCCCATTATTTTGAACTGGTATAAGCTGGGGCATATTACACCCGGAGGAGAATGATTAAATTTCTGTCACGCCAACCAGAATGAAGGGGTTGACTTTTATTCAATACTTGATGAGTCACATATTAAGGTACTTAATGAATGTTTGCTTGTTTACAAAATTTAAGTTCAACATTTGTTGTACTAGTATGTTACAGTATCACGAGGAAATCACATATTTATTAATTTTGTTTTCTTAATTTTGTTTTCTCTTTTCAATCTTAATGTAGGATCACGAAACTCATCCATTGTGCATTAACTAGCTCAACTAAACACATGCTGGGGCAATTTACGCCACCGTATTTTATAAACAATTAACATATAGACTGAGCTCCCCAAAGGATAATTTTATGAAACAAAAATATAGCCTACTTACTATGTTACTAAACCTCTTTATAGGTGTCGTTATCCCATCTGAGTTGGGTGATGGACGTTCAAAGTGTTAAATAGACAAATCTACAGATGATGGAAAATCATATCAAAGTCCAAAGTTTTATGCAACTTATTATGCAAGCTTGTTTACAACATATTTTCCTTCATGCAATCATCAAATAGTAGCAGACGTTACTACTAAAATAGTAGAATGTGTGTGTCAAAATTTGAATTGACGTTACATTTTCCTTGTGCTCTAATTTAGTAATTAATATATTGACAGACACATCACTGTGTTGTGGTGGCATTTGAGGCATACATACTGTGTTTCAAATTTTTCTCAACACAATTCATTGACAGCGGACAAGCGTTAGGGTAAGGCCCTCCAGTCATTTCCATTATGCTAAATGTGTATATACTAAAGACCACAGTTGAACGTATTTGTTTTATAAGAGCTTGTAATGCATTAGCCATACTTGCAGTATCGTCATATATCAAATAAATTTTAAAAGAAATATATAGATTCTAAAAAAATATTTAGGGAATAGCATGAAAAACATTTTAAAAACATTTTTTTTAAATAAGATCTTATAGGTAAGTCGCATTACCTTTTCCACTTTTGAATGTTGATGTAAAGTTTTTTTCTTTTTTCTTCTTTTTATTTATTTAAGAGATTTTGCGCCTCAACGGCGACATTCATCTCTATCTTAAATTAGGTTTACATTTTTGGGAAAGGTTTGGAATCATGGGATAGTTTAAGGAAAGGAAAGAGTGGGAAGTCGAACAATTTTGCGTTAATTTTAATTTAAGATTAGGTTTTTTTTCGTTTTTATTCATGTCTTTCATAAGCATTAGATTTCTTTATATATGTTAATTTCTTTCAAAAATGTGATAATGTTGTCTTCGCTTGTGGGGTCATTGATGAGGGCGGATTCGAAGTTTTGTGGGATGTTGAATTGCTGTCTAGCTGCAGCGTGGGCTCTGCATTCGGCTATGATGTGCTTGACGGTGAGC
This sequence comes from Anopheles ziemanni, assembly GCF_943734765.1. Lineage (NCBI taxonomy): Eukaryota > Metazoa > Arthropoda > Insecta > Diptera > Culicidae > Anopheles > Anopheles ziemanni. The sequence goes on from NC_080706.1 coordinate 56,850,920, forward strand.
TGGCATCCACAGGTGATGCACATTGGTGGTGGGCTGTAAAAAGGTGGCTATGAGTCAGTCGGGTGTGTCCTATTCTGATGCGGGTGAGGATCCGTTGGTCGCGTGGTTTCGGTGTGTCATTCCATGGTAGTGTGGTTGGTTTGATGCTGTGAAGTTTGGCGTCGATGAGCGATCTCCATTTGCGTTCCCAGGATGCGCGTACTTCGTCCTGGGCCCAGCGAAGGAGGTCTCTCTTTGGGAAGGGTGTCTCGATGGTGTCCGGTTTCGCTCGACCTTCGTTCGCCAATCGGTCGGCGGCTTCGTTTCCAGCGATTCCCATGTGACTCGGTATCCAGCAAAGGGTGAGGTTCCGAGTGGCTAGGTGTTCGTCTATGGATTGGATGTAGGGATTAATTCGCTTATTTCGTGTGAATTTCATTATCTTTTCATCAATAAATATCGAAGAAAATGTATGATATCACTTTTTATTGAGAAAATTAGCAAGTACGTAATTTTTTACTTTTCAATAAAACTATTTATCAAATGTTTAAAGAAAAGGTTGATACATTTTTAAGCATTATTTCTATGTTTTGAAATGTGCAGGACACTTCTTTTGCTAAATCCACATGTGTCCATTGACGCAGACACTTCGAACAGAAAGATTGGACCAAAACAAGGCAAAAGAAAAAATATTGTACCAAGGCTTAAATTGTCAAAATTAACAATGATAAAGCAATATCAAAGTATAACGAATATATAACCTGAAAAAATATGTTTGATCCCGTTTGCTATTTATATTCAAAATTGAAAAATGTAAGTTGAAAATAATATCGGTGGTTTCTTAGGTTTTATGGCTTTGTTAGTTTAACAACTTTCAAAATTGATTGCAAGGTACATAAAAACGTTATCTAAACCACATCACACCTGAGAAATGGAACTACTTCAAATTACTTAAACACATTTAAGTCAATGTTTGTTGAACAAAAATATATAATAATAACAGAAAAATGGGTTTGTATTAGGATTACAATAAGTTAAACTTAAGCATTGCTGTCTCTAACCGTTGTGTTGATAATCATCAACTTTATTATGATCTCACAAGAACCACATCTTTTTTTAGTAATCATATTTGACGTGGCGAAAATTCACTATTTCCACACTAGACCATGCAGTTTTCATTTCTTTCATAAATCACATCAATTTTAAGGCTACTCACCTACAATTTCTGACTGAAAAGTGTAAAAAACATAAATTAGACTAATAAAGTATGGTTCCCGGAAAATGTGGGAAAAACAAGCATGAATCTACTGAAACATCTTAAGATATTTTTCGCGATGTTTTTTCATGTACATTTAAGTTTTTTATTTCAATAATATTGATTTAAGGTAATTTGTACACATACTGAATAGTAATCATAGTTTCACAATAGACCCATCGTAAAGATTGTGTTTTTTTTCGTTTTCAATATCTCATAGCTTAATTGAAATTACAGCCCTATAATATGTTGTTGCTTGTTATGTGTGCATTATTTATTAAACATTAGCAAAATACTAAGAATTTAGTTCTGTTATTATGGGTTGCTCTAGAGGTGTTATTCTAGTCTGGTATGTACAAAAGGTGAAGCTTCGAACGCAGGCATTTCGCAATGAATGGGAAAGCTTAACATAAACAAAAGATAAAATTCGTATTTTAAATTTCATACAATGGGCAGTATTTTGATTTTGTATATAATTCAACCGAACTTATGAAAACTGCTTCATTACGCCGTTCGATAGGTATTACATGGCTTGATACATTAGAAGTAGGTACAAACGATACGGATTCAATTGATAACACTTTCATGAAATAACTATAGTATTTAATTGCCTTCCAGCGGCGCTCCGTGTGTTTAAATGAATTCATAATTCACGGTGATTCTCCTTACTTTCTTATTTTGAAACAAATGCGATCAACGATTATGTTAGTTTGATTAAAAATTAACTTAACTGATAGTATTCTGGTGCAAAATCGTTCGCTAAATTGCTAAGAAAGTTGAAGTCCGATGACGAATTTGAGTTGTCCAAGTTGACTGTGCCTGCAGCACTAGCGGTACATATCTGCACTCCGGTATTACCTGGAAAAAAATAAAAACCCAATACATTAGCCCATTACAGATAAACAGATTATATACAGATATTAGCGGTTGAAATGTCCGTTTGCACGGGTTTTTCTCTTGTGATCGGACTTTTTGAGAATCATAAATTTTCTTTTGTTGTATCAGCGCAAATGAAAATCCGTTGCCGTCGCGGCAAATTCAAATTTCAAAATTAACCACATTGGTTGCGTTCCGGTTCCGCTAGAGGGCGAACCGGGAATGAACCGGGAAAATTATGGTTTACCGCTAGCGTCCTCTAGCTTGGCGCTTTGAAAGCATCGAACGAAAGCATTTTAATTTTTGAAATTGTTTTAAAAGGCAAGTTGTTCTAAATTAAATCTTTTAGATGTAAAATAATAAATAAATTCAGATAAATGAACTTTTGCGAGAGGCATAATATTGGAAATCGTGATTCTTCTTCGTATTAATGATAGGGAAGAAGAAACATAAAACATGTCAATGATATGAACGTTAACTTTTCGCTTAAGTAGACTAGTCTAATTCTCCGCATCATGCAGTTCCCGTTGGTTTTCGCAAAACCGCAACCATTTATAATGGAAAAGGGTCAACAAAATACAACTTTTACTAGTTTACAAAACCTAAACTAGGCACAGATTACGCTTGGCCCGGATATAGACGATACACGAGAGACCAGCGTCATTCACGATTGCACTAGCGGTTACGCTTTGTCTACCGTGCTCTTTATAGAAATAAACTCTGCTATTGCTACAACATCAGGTATTACCAGGCGTGGGAAACACGTGTGGCTCGCCGGCGTGATGCTGTTGTTGTTGGTGAAAAGGATGCAACTGTTGATGTGATTGCTGTTGGTGGTGATGATGCTGCTGATGATGATCGTGATGCTGCTGGTGGTGGTTGTGCTGCTCGTAGTACGCACCAGCACTCGGCGACGCTTGGTGAAAGGAATAGGTGTCGCAGCCTTCATTGGCGATGCCTGTCGGCACTACTGCACCCATGGTGCCCATGTAGGCAGCGTTGTTGCCCTGATAATCCATATTGCCACCTGCCCCCCCCACAACGGGTATCGATCCATTGTGATACGATCCCATTCCCTCGTAGTAGTGGCCCTGGGCACCGACTCCTGGTTTGGTGGGGTCATAGTAACCTCCTCCTACTCCACCTCCCCCAGTGCCTCCTCCTCCGAACTCGTGTTGGGGATCGTAGTCGTTAGGATAGTAATGTTGTCCAGTGGTCCCATATTGGCCGGCGCTGTTGAGACCTGTTTCACAGTTATTATAGTACAGCTGATTCTGATGGTGGAATGGCGCTTCGTGTAGTACGGGTTGCTGGTGCTGTTGCTGTTGCTGCAGCTTTGCAGCTGGATCTTGCAAGAGCGGCTTGTTGTTAAAACTCTTCATTCCAGGCGATGGACCAAATTCTCCCTTGTGCGTTCCCGGATAGCCTGCGTTGAGCGCATGTTGCGTACCACCTGCCACTGGTCCAGGTGGTATAATTGTCTTTTGATGATGCTGATAGGCTGCCTGATAGTGCACATTGGGGTCAGCCTTACCGAGGTATTCTACAGATTTTCCACCATAGTACATGCCACCACCTGTCGCGGGTCCTGTTGGAGTTGGCGATGCACCTTCGTGACTCAGTGGGCCATGGGGCAGTTTCTGCTTGATGACTCCGTACGGACCAGGCTGATTGTAGTACGCTTGAAGGTTATTGTTGTTGTTACTGTTCATCGAGTTATTGTTGATGTTTCCGTTGCTGCTCGGCGAGATGGCCGACGATGCCACAGGACTATGTGGTATGGGCGTCGGGGGCACCGCCGGTGGTCCCGTGGTGGATCCGCTATCTTTCTTGGGGTGGTACCCAACTCCTTCATAATTCTTGAACGGATGGCTACTGATCATCTTGGATGAACTGACCGTTTCCTTCTTGATAGATTGTCCCTGCAAAGGTAGCGTTTGAATTTTGAAGGAATGGTTTTCGAACCGAGTTCGGATTTTAGATCTTACGTCGGATTTTTTCTTCACTTTGGCATGAATCTCTTCCTCGTCCTCTAGACTGCCAGTTGAGGCAACGCTGGAATCAGCACTGACCGTGTTGGGGCCACCAGCACTACCGCCACTAGAGCTACCCCCACCTCCGCCGGTCGGTGTGCCAAGTTCGACGGTTGAGTTCGGAGTCATCGCTGTTGGTAAAGTGTCAGGAGAAAGTTCAGGGAAGCTGCCCATCGATTTCGCTGGTTGGCAATGTGTTTTGCGCCACGACGACTTACCGGCATTCGGGGTGCTGTTGTTCATCCCCCGCGAACTAGAAGTCGAGTCCGGTATGTCATCCGAGGGTAATTCACATCCTTGACATGATTTTTTCGAGTTGGAATCTGTAAAACAAACGTACAAAAAGGAGCAGAGTCATATGAAAGGGAAAATCAAACAGAAAGATTATGGGGAAATAGCTTCTCCTACCTTTAAGATCGTCTTTTCCTGACTCATCGTCATCCGTTTTGGAAAGCGTCTGACGCTTATGTTTCATGCGTCGGTTTTGAAACCACACTTTCACCTGTTACGTTCATCCATCCATAGACAGCATTGGCCAGTGTTGGAGAAACAAACCGCACAAATGGAATAGAAAGGAAAAATAGGCATGTAATGGACAGTTGGTGTTGCTTGGCGATGGCGGTAATTATTATGTTGGGAAACCGCTGGTGACATTAAACCCAGTAACCCGTGCGTATAACGGTGGAGAACAAAAACGGTTACAATAATGACGCGAGAAATTGTTTATTTTTTACCTGACGCTCGGTTAGGTCCAGACTCGCAGCAATTTCGATTCTCCGCGGTCGGCAAAGATACTTGTTGAAGTGGAACTCTTTCTCTAGTTCCAACAACTGTGTGTTGGTGTACGCTGTCCGTAATCGTCGCGGCAATCCATTTTCGGCGACAAATTCGGCTGCAGGGAAGACAAACAAAGGGTAAAACAAGAAGTACATAAATAACTGCAATGCATGAGAGTATACTTTTTTGATTTGATAGAAAAATCTAAGTCATAGCCAAGAGTGTGTAGGGTCAGGAATCTACTTATCGATATTTGCTTGGGAAAACCGCTTCCAAAGTTTCCGATGCCGAGAAGCTGACTACGTTGGTCATCGGGGAGGTTTGCGGCGATCGTTAAAGGGAAAGTGCGTTAATCGATTTTCGCCATTTTCACGCGACGCACGTAACACACACTGGAGGAAGCAGGAGCAAAGGGTAATAGCAAGGGGAGCATAAGCGCACTTTTGGGAAAATGTACCCCCGGGTTACGGAAGCCGCTATTGTTAAACGGTGGCAACAACAGTGGCGAGTGATAATTTATTATTCAATGGTAATTGATATTTTATTGTAATTTGATTTTCCCCGCTCGACCTCAAGGGTTATTTCCCTTGGCGCTGCCCCTAACGCTACTGGAGAGTTTTGATGACTGAACAGAGTCCGGGATGCGAATCATGCGGTGTAGCGGTTTCCAGTTTTAGTGTTGGTCAGTAAAACCCAATTGTCAATTTCCGACCGAGCATTAAAGCCATTTCGTAGTATTTGACGAGAAAAGTTACCGGGATGCTTTCAAGATTTTTACTATCCTCCAACATAGCACGCTGAACGTGAATATCTGCTGGACATGTGCTATTTGAATATTGCATCCCTGATGAGTTTCCGATCTTTGTAATTTTGTCATTTCAACATAATGCTTTATTGAACAAGTCTTGTAAGCCTGAAGACAATCGTTACGCCAGCGAAGAGCAAGGTGTTGCCTGTACGGCGAATAGCTTTTTTAACAAACTTTCCGAGTATTTCAACAATACGATTTTTTTTTAGTGTTTAGTTTCTAATTGCAAACTGATAAAATCATTTATGGGGTTTTAAAAGATTTATAAACGAAAAAATATTAGAAAATTAATACTTTATGTGCATTGAGAAAACTTTTAATTTTGTGATCTAATTACAGATTTTTGGTTAATTATACGATAATAAAAGGACACACGCAGTATTCATATCTCCAGCTCGAACAGCGACGATGTGGAGTTTTTGTTTTTGGTACAGTTACTGGAAGGATAAAAAATATGCAAACCATCACGCAGGGAAACAGATATGAAGATATTCTGCTTTTGCTGACAGCGTAATATTTTCATATCGTCAAGCAATGGTCTTTATTTAACTGTGGCACAATGACTGTGTATTATGAGTTGGCACCTTGCGTTATGTGAGTCAATCCCTTAGTTCAGCAGGGAGTTCAATCAAAACAAACAAACACACGGCCGCGAATGACCATGTAAATATGTCGGAAGTTTCATTGATCACAAATATGAGAAGTCTGGTGTCTGTCGCTTCTGAATCTATTCGAATGACTTTGCGGATTTTCAGATAGCTGCTGGGTATAGAGCATACACATCGGCCCAATTGTGACACGGAATCGGACAGAAACAAGCATAAAATGGAGATGAATCCTACCGTTTTCTGACGTACGTTGTAGTCGTAGCAAAACCCTAACGCTCTTGATAAAAAGAAAGTTTCATGTGGACTTTGCTGTTGATGTTGTCTACTCGTGTACTATCTCTTTATCTTCTGCCGATGGGGAGTCGAACCTTTAGGAATTTGTGCGCTATCATTGGGTCTGCTGAAATCATCGCTCAACATCGTTTCTGTAGCTCAGTTCGCTAGAAACAGGGCAATGTGAAAAGATGGAGAACCAGTAGCGACCACAAATCGGAGTAAATGAGTCATGATCATTGCAGGAGCGGTAGTGCCGCAAAAAGTACCGAAACTTCCTTAGGGAGCGTTTTGAAAGGAGATGCTGCTTTCCATCTGCCCATGCGGAGAAGTAAGTTTTTTCCTGAATATCATGCTTTACCATCCTGATGTAACCTTCGAACCAAAATATCATCAGGAACGAAATAATGTTCTGTGGAGGAACGCAGCATCAAGCAGTGGTTTAAACTTAGAATATAATCATATATTCTTATTAAGACTAGAATGACGAAATTAGATGCTTGGAAATGCATTTGTAGAGTATTAATGTTTTTTCGATTGAATTCGTAGGAGATTGCCAAAACTGTAATATGTAGTAGTAAATGAACCAATACAATGTGAGTTGTGTTGCATGATATGAGATTTTTTATTCGAATTGTTTCATAATGGTGTTCTCCTTATACTTCAGCGCTTGAGGAGTTGTGCATCATGAATAGGAGCTACTGTAGTACAATTTTACTGAAAGGATCATAAATAAATTATTCTGTTGTTTTTATATGCATGACTTAGAATACCTATTAAAATTCATGGATTACTTGTTTGTTATTTGCAGCCCTTAACTCAGATACCAATTGACCGATTGAATTGACTATGATTGTAAATGTTGACTTTGATTGTTTTTCCTAAATCTTTGTGTTGTGTCACACTTTGGGCGAGGGTAAGTTACAATTACCAGAAAATGGAAGGAAAGTTCTGTGGCCGTGCTTGACCTGAGCCGACTGTCATAGATATGTGAATTTTATAACGATTACAAAAAGTTCGGCATTCCCTTCACGGAGAGGAACGGTAATCTTGGCAAATTGTAACACTACCGTTTTTAAGGGTCATATACTTATCTGACAAGCGGTAGCGTAAGATTTATCGGCTTATTTTAAAATCAATCATTATCTGATCAGTATCCTGAAGCGGTGGTATGATAGCGTTCGCATCTAGCGAACCTTTACGAAATGGTGAAGAAGATGAATCGATACTTGGGTAGAAAGAACATTTCTTACGTTTACCCTGGTACTACATGCTGTCGATATTTTTATGCTTCGACGGAGGAACATGCAGGATCTTTACGTATGTGTGAAGATGCGATGTCAGTTGGAAGGCAGGAGCAGTTCGTCTTGAAAAATACATTGTGGAGCATGAGCAAGAAAAGGTAAAAAAAAGCAAAACTGTTTGTTGCGACAGTGATTCGCCAACAGCAATCCCGTCCTGAAAGACTGTCAGTCTGTGACGGTAAGTAACATTCACGGAATACGCATACATAAACACCCAAACACCGACTGTCATCAGATGACGGCGTGGAACACGGTGGCACACAGTAGCACACGGTTCGTAACGGTGGATGGAAATCGTTTTTCTAAAATGATTGATTGATCATCACATGTCAATTGTAAACAATTGATCCCCCTTCGGTCTGCATAGGACTCGGGTGGTGTGAAGCGCAAAAACGTTTACGAATGTGCATCGCTGCCTTTACGTATGTGTGTCTCACGTCGGGGCTCGATGAGGAGGATGTCTGTTTTTGTTTTTAGAAAGGAAGAGGACACCACGAGGCCGGACAACACAAGCTGACACCTGTGGTGGAAGGAGGACGATGTCACAGTGATTGGGCCCCTAGCTTATGGACCACGCCGGAAAATAGTTGAGAGAGTGAGTGTTTGATGGAAAAACATTTGGCCACTGAGATTCGGCATTAGTAGATCAGACATCGTTGCGCAGACATCGTGTTCGGCAATTCGATAACCCCCGCATGGAAGAAAGTCAGACCGAAGATCTGACCGGTGGTGACATGCAATTTGTCAAACTTCCCAGTAGTCGTGTAATGAAAGGGAAAACGGCAAAGTGGTTGAATTTGTAGAGCCGTTCAACAACGATGAAGGAATAGACGAACTTTTAGAATGCGCAACACAATCAAAACAGATTCAAGTCATTCAGATAATATGAAATTACACTCAAACACTTACAAGTCATTTTGTGTAGGGTGAAACGGATAGAAAAGGATGAGATCTAACGCCGACCCCGAGTCCCGGCCGCAACCGGCGTGTTATTTTTTAATCCGCTTGTGTCCCCAAGAAACTCCTCCTCGAATTGCAAGGAGCTGCTATGACCGTGTGGTGACCGGAAGGCAAATGTTTAAGGGCAACACAGATGCATAAATTTTAAATAAAAAGTATGTTTCCTTTCTGCTATCTGGTGGCTTAAAAGTTCTTGTCCTTTTTCCGGACTTGGGCACGGTGGTTGCCCCCGGGGGTAGCGGCGTGAAAGTGATTCGGAAAAGATTTTCCTCTATTTTTAAAAGTCATTTAATTTCTGTTGCTGTTGTTTCCTTTCCACCACGGTGCCCGCACATGATCTCTGAGGGGAAAACAGTCGTTTCTGTACCTCGGGTGTTTTTTGTTCCTTCGTTGGTATTGCTTCATTTCGTTTGCTTTCTCTACCAGAGGAAATAATGCATGGAAAACCCCTCCTCGGTGCATTCGCATGGGAGAAAATGTTTGTCAACCGTCGTAAAAATGCGGTTGCTAGCCAGTACCACCAGCACCAGCGGGAAGAATAAATTCAACCGATTGCAAAAACAATTACAGGACTGCGTTTAATATCTTTAATATGCTAAATAAACGCCAATAGTCGAAGGAGAATCAAATCGTGGTATGGAAAAATAGCGGTATGACAGTGACAGACAAAAAAAAGAAATTTTCAAAATATTGTTCTGCAATGAGGCCACCGGATTAATATGCCTAAAATAGTAATGTGCTTAAAATATTTATGCAGGATTGCTTAAAATGTTAATATTTTATAATTTATTGTTGGTTAAGAACAGCTTGTGTCCTTTGCTTGAATTAATCATAATTGTATAAATTATGCTTGAAGACCTTTTACATTTAGCAAATTTAACATCAATTTTATATTTCTGATAATTAATATCAGTTTTGAAAACTGGCTTGCCTAAGAGGGTAAGCTTAGTTCTCAATGTTTCCAATGGTGTCTTTAAGATAAGTAGAACTCCTTCGGTGGTCGGTTCCGTTCGTGAATATTTTTAAAACGCGGCTTACAGACCATTGAACGATGGCTGTCTCTCCCGCTATGGCAGAGGAAGTGACTACGCGTGAAAGGAAATCGCCGGGCATTGGGAGGGTTTCGTGGAAATGTTTTGTGGAGCCCTGGAACGCTATTGGGTGCGGCCAGAAATGCGAAATAGTAGGATAAGGCGAACGGAAGAATGACGATGAGAATCCGTGGTCGACGCGCGTGGTCGTTTCCGGGGAAAATGGGATTTTTGTTCGTTCCCCGTACTATGTTCTTCGTCTCATCATCCGCCCGCCACGGTTGGTAGGGATACTTCTCTCTCCGCAGGGCACAAAATTAGAGCATCCGGAAATGTTGAAAAAAAAAACCGATCACACACACACAAATGATTGAGAAAGACCGTGATGTTGTGAATGCTTAAGTCCTAGGTATAGTTTGCTTTACCATTTAAAACGAAAATGTACGAAAAATGCACGATAAAGTAAATTTTCATTTACATTTCAGTAAGACGTCCCCAATGTTACAAACTATCTGAACGAATAATTATATATCATCCAAACACAGGTTTAAACAAACCTATTTCTAAAACTTATTTTATTAACCAACTTCAAAGCATCCTTTGCTTGTGTAGTAAAGCATATTTTTGCAGTGATGATTATAAAATTTGGTTCAAAACTAAATGTGTTGAGTTATTACTTTTATTGCTTTGATAAGTTGCTTAAACTACACTGCTTGAGAAAAATTTAACATAATTCTATTTAGATCCATGAAAAAAAATCACTCCACTTTCCTTTAGCAAAAGGAACATTCTTGGCATTTATAAAATAAAATCTTATCGCTGCCGTTATACGACAGTTTAAAATACTTAGCGACTCAATGCTGCCAGCAATGGTAGGAGCGTCGGTTATAAAAAACAGAAGGGAAAAGCAAGGGAATTGTTATTTGAGGGTGTACGATAAGAGTCCATTTGTTTGGAAGCCGCTCGCGCTGGGCGGTAGTGAAAGCGGTTTCTTAAGTCGACGTCGTTCACTTTTTTGTGGTAATCTGCCAGCATACCTTTCGTTGGTTTTGCAAGCAATTAATGTCGGATTGATGGAAACCCTCGTCAAAAGTGCGACCAAAGATATGAAGGGAGCATTTTTCGCAGTCCGTGTAATCGTTCAAGATGGTGTACATCTGCTTTTAAAGAGCGGTTATTGGATTAAACAATTCCTCTCAAAAATTTCACCCAATTTAACGACAAAATCAAGAAAGGTGCAGTACGAAAAGGTAAAGACATACGTTTTTTCACCGTGAGTTATTAAAATTACACATGAGACGGTCTCGAAAGAGTAAGCAGCCATGCAGGACCAGGAAACATCTGCTCATCAACATATGGCGACGGAATGCAAAATCCCCAATGAATATTGTTTTTTGACCCAGGCCATTTGTTTCTACGCCAAGGCAACCCTAGCGAGTGTTAGTGTGTATAATTGATTAAGCACTTGTGGCCTCTCTTCATTCCTTGCCTAATTTTTGTTATGCCAATCATGCACGGTTTTATGACTTAAGCTACCACTAATAGAGGCTATAATCAACCGAGGTGAATTTTAATTTTCACGCCTATGCTGTTGCCTTGCGCTTTGACTCGTTTGTTGTACGGTTTGTGCCGACGGCGCTAGTGGTGGGATTGAAAAGTGTTTATCTTTCCTACGTTTTATTTCGTCTAGCTTCCAGCAAGCAAACCATGCAGTTTATACCTTGTCCGGCTAGGTAAATTGTAGGAAGATGTGCATTGGAACTGAACTTTTACTTCAACCGTCTGTGAGAGGGTATGAAGCGCGCCTCAGCAAGTGCTAAGGTGTCTAAGTCCCTTAAAAAAAATAAAACAAAAAATGTTAGGTAATTCATCAGTACTGGCGAACACCCCCCCGAGCGTTCCCTAAAGAAAAGGGCGCCGTCGGTGCAAAGGACTCGAGCCGCTTGCTCACTTGTGATCCTCCGTAGAAAGAAAAGCCGTGCGAGGGAACAAGCAGAACAAGAATCATGTTAGATCGTTAATCAAACTCATTCAAAACATTTCGTTCGTTGCTCCGATTCGGCTACACCGCAGGCAGACGTATTCAGGCCACAGTCTCTGGGAGGTACTGGGGTGCCCCGATGGTGCGATGGTGATGACGGCGCCTCCTGCCAATGTCTAGGAAGCCCTGGCGCCCTCATCGACGCTTGTGTGAGGCAGGTTTGTTTGTAAGCATTTTGTTACGATCAGCGCACCCGTGAGGAGCGGGACGGGGAGTTTCGCACTGCGGAGAGACTATTATCCCTTAATAAAAACACAACCTTATCAAATTTCAAACCGTTTAACTGTGGTGATTTTATTGATCCCCCGAGAAAACGGTCCACTGTGGGAGACAAATGATTGCTTGACCTGTCGACTTCGCACGGTGAACCTTTGATCCACCCCATTTAATACTGCGACAGCAATCGGACGATACAAATCCTCCCACAGCACTAGCATCGAGCCATGGCCATGGCCATACGGAATGATAACATAATATTTTTAAGCAGATTAGCACATCATGGTACATTTTTCTTCTGCTTCTTCCACTTCTTTTTCGACGCTTTCGTCCGATATCGAGCAAAATTGGAAGGTACTTCCCGCTGTTTTCTTCGCGTCTAGGCAATCCTCTTATCCTGATCCGGATAGCACGCGTCCTGAACAGGGAGTGGTCGCTCGTGGAAGGAATTTCCTGCCACGTGGGGTGTACGGTTATATTCTTGTTATTCATGTGTATTTATTTGATAAACACTCACTTTTTCCTGCCATAGCCAGTTGGGAGAGTATCCATTTCCTACAACTTCTGGAAGAACTTCCCTCCGAAGGGTGTGCCGTTGGTTTTGCCACGGCTTCGCGGTTTTGAATCTTGCGACTTTTTGTGCCGACGAACCGAGTTCTAGGAGAAAGCAGAATAGCAACTGTAGCGAAGGGTGGGTTGTCCAAGATGAACAGCAACCGCATCAACCACCGTAGGCACGGAAATTTAAAAAATGCTAAACCGAGCGAACAGAGCGATGATGACGACAATATAATTTATAGTAGTCATAAAATTACAATGTCAACCGCAAGAAGTGGCGATTCTGAGGCTTCACGTCTAGCTGGAGCGAAGTTTGCATAACGCACCACCATCAGAGGTTCATTTTTTTAGCATTCCAGTGTACGTAGGATAGGCAAGGAACATTTAACTTAATGCTTCACAACGCTGTTCTCGTGACGCACTCGATCTGATGTGGATAAATGTATGTTAATGGTTTGTATTTTGCATGTTAAACATAATTGTAAAACTTTTTGTTTCTAAGCAATGAATCGTACGTCTCGTAGATGAATTCACACTCCCATGGCGCAGGTTATTCGGTACTGGACTTTACGAGCATAATTTTTATCCATTACTTGGGCTTCATCACCGTCAATATGCTTTAGAATAGGGTATCCCGGGCAAAAGATAAGTGTTCTTGTTGATCTGATGGTGTAGAGGTTAGCGTTTTCTTTTGGCCACTGCCGTGAATACAGCATAGGTCGGAGAGATAATGTCGGTGGTTGCGGTTACATCCACTCCATCGAACATCGCCTTCGCTACGGACGATGGAAATGGATTCATTTTTCCGGACGATACAAGGGTTCAGCGAAATGGGAACACATCATGTCGGAAGGCGGCTAGGCGTTGAAGTTCAGAGTATCATTAATCTAGTTAAATAGAGCCAGTCAGTTGTTACCTTTTTCGTTATAGCTCGGTAGTACTGGAAGACAAATTGTTTTCGTTTTGTTTCTGCTCATCCGCTGATTCTATGCGTTCAGTTTCCGCGGGTTCTAGTTTTCTAAAGTCACATGCCCAATTACACGTTCGGTATGTGGAAGAACTATTTCATGCCTTTACGTTTGGTGTGGCTTGGAATGGATGAGAAAGAACTGGCCGAGGTGGATGGAGCGGATTGAAATGTATGGTTTCGTGCTTTTGAGTTAGCCGACAGGACCGATGTTTGTCGAAGCTTGAGGCCACAGAACTCGTCGTCCAAGAAAAACCCCAAAATGCTGTTGTAAACGCCGGTGGGTTGTTGGTTTCCATCATGCCTTAGTTTTGCTTTGGTTAACATGCCGCCTGTTGATCACGTGCAGGTCTCCATGCTTATTACTTGCTTCGCGTGTGTGTCTGTATCACGTTTGGCACAGGGACTTCGTGTCAATGTGGAGTACCAACAGACCTGAAAAATGGATTCTACAAGGCACCAGAAAATCTCTCAAGACGATTTCATGTTAGATGCCTTTTTGTGCTAAACTTCCTCCGGTACTAAGAAAACTGACCAACGGCCGCAATTATTTCATGTTTAAAAACATTATTTCAGAGAGTGGTAGCAGAGTTCCGCTCAGCAGATGATATGCTGAAGCCTATTATGATGAATTAAATGCCGTGCATGTGAAAAATCACCTCTCGGAAGCAAGTTTTTGCGGTCAAGCGGGTCTTTTTCGCTGTCTTTCACTCCACAGAATGAAACTTGTACCAGTCCAATGGCTGTTGAAAGCATCGCCGATCGCAAGTTGCGATGTGTTGAAGGGGTACATTGGGGGTAGATACTTCTCAAACGCTCAAGTTCACAGAAACGCAGTTGCGAGAGGACAAACGAACGTAAAAAATTAATAAATGGCATGTGTATGGAGGCCGTCACATGCACACATTTTCTGCCAGTTGTATGTGTGTAGCTTAGAAATCATCATTCTTTATGCAACCTGTTATTTTACTTCATTTGTCATGAGAGAACATTCCTGTCTTCAAAGCCGACATTTTTTCCATTTGCCTTTCCTGTCATGAGCTTGAGTTGGTTTTTTGCCGGTTCGGCTGCTCACAGTAACCTCATCCCGTTTCACCTTACCCCGTAGCCCAGCTTTTGGTCGACCTTTCCTGATTCTGTTATGAACTTGGCGTTTTTTCATCCAACTTCACGTTACGGTCGTGCTGGCGAGTCTTATAGATTTATTTAAAGTGTGTAAAATTCTTGAAACCAAACATCGTAACCAGAATGTCCTTTAATGTTGGAAAGGGAGTGGGAAGAATTTGAATATTGGTAAACGAATCGAATGTAGAAAATGGTTACTTAAGCTGAGCTATGTTATTTTTATTTTATAAGGTACAATAGAAATTATATTCAATAGTTTACAAGTATTTGTATTGAGAAATGTAATGAAATAACATGATTTTACGGAATGATAAAATCATCGCTGATTATAAGACAACACCCGATACGAGTTTGAATGTAAAACATGTGGATCTGTTGGGAAGAAAGAGTACATTGTGAGGGACTCCTGCAATACGTGTTACAGGAAATGTGCAAGTAGCCAATTAGCTAACATTGTGGCTTTACAGCTTTCTAGTATGGAAGAATATTATTTTGCATGTCTGAAATATTACTTTTCTGTCAACTGTAAGTTATTTGGTTAGTTGCAACACACTTCCTTAGCTTCTGGATGTTTTCTGGAATATACGATAGTATACAGTTAATTGCGTATTAATTTTGTTGAACTGTTTCTAGACAATATTCGATTTTACGGCATTTTGATTAGGTCATTCATTGTAAAGTCCTGAACATGAAAAATAAATGCAAACATAATAGCACTGTTTGCATGGAGGAAGTTCAGTTATTTAAATATAAAAATATCTATGAAGACAAGTGCATCAATTGACACCTGCGGTTTTTATTTGAGTTTCCCAGAATTGAATGCATTATTTTGGTGCATTTCTTTACAATACGAGCCAAGCCGGTTAGAATAATATACAGCGTACTACTGTGCGTGGTCTATATTGACGCCGCAGGTTGCGGAGAACGTCCGAATGAGATTGAAGAATACCTCGGTTCGCGTCAAAAGTGCACATCCAGGTTGAACGGAAGAGAGAAAAAAAGGAAAAGGTTGCCCAGCAGACGGTATATTTTTAAATGAAGACAATCATTAATCATGCTGATGCCAAATAAGAGGCTTAGAGACCGGCACAAGGTTTCCCGTTGGTTTCGGTTCTTCCTTCTTGGCGATCTCAGGGAAGATCGAAAGAACCCGTAGAATGTGCATCGTTTGGATGAGTGTGTCAGGCATTGACATTGACGTGTTGGATACGGGGCGACGTAGATGTGTCACAGGTCTGGCGAGTACGTGGCGCTGTGAGTAACATGTGTCACTAGCGTTACAAGTATTCTGCCTTATCTCGGTACCGGAATAAGTGTTCAGCGAGGTGATGCTTTGCTGTGGAATGGTGATTTAATTTTACTTTACGTTCTGATTTTTTTAGATGCTACCTTCATCATCGAATGGAGACGCGTGGTTGAAGTCAGATACAATTGTTAGGTAGATTATATCTTCCGATGAGTGATGAGTTCGTAACAATCGGGCCAATTGTCGCAGCAGCAACAATAACAGACCCAGTGAAGGCCGCGAACAGAGGCCGGATGGACGTTTGCGTATTGCTTGTATTTTCCCTTTACGTGATTGAAGTGTGCAATGCGACGACAGACATAAATGTGGTTTTATTCAAATTTTTCCTCACACAAACAAAAAGATTCCCGGATTTCACATGACCATTCCCTTCCGGTTGGCATATGAGGTAGGTTAACGTATTCCTCTCGTAGATGGTTGATCAATATAGGAAGAAGCCATGAAACAAAATTTTTGATACATAGCACGTGACCAGCTTCATTGATGAGCGCATTCGCGTATTGATTTCCTTATTGACGGAAATGAATTGTTTTTGTCGGTTTTTGGCACCCTTCTTCTGTGGTATGTGGTACCAGAGGTTTGCAAATATTTTCTACGTGTATATTCACATAGATAAAAAATGCACCTACATTCGTACTAAAACATACGACAAATTTGAAAATGACAAGACATTAAGGCATTTTGTAGATCGTATTATGCGTATCTGATAAGCATCATATGAATTTAAATTGTGACAATGTATGAAACTTAGTAAAATTTATTACTTTTTATCTCTTTTAGTTCGGGTGCAATTTTGATGATATTAGAGCTCAGTTAGTTATCTATTTTATGCAACATATAGAATGCATTGAAATCACGGATAGTATATTTCATGAGTTGACTGTTATATAGTTTCAACCCACATTAAGGAAAAAATTGAATAGGGTACCATTGATAGCAAACAAATCATGAGGGAAAAAGTATGTAGCTTTTGAACGAAACGTATGGTATTATTCTAATTATTGACAACCTGTTTTCTATACCAAGTGTCATTGAATGATGATTTTGATTTCGAAATCGTTCCTTAAACTGGTATTTTTTCCGTTCAAAACATAACAGATACGTTTTTATTGTAGGTTTTAAGATCAATGAGTGATCATATTGAAAGCATTTTCTATCTTTCAAACCTTCATGCCATGTGTTTTGAGATTGTTTTTATTGGCGATGTGACTATATCATACCAACATTAGCAAAATGTGCATACATGTATGGTAGGCTTACTTTCAATGTTAAACATATTGTTAATCTATATATTGATTGATTGAGTGAATGATTTTAACCAGTGCTATCAATAACTGAAATATAAGCTACATTTGGAGTGTCACGTAGGAAGGTTCCACAAATATCCCCTGTTAAAAATAGCTCGTCTGCACTTGCACAAGTTTAACATGCTTGATTAGACTAATACACGATGATACAACAGCTTTATTTTATTTTTGTGTTATCACTTTAAACAAGCCGTTCTTAAAGGTAGAAACCAATTCCAGTACATGATGTACTATATCTAGAAAACCTACAAAGGTCTAAAGCATAGGAAAGTGCAACAAATTTAGTGAACTCATGTTTATTGAACTGTAGCATACACACGTAGTAATTGCTGACATTTATATATTATTTTAGAAACTTTATTATTTTGTTGTGATTTTGTCAAAAACTGTAAAGTGACAATAAAATGATCGTGACGATGGAACGAGGTTTTTATGTCGAATTCCGAATTTACAGAAATGAAATCTTAATAAATTGTGAATCAATCCCGTCAAACTATACAAAATTTAACATCTTGAAATGTAAAACATATGCAAAAATACACATTATTTGAAGCATATTGGTGAATAGTGTTCAATCAATTCGAAAGTCGTAGTACATCATATTTGAAACGGATACTAGATGCCGAAAAACATTTATTGCTCTCATCATTTAGAATAGAAGAATAAAAAATCAATCTCATTTGTACTAAGTGGCATGTTATCCTTCCTGGCGAGAAAAATATTTCACGTGCTTCTCTAGTCCCAATCGCTTCAAACCGAAAGTGATATCTCAAATCATCCGGTTCTGCTACAAAACATGCGGCATTTACACGTTTATTCACACTTTAACTGCGCCTCCTGTTGTGTTTCCGAACGACGGGGGGTTGTCCTACATGCTGAGTTTCGCTCAACACGAGAGCCTTCTTCTGGTTCGGAAGCTATCGATGATACGCATTAGCGCCAAAGAAGGATAGGGGAAGCAGGTAGTAAATCATCAGCATCGGCATGGCCACAACATTTTCACACAAAAGGTTATGATGATGGCGCTATTGGAGTAGCTAAAGCGAAGCTACTTGCGAGGGAAGTAAAGACGGAAGCAACAACTTTCGTCTGGTCCGTTTCAACCATGACGCGTGAAGGTGGGTAATGTCATGTAAACAGCGCCTATTAAAACTATTACACATCTAATAAAATATTATCTACGCTATTGGACATGACAGGAATCATATGTGCTTTTCATACAGTGACCGCGAGCAGCAGTTCCAGCATCTGTATCAAATACAGAGAGTTGAATGTCTTGAATGTAGCTTTGAAACTTCACTTGAAGTATAAATTTAGAGTACTAGGGTGTAGGTCGGAATGAATGATGTGAAGATTACAAAGACAGGCAATTATTGGCCAGGGTTTGGGGTATTAGAAGAGATCCCATAGAAGAGAGAATGAAAAACCTGTCAGGGTAGGTGATTGGCAGCTCAAATCATCCATTTACTATTTATGTTGGTACCAGCATAAAGTGGTGTATTTTCCTTGCAGCGTATGGAAGTCACTCGCAGAAGGCTAGCCATAACCTTGCAAGATAATCTATGGTCAATGTTTGTTTTCATTTCATTTTCTCCACTGGTAGTGAGAGATGCTAATTTCAGGTGAAATGGGTTATTCTGAACCATCCTACGATGAATGAAACAATCAGCGTTTCTTGAAGCATATTTGAATCATTTGAGATACTTTTGTTACATTGATAGTTGTTCAATTTCAAGAATTATTTTGAAGTACTATTAAGTTTAGTTTGAAAGGCCAGGCCGGATTAATGCTACTTCAGCATTCTTGCTAGTCTTGCTCAGTACCTAATAAATAACCAGGTAACGACGCCCAACCGAGCAACGACGTATAACATTTAATGTATTTACTACTAATAGCGCGGGACAACAGACAAGGATTAACATACAATAATTGAAATTGATTGAATATGGAAGACTAACGGATAAAAGAAGTGCTAAGAGGAAAAGGTCAGGTGTGATTCCGAACTTCCTTGGAAAAAGCAAAGATAATTCAAGCATGCTTATAATCCTTCTATGCCAAGATGTTACGGATGGGGGTTACACAGATTCTTCCAGCCACCCGGACTGCGACAATATTTTGAATTACTTTTTATCCATACTAATCAATTAAAAAATCAACGTGTACTATCCTACGGATGTATACGACTAGCATATCTTGGCATGTCACGTACTTTGAATGAATTTAGAAAAAAACCGAACTGAAACCCGAATTTAAAGACTGTTTTGAGCGATAACAACTGGATTAGGGGTCAGAAAGGGTTTAAGGTGTAGAGCATAAGGTATATTTTTAGATTGAAGTATAATTTAGAAAAAATATCACAGAATAAAAAAATTAAAATAGCTGTTACATATAATTTTATTTTGTTCAATTTTACCCCTTAAACAACAATTAAATCTTGTAATGTTTTCCATGAAGTTGTGATTTCCAGGAACGGAACATTTGATTTTAAAACCTTTGAAACAGCGGACTTCAACATCACGTTTAATAACTAATATAACATGTTTTGTTGTAAGCCAGATCAGCAAAGACAACAAGTTAAACTCTCGAACGCCGGTTCAAATCTAGTTTCATAAGCACAAACCCGATCGGTGGTTTAAACTGAAGGAAAATAAAATACAAACATTGTGAAATCTTGTATAATGGACGTATATAAAACCAGATTATCAAGTAAATTTGTGGTTAGATACGGTGTTTTGAAGATTCAACTCTTTTATACAATCATTAAACACTACATACTCTGAAGGCATGCGGTTCTAATTTATTTTGTTAAAGCGGTAACACCATTTTGTATGCGTCAAATGTTCGAGGATCCTCAATTCAAGATAGTATGTAGCTTAATTTGTGAATTCTGTTTTTCGAAATAGTTATATGTTTTGTTTTACATATTGACGACTCTACGTTTGATCGCTCTAGTACTTTCTGCAAACTATTGTAAACTTTTGTAAAGCCACTATTGCAAAAACTTGTAAACTGTAACCGTTTTTATTACTGATCATTACGAGTAACAAATATACATAAAAAATAATTAAGTAGATATACTGATATTTATCAAACCTATAGTATAACTTGACGAAAGTTGATGTATTTTTGTTAAATCTTCATTTTTATAGCCCTAAGTTTTGGCAATTTTATGTGTGACTAGAATACTCCTATTATCTTCAGTTTATTAGCAAAATTGAGCTAACAGGTACTTTTCGTCATTTTTCAATCTATCTGTGCTTGCTAGGAGGAACACGGCAGGCCGGTTACGCCGGTTGAAAAATTGAATTCCACCTACGCATGAAGTGTAGTAACGGTAAGCATATGTCCGAAGAATGTCATTACACTAAGAAGGTAACCAAATCTTGTACAAAGAATTTCAGAAATAATTTTAAACGATAGATTGGTACGATTTAAGAATCGAATTCGAAAGTTTTGGAAGTGTATGTTATTTGTCATACAAAATAACCTTTACAGTTAATGATCCCATCATTTTTGAAACTGATTTCTAAGGATTTGTAAATGCATGTCATTATCTTATATAAGATAAGCCTTTTAGTCTTCAGGGTGTTCTTAGGAAGAGTATAGATTCGTATATGTCATAAGAAGTCGAGTAGCAATAATTATACCTGTATTATTTTCAAAAGAAGGACGAGTTCGTCTATATACCGATTATGAGTGCTAAAGAATTTTTGTTAAACAGCCCCCATTTTGTAATACAAAATAAGCTTGGGAGAATGATGATTCCAGGTAAAATGGTTTTGACAGTAATCCAGAGGTAATTTTCGCCATTTTATGAATTGTTAGACCATTCAGTAACATAGCAACGAAGTGGACACAACGAAAGCTACTCAACCGGAATTGTGGTGTCTACAATTATGGCTGCTAGTATTGTTGGTCAACCACTATTCGACGCTGTTCCTATATAATAAGGGTGTTCGTGTAAGGAGGACATACCTTGTGCTGTTGCTTTCCGAGCAGTTTTCTTCTCCTTCATCCAGGGGTACTCTGGTACGGACTCCAAGCTATCACTGGGGCCCATTGGGTAACCTTGCGAAATGAGTTTAGGGCTTTCGCTGTCGATATGTGTCAGAAACTCCGCCATGGAGGGTTGCGAGTTGATAAAGCCGCTTTCGTTTTGCATCCAATAGGATGTATCGGGGTGGGGTTGTTGCTGCTGTTGTTGTGGACCCTGCGGTCCCAGCTCAGCCGGTGTTCCTACGGAAAGTTGAGCCGCCGTACGCACAGTTTTATCACAGATCACTTGCTTTCGGCCGATCACCAGCTGGCCACCGCCGCCTCCGCCGGTGGTGATCGTCTGCAGCTGCTGCTGCGGATGGACTACGTGGACGCTTTGCTGGGGACCGTTGGCGATATCCGCTTCACCTCCAACTACCACCACCGCACCACTTTGTAGCGAACCGATCGCCGGAGATTCCGATTTAATTTGAGCTCCCATGTGATTTATAGAACTACACACTTCTTGCATTGCCACGTCGGAATGAAAAAGATCCACCATGAACAGGGTACTATTTGATAACACTGCACCTTTTTTTGCGCACTTTTATTTGATACGGTGTAGTTATTTTCTCGTTCGAAACATTAAAATCCTATCAAGCAGACTAAAACCATTTTGTGTGAAATTGAAATAGACAGATCACATTGTTAGCTAATGATCGACTTGTAACCGTTTAGCGGCGCGTGCAATTCGTATGGAGGACAACAATACCGATACATTTGAAAAGAACCTTCACATTATTCTATTATTTGTCACAAAACACCATTATTTCATTATCACACCATTGTCACCTATAATCGTATGAAGAACCGCTTAAATTGGATCAACTATTTCAAATTGTAATACACAAAAATAACACCATTGCCGACACTCATCCACTGACTGTGTTGATTTGTAACTGATATCTAATAAAAAAACACGGTTTTATCGCTTTAAAAACGATGTTGGCGCACAATTTACGACCCTAAGCCTCGACACAGAATACGACTCACAACAAAAGCCTCTTTGCTAGCTATGATATCACAAGGAATTTGGTTGCGACTCTGGCAGGAGCGAAATCAAATGTAACATCTTTCAACGACCGGGACACGTGTCAGCGACAACGACTTTATTATTCTACGTTACCGTCGAGAGATCTGGGGTTATGTTTCTCCTTGCGTTCACTGTCTAGCTTTTAGGGGTATGATGGTTTTCCAGCGCATTTCGCGCATTGATGTCACCAGCGATAGGAAGAGCACAGTAGAGATAAAGAACAAACATGGCCATGCAGAAGGAGGATGTTGGGCGCTACCGGAACTGTCGACACTTTTCACATCCGTAAATCATGAACTCAACTTTGGTCGTAAATAATTTTAAACTTCACAGCAAACCACACCACAAACATGGGCATATTTTTAATCCAGTGCAGATTTCCGAAGCCGTTTTTGCTCACAAGTTTTGACCTCCCTCCAAACTTTATGAAATCGATTGACAGCTATGTTTCAGTAAGAGAGGGAAGGAGTTTCTGGTGATGTTTCTTAACCCATAACTTTGTCACTGTCACTGCACACCATCACACAGCACTATATTTTATAATTTTCCGAAAACCCTGAACATCACTTCACGCTTATTCGATTTGGTTTCAAAATGATTTGGTAGCAATCAAACTTGTTGTTTACATCATATTAACAGTTGAACAAATGGTTCCACGTTTTTATTAATCAAAATTCACATGATTTTCAACCTTCTAGTTATGGTCGTTTTTAACTGTAGGCGTGAAAGTTTAACATGGCCTCAATAGATAGTAGTTTTAAAAATTAAGAATTCTCGCCGAGACGGAAGAAAGCGATTATCCAACCATGTTCCGATAGTAGAAAACGGGTAACCTCGAATTAACGTACCTCCGACAACGACCAAGGTGAGCCCTAACACGCGAACGGAACAAAAGGCTAACGTTACTGACCAATGGCGCAGGGAATACTAACATGATAACAACATGTGTTAACTTTTCCTCCGCGAGCTGCTGATCTAGTACTCGCATGACCGCGCAACTCGCAAACCACCGCACTCACAAACAGCAACAGAAGCGACCAGTAGAATACGTCTATAGACAGTTGTCTCGAGGAAGAGGGCGTTAACTAAACAGCGTTCGCTTTGCAGGAGCGAGTGAAACAAAACAAATAGCACAGCAGTCGGCCGCCAGAGTGAGTACGAACATCAAATGCATCCAAGCTTTTGACTTGGACACAGGGCTTTGAAAACAAAAAATTGGATAAACAATCTCAAAACATGAAAAATTACAGGAAAAACATGACCCACATCGTTCCTCACGCTAAGAAGAAAGCCCAGAGCAAGCTTAGATCGATACTAACTAATAGCAAACTTCATGTGAAAATGCATTGCTTGCAATAGCACACAAGCTCGCATATACACGTGCATACTCTACACGTGGTGCCAGAACAACGTCAGCAACAGCACAGCGAAACCTGGTGAAAACTGCGCAGATGCAATGGGAGGAGCTTGTCAAACGCAAATGTGTGTTAGTGATGTTTCTCTACACATGCCGGTGGATGATGGAATGTAGTGGATACTGAACGCTGGGTCCTTTTACGATTTTTTCAATAAAGAAAAGTATTAATATCTGCTTCATGTAACACTGTAATAATATTCATAAAAAGCTGTTTTGAATAAAATTTTATGAAGATAAGAAAAGTGTAAAAACTAAATTGCACAGTTTTTAAAGATTTCAATCTTAGTATTATTACACGTTACGGCATTAATTCACAAGGGTAATATTATGTTATGTTTGTTGACAATCTATCCATGATATAGAATATAACATGATTGTCGTTTCGTTTTAAAGGTCTGTTAAAACGTGGGAAATGTTTGTGGTACGACATCCCCTAGTGGGACAAGGCCGAAAGACGGTCTTTGACCGAAAGACAATTTGAATATAGATCGGATAGATTTTTAGTTAGTGTTTTTTAAAGTTTTTTTCTTAATGTATTTAGTGTATAATGTATTATATTTGGACTATTGAAAGCTAAGACTCCAGGTCAATAGAACGGTTATACTATGTAAGAGTTATTATGCACACACATTCACTATTAAGGCTTTATTAAACTTTTTTTTTTCGAAAGATCGTATAGAAATTTTTGATTTATTTTTAAGCTACAAGATTTTTCTCGAACAATTAAGAAAGGTGATTCGACATTTCCGAATTAATGTGAAAATTTGAATTCAACATTTAAAAGAACAAAGAATTTTAATGAACCCATCTCTACCATCTACCGGGACTCTATTATAAGCGGTCCCGGA
The DNA here is from genome assembly GCF_943734765.1 of Anopheles ziemanni. NCBI lineage: Eukaryota > Metazoa > Arthropoda > Insecta > Diptera > Culicidae > Anopheles > Anopheles ziemanni. The sequence goes on from NC_080706.1 coordinate 56,875,677, forward strand.
CGAATAGAAGTATGCATTGCTGTAGTATTAGTATCACAACTTCCAAACTGTTTTCTATTGGTAAAATTGGGCACACAAACACATATAACCGCGGTCCATGCAACATCTCGTAGCGACTCCCAAGTAAAGGCTTAAGAACATTGGCGATATCCAAATATCTTGGCAACCAACGACGTCTTTGTCGTCATTCATGCAGAAAAAAAATTGTTAAGAAAAAGCTACATAAAGTAGAAAGACAAAACCAGAATGGTAGAAATAAATCGTAAGAAAAAGGTACAGTAAAAACGTTAGAAAATGTAAGCAAAACCATAAAATGCCTTCCTTTTTCTGCTACCGGCAAGGAAGCCGACTATGAAGTTTGTGTACATTTTGAACATTCAGAGACACTCGGTCGGCGCATACTTTCTCTTTCTTGCTATCATTATCCATTTGTGGTTGAACGCCTTCATGGAACGCCGTTTTGTTTTGTTTCGTGGAACATCAAGGGATTTCGACACAAGTTTTCTGTTATGAGTTTTCCTTGTTGTGCATTGTTCTAATGTGCTTCAACAGCTTCCCAAGAGCTTAGATGTCTGTTGTCTTTTGTGTTAAGTGTTTGTAGGTTAAGTAACTGGAGCTAACAAATGTGTGGGAAAATCCACTGTTTTGGAACTAATGTATCTCAATCGGATGCAGGTTGTATCATCAATGTAGATTTGTTGAAACAGTTATATTTTGTTTGTTCGGACAGATTGGTTTGGAGCTTTTTAAAAGATTCTAAATTTTTAATCCTTCACTGAATGTTTCAAAACTTTAGCTGGTCTCCTAAGTTACTCTTAAATTCGTTGTAAAATATAAATTTATCTTTGAAAAGCATAGGCCTAGTATCGTATTTGAGAACAGCTGTTTTTTTTCTGGTAAATAAGATCAAATGTATGGATCTTATGCTAATGAGAATTTAGATTGTGGTATTTCGACTTAATAATTTTCATCTCAGATTGTAGAGCAAGGTTAGGTAAACTCAAATCGAAATAAAAAAGTAAGATTCACTTAGTTTTATGAAATTTTTGTTTTAAAAGTCTTATAGGCTGTCTACATATTTGTAGGCTTTCTACATTTGTATGACAGGTACTCAAGCTTTTTTCTTGCGTAACGACCTTGTTGGTCATGCCTCCCCGTTAAGTGCTTACGAGGCTTTTTATCCTATGTGTACGTAGTCCTCTCGTACAGGGGAGGGTCCGGTCTCGGATGGAATTCGAACCCACGCCGTCGAGGTGGTGAGCCTCTGTGCTCATTGGCCGATTTTCTAATGCCGATGGCTGTCGCGGACCTTTTTTAGCTTATGCTAGAAGAAAATTTTATAGTTTAGGTATTGTCTCATAGTATTTGAAACTCAAAAAGCTTTTCAACAACAAAACTGTTGAATGCTCTTCTCGTTTGGTGCAATGACCATATTCAATAATCTTCAAGCCTAGTACACGTTTAGTTCCTCGAACTTGGACAGTCAATCTTCTCAAAAAAGCGTGTTAGAGAAGAGGCTTGTTCGGGAAACGAACGCATGCCTCTGGAGGAGGATGTTTATGATACCCACAAATTATAAGGATAATTATTTAAAATATATATTGAAGATTTGGTTAATCAATACTTCATGGATAAATTAAGATTGTTTGTGAATAATAAATATACAATTTATAACTAAGCCTATAGGGATTTTTTTATCATTTTTCATTGATTTCATTTTTAATGTGATCAGTTTATATAATATAATAGTTTCAATGTAACAGCAGTGGCGTATTAACAAATTAGGAGGCCCCACCCGGGAAATCAAACGGGGCCTCCTTCGATCAATCTTTAGGTTTAGATTTTTACAAAAATTATATTTAAGCGATGCATCGGCCACCTAGTCCTTGTAAGTTTTTAATTTTTTTTGTACATTTATTCAAGATTGAGGTGTGTATGCAGGATTTAATTTCGTTATGTTGTTTTTTTTTCCGGGGGTCCGCGACAGCCGAGCGGTAGCGCCGGTTAGAAAATCGTCCCACGCCGAGGCTCACCACCGCCGTCGAGGTGGGTTCGAATCCCAACCGAGACCGGACCCTCCCCTGTACGTGAGGAATGACTATCTACGTACAACAGGGAAACAAGTCTCGTAAGCCCTTAACGGGCAGGCATGACCAAGAGGTCGTTACGCCAAGAAGAAGAAGAAGAAGAAGAAGTTGTTTCTTTTACTCAAAAAATTATGTGCTTTTTTTACAATTCGAGGAATAGTTAAGATTAACAAATTATTTTTAAAAGCTCTATTGATTTAAAATCATAAAATTAAAACTATGGTACAAGCAGAATGAAAATTCAGGTATTAATATATTCAAATAAACTGTACATTACTTGCTAGTACATCCTAAAGTTCTAAATAATTTTTTTTTCGGCATTTCTTATTGGCAAAGTCATCTATGATGTCTGTTGCATCAATATTATCCAAAAATTCCTGTTCGATATAAATTATTGCTAAACTAATTATAACTATTTCGTTTCATCCCTTTTTTACCCTTTTCAAAACAGAAAATAATTTTTCTCCTGAGGAATTCGAAATTGGTATTGGTAATAAGTTTTTAGAATTACCTCAATGTTTGGAAAATTGCAGGACATTTCTCTCACACGGTATAAATTTGTTAAAATTATATTATTTTAAGGAAGAAGCTCGTTTAATTTTTTTTGTAAATTTTGCAAACCAATTGCTACATTGTTTTCTTTAATAAACAATAAAAATTGTTCGATTTTATCCTCCCAACATTAATTATAATTTACATCAACGTCATTTGCTTAAACTTCTTTTAATTTTTCGCATCATTGTAATTTTTGTTCTTTTGATAAATTCAAGTCAACAACTATTTTAAACGGTTCATTGGTTTGTTCGTATTTGTCTGCTCTTTGAGTTATTTGGGCAGGTACATTATCGCAAATGCTGTAGAAGGCATTAACTCTGAAATCATTCAGATGTTTGTTTGTTCTTTTTCGAAATCGCTCTTTCGAATTCTTCTCGAAAATTCGAAAATTCTTGAAGCTTCCCTTTCGATTTCATCAACATTATTTCTGAAATTATTTACAAAATGTGTGAGAGATCGAAGTAGAATTAACCCTTTTATTATTTCGCATTCTACTGATTGTAGTGACTTATTGGTCGCATTCATTCTTTGCAAAATTATATTCCAGATTATGGTCATTAAATAAATTTCAAATTTCGACATTTTTATTAACAATGATTTTGCTTCCTGAATTGCACCCTGTTTTTCAATGTTGTCAGTAACTGTTTTATTTAACGCTTCCTTGATTTGATGAAATCCAGCTTTGAATGCTGCTATTATTTGTGTGATCCACATTGCCCACGGGGCCACCCTCGGCCGCTTAGTCTGCTTACCGTTAGAGCAGCTGCTGTCTAATTTTGGCAATGTGCGATTCGAAAACTTTTTATTGTTCAAAACAAGCAACAGTTTACCTAAGGATAAGTGAAACTCTCTAAACAGGCCCATGCTTTGTTTCAAAATTTATTTGAGGATTACCTCTTTTTAGTATCTGCCTCATGCTGTATTGACTCTATGAACGTGAATACGATTATCTTATATGAGAATTTTGAAAGTTGGATGTCAAACCTACACTCCAAGGGATGAGTTGTACATTACAACATAAATAGATAATATTCGTGCTTCCGTATGAGCCTAATATGTCGTGGAATGTTGATTTTCAAAAAATGTTCATTCGATAATATTGAATAAATGTAATTGCTCCTTAAAGCATTATTTGAACTATTAAAGTAATCCAGTTGTCTGTATCCAGTGTTCCAAGTTTAATTTTGGAAACTTTATCATTTATATTATACGCTTTGTGTTTATGTTACATACTTATATGTTTCCCACCTTGGATTTACGTATGGGTTGAAATAGAACGATGACTGAGCCGTTTGCACGACAAAACTATGGGAGCTTTCATGTATATTAAGCCAAAAAACTGAGCAACAAACCCTTTCACACATCCCCATTGATCCACATTTGCTTTCCACAGTTTGATTTTGCTAACTCTAGGTTAAGTGACGACCTGCATGAGCAATATTTCAAATATTGATTTTGCTCAAAAATCCTTGATTACAAAATAATCACTCGCGCTTGTGGGGAAAGAAAGCGTGTTCCTCTGCGTTGTACCACAGACCGAACAGAACATGTTTAATTACGTAATTTAATACTGTACAACCCGGTAGGAATCTATCCGTATGTTTCTGCTGTTTCAGGCAAGATTGTTGACGCAGCGTAGAGCAATTGATGGACGTTATCTGGGAGAAGAGGTGCGTGAAAAAAGGGTGTTAGTATCGATGACTGATGTCATCAGTAACGCACCCTAGCCGATTTAAAGTGCCATCCTTATGACGCCAGTCTGTAGTGAGTATTCGTCCGCAGAAACAAGTCCAGGAAGTGTGTGAAGAGTATGCCGTGGTCCACTGGTGTGGCAGTCTTAAATTCAATCTTCATCAAATACTCATCGTAACGTCTCCCCTTCGTATCGTTCCGAGACGCCCCACGACTTTCGCTTTTGCTGGAAACAGTCGAAAACTGTTGAAAGTCAATATTGAAGCATTTTGTGAAAAGTGATATATTTCTGTTTACTTTTCGTTAGGAAGGAAATTTAATTTGGTTTATTAATAAACCGTCGTTCGTCGGGTTAGTTCTTACTGGTAAAAAGAATTAAAGATGAAAGATTTTTCACGTGAAGTTGAAAAAATTGCTTAACTGATACTAGCCACATTTGTTTAAATTCGCAATAAAGCATATTTTTTCACGTTCATCTAAACAACATTACCAATAACTTTGAGACCCTGAAAGCTGTCACCGAAATAGTCTGATTGGATTCCAATTTCTGATTCGATTTAAGTAACCAGCATAATACGGGTTCTGTTTTAAACGAGTTTTTTGTTTTAAATTAACTTGAGTGCACGCATCCCTATCACGATTCAATTTCTGTTGGATTAGTCTACTTTTTTCGACTAGAACCAATTCCGGCAGGACTGCGAGTAATAAGCGGGATATTGAACGTAGATAAAGTATACCGATTAAATCGAAAAGGCATTTCTTGCCAGAAATCCCGGCTCAACCGCTGTTATGAGCGGAATCCACAAATTGATATTTAATTGAAGGAATCGCTACTTCTGGAGCTGTTTTCTTTTGTTTCCGGATCTTCACCGGAGTTTGGTTCATTGTTTCTGAGTTGCCAAGGCGATTGAAGGTGGATTAGATTTCATTAGTTTGCGGTTGATCCAGTCTTTACTACTTTGACCTTAAACATTATTTGAAAGTTTAACAGAATGGAATGGAAATGTTTCACAATGATGATGCCGTGGCCACTGAACTCATTTCTGTTTTACTCATAAGTTTGAGTGCGTTTAACTCCACTTCTTAACCCATCGCAGGTTGGAAGTCGGAACGACCACCCAGAGTAGATTGGCTTCATTTTTGAAGAGTATTTGGGCTTTCTGGAATGCATCCAGATGGGAAAAAATCATAATCACTCTATTCAAAAGATGTGTATACTTTTTCTCTGATTGTCGAGCATGTGAACAGCATGAATGAACGAAAGAATGAATGAAAGCATGAATGAGAAACTATGAATGAACGATTGGGTGAGCAATGGTCGAAGAGACGAATAACGACGGGCGGCCGTGAAGATCTGTAGCGAAATATGCCGAGCTGCGTCACGGTCATTGTAGTTCGGCCGAAAGAGGCCAAGAAGAGTTTCAATCTGTGTCCCATGCCGGTAAAACCGACAACAGCAAGTGGTGCAGTGTTTGCTCAATGAATTACGTATTAATTTTCGGATTGCGCTAAGACCTCACAGCACCAATGACACGCACATGACGAATGGTTTTCCATTGTTTGGCTAGTGTCGAATAGTTTATTGTTGTGGAAGCTGTGGACTGATCCACAGTCAGAATGGTCGCAAATAAATTTCAGACCTACGTTTACTTGCTCTACTTATTTTAACTGCTTGCTATTGCTACAACTATACCATATATGCGCTATACTAGTGCTATATACTAGTATATGCTGTAAAATAAATACTGGATAAGATGAAACGTTGGGTTTTTTTTCTAATTCATCTGTATCATGATAATATTCTTTTGGTGCAATGTTGTAGAAAAAAATATCTAGTATCAAAATATATTCACCTTCCTAAATGCGATTCCAAAAACCACAGCTAAGAGCTGCACAGAGTTTTTATTCATTTGATAATAGGTAATTTACTAACCGATAAATTCCTACTCACGGTCAGGGCATGGCTGGAATGAAAATTTGTTAAATGTTTAAAAAAGAAAAAGGCAGGGAGAATGTTCCAGACAGACTCTAATATGTACCTAACGAATTACCCATTGTAACGATCTGTAACGAGTTGCTAAAGAGTGCAAATGGGATTTACCGCATTTTTTTCTTCTGGCGTATTTATGCAAAAGGAATCGGGTTTCGGTCTGCGTGCGGATTGGAAGGTACGTGCAACCACATGTTTTGAATTACGGTGGACCATGTCCATTAAATTTCGTCTACCGATACGCTTCACCCTCGCGATGATCCTGTTGTTCCTTGCTGTCTTTTCCTACTCGTTGCTCAAGATGTGGGATGGGCGCGGTTCGGTTCGAATAGTCCCTTAAGAAATGGTTTACCGTCACGAGCAGCTACGAATGTCGACAGCATTCTCTCGAGGGGAATGCAAAGTAGTAACGTCAGCAAGGGAATTTGGAATCTAGGAATGGTGCGCCCGTTGGGAAAGTTTAGAAAGCATGTATAGGATCGGTTGGACGAAGAGTTTAAATGGTACACTCAGAATGGAAAGGGTTTTATCGTAATTCCGGCAATGAACACGTGTTGCCCTGGGACGTTAAGAAGGTTGGAAATATTTTAACACCACTACCACCACTAATGAATTATGGTCGAGATATGGAAGCCACTGAATGTCCAGTCGCAGGGAAACAATTTATCGTACTTAGTGTGCACGCAAAATGACCGCCTGGACCTTTATACGCCGTGCCAAACTGACCGGCTAGTGAACATTTGCGGTTTTTCTACAGCACGTTTAGATAATGAAACCCGGGCGGGATGAAACAGTCTAAAAATTATGTAGTTTAAAATTTATCTGCCCAAATCGTTGGAGCTACTTTTTCATTCCGAAGATTTCGGATTCGTTCCGTACGTTGGCCTGTGCCGAAATTCACAAACCGACAAGTGTCAACACCGGATTGTGAAAAAGATAAGTTTGTTGCGTAAAGGCGACGATACAACGAGCATGAACGAATGTTTCCGTTTCCTGTAGCACATGGAAAATGGTTCAACCAAGAAATACGAGTGGGAAAGTAGCATGGAAAGAAATATTCTTTAGTTGAATATAGAAAAAACAACCCCGGCCATCAGCAAACATCACCAAGATATACATTTTTTCTTGCGATCTGTGTAAAGATGTTGCACGCATCTCGCTAAGCGTTGATGGTGGATGTTTCGTTTTCTGTCAACTTCTGCACGGCACATGGGTTCGGGAGTGCTTCCTACCGCTCTGCCAGCCATGGAATCGGTTGCGTATCATTTCGACACGAAAAGAAATACAGCAAGATGACGCTGATGAGGAGAAATGATAAAACGGCTGCAGTTTTGCCGCTAACAATGATACCGTGGGTTGGAAAATTTCCCATGAAAATCACCGATCCCGGTTTGCAGGTCGTTCCATAGAGATTTTCTTTTCGTACTCGAAATAAATAGCGCCCCTCTCGTTTTTGGCTTCATTCTTCACTTTTCTTCCCTATAAGTATCACAGTACGCACCATAGAAGGATCGTTTTCCAACATCATGCCATAGCTATGGTAGCATAAGGTCTGTGAATCTAAGGTAAACTGTAGCGTGTTTGCGTCGGTTACCACTCTGAATGTTTAGCAAGGATCTTTTTTTAGTTGTTAGAAAGCATTGTTTGTATCGTTTGTGAGTGGCTTTCCTACATCGAATACGATACGTGGCGAATCGAATACGATGAGTGGCGCTGATGACGTACACGAAATGTTCTACCCTGGTCTTATCGTGCAACACATTTTATTTAGATTTTCACTCCCGTGCCCAGCCTCCATTCGTTGGTTGGTTGCAGAAGACCTGTCCTTGAAGCTGACTGAGGTACCCAAAAACTGGGACTTTCCCGGGTCTCGGAGCTTCCTGCCTCCACCGTCTGGGGCATTCTAAGGATGGGTGTTGTGGACGGGCGTGTTTGTATAAGTGAATTCCTGTTTCCTTATTTTCTTCCCTTTTTCTTGCACTTCCTGTAGGTTGCGTTGTTGGGTTTATTTGCAAAAACTTTTAACCTGGCTCTGCTCTGTGAAGTGTGAAGGAAGAAAGAAATTGTTCAGGCTAATGTGAAAGAACGAGGAACCGAATGACATCACATTTCCCGCATCCCTTCACTGTGGACAAGTTGAGTGGCGTTTGCGAAAGGTGGAACTAAGGTAAGATATGCAGGAATCAAGCAAACGAAGAACATAGCTGTAGCAGCTGTTGATAAAAAAGGAAGCCTCTGATATACCAACACAGTGAGCGACAAACAAGTGGAAACTTTTTGCAAACGATAATATTAGAACAGCTCAAAGCAGTGGAGGATTTACACTCATGGGGGCCCTAAGCGATAAAATAAACGGGCCCCCTATGCAATACCGTGAAACATGAGACATTTTCGCCTTGTTTATACGCTTTTCCACAAAATCAATGCTAGATGTTACTTTTCTCCTACAACCAATAAGTTTTCTGATGGATTCCTCAAAATTTGATTTTACCAATTTTGTCTAACAATTCTTATTCAAAAAATTAGGGTAGCAAAATTACAGAATTCTACTTGCCTCATTAAGATCCGTTTAAACTACTTTCTCGTTTCGTTAAAAACACATTGCTCAATTCCAGTTAGATGAAACTGTTTATTTTTTCAAGGCATTATTTTAGTCATATGCCTGATATATTCCAAAATCTTGTTGTTTTGATGCAAATACATGCTTGATTCCAATTTATTAACTATAAAACATTTTACTTCTGTTTCTCTTTAACTCTGATTATATACCAGACCATCTTTTCATTATTTCGTTGGGTTCTTCGCATTAATTTTCATACGATACGTTAAAATTATCCATTATTATCCGGTCCAACATAAAAGAAAATTGATTTCATCCATAAAAGAAAATTGATGAATTCTATAGACTATTTGTTTAAATATAAATATTGCAAACTTGTCCTTCGAAGGATCGGGGCCCCTTGTGACCTCGGGGCCCTCGGCGGCCGCTCAGTCCGCGCTCCGTTAAATCCGCCACTGGCTTAAAGGTATGATTTCTACGTCGGCCAAACCAACCATGTTGATGATAGGATTGTTCGGATAGAATAATTGATATAATGATGTTTCGAAAAAGTAAAATTATAGTTCTTAGGGCAGAGCTCAAAACATTGTAAGGATGTTACAGTAAGTTTGTGACAGATTATTTTGTGACATGAAATCGCTTTAATGTGCTATTGCAGAGCGTACGACTGTAAGTGCAAACGTCAGCGATGGCAAACAGTAGAATGCAGCTCCGCTTTCAGTAGATTGGTTGCTAGCAGGCAGGTTGGAGAGAAGGAAGAAGCGCAAAAACAGAGCGATGAAAACGCCAAACGCACAGCCGCCGACGAGTTTGTCCCGAGGAGTTCTTGCGGGACTTTGACAGTTTCCGACTTTTTCGAAACGCTGCGCGTTGTCGTCTGGCCTTCCGTCAGTCCGCGAGGACTCTGTTGTATTCGTCAGTTTCATTAGAGTTGCTGAATGTTTTGTGTACGACGAACAAAGTGGAAACACGCAAAGGGCGCAAAAAAAAACCCTCGTAGAGAGGTGAGAGGTGTCCGGGTGGTCCGAGGCATTTTCCACCAGGGTTGTATTCCATCGGCAAAGAACCGCGTCGAATGGCGCAACGATAGGAAAAACTTGCGACCGATGGAGAAGAATCGGATCAATTCCCGGCTCAGGGCGGCCGCGTTATACCTTACTGCGTTCTAGCAGCGTTTCGTCCGCGACTACAGCCCAGAGCTGTCAGTCAAAGATAGAAGAAGATTGATGATCGCCATGAATTCCCCGTTTTTTCCTTGTTTCCCCTCTGTTTATATCTACGTCAGCGTCGCCGTAGCCGTGGTTTGCTGTTGCTACTCTTGTTGGTAGGGCCTGTGGTACCGGGCCACTGACGACGGCTGTCGTTCGGGCGCTCGGGCGGTCGGTGGGTCGTTCGGTTGGCCGGGCGTTTTCCCTTCCGGCTGACGGTGCCGACCCGAGTGCCATTCGAGAGGTTGAGAGCGGCGGTATATCAACGGGCAGAAAAAAAGGGACAGGCCCCAGTCAGAACCGACGAGCCGCACGAGACGAGCGAGCCGTAAACATGGCTCGGCATATGCCGGCAGGCAAACGGGAGGGCAGTCAATCCTGCGAAACACACGGCACGACGCATCGTACGATAATAATTGAAGGGTGGGCAACGATATCACTCACCACAAACCCCTCTCGGCCAGGGAGAGACCGTGCAGTCCGACAGCATGTTCTCCAGCTCCAGGGACGCTGGCGCTTCGAGGGGTTTGAAGTTTTAAAGAACAGTTAAGAAAAAGCAGTTTTCCGCATTTGGGAAATTTAAATCCACCACCTTCGGGCTCTGGAGTGGCTGCGCAAATCGTTTCTGTCCGTCCACAGGCAACAGTTGAATTCCCCTCGCAATCCTTGCCCATACTTGGATGGAGGTTTTTATGACCGTAAAAAGAACAACTTCTCTACGAAAGGATTTGATTTGTTGATGTGTGAATCAAATGATGTGTAAACGGTCCCATGCCTCTCCCAGGATTGCCTCGTAAGGTAATGATATTGCAAATTATGTGGTGTACGGGCCGTGCAAGTGGGGTTTGCTTCAGGACTGTTATCCTTTTAAGTTAGACGTGTAAATCGCCCAACGTTGGTATAAATCGGAGAAAAACTTGACCTGTTGTTGACTATGAACGGCTTCGGGCTAGGAATCAATGTTTATCGTTTTGAGAGTACAAAAACTTGAACAATGGATGGCAGGTATATGTTTTGACTGGTTCAAATATAGTTTACGATCGATTTGACATTGAACATTTTGAAAATCTAGAAACTGCATGAAATGATAAATGAATGATTTTGATCTGATGGAAAACATGTTCGTGTGTGAGACTACTGCTGTACCATTTTGATTGTAAATGTTGTAAATCAAACCATATTTTTAGGTCTCAATGCCTTGCAAATGATATTCAATTTGTATATTCTTTGAACAAAGCGGAAGCTTTAATAACTATCCTCCATACAAACGAAACAATGTATGCAGGTCTTATGGTAAGTGCAGATACGTTCATAGCGTGCACCATAAGTGCGAAAACCTTTTTGTAATGTTTTTCATCACGTGCCAGAGATTTGCCACTTTGCATTTTTTTTCCTCCGACGCCACACCAAATCTAGCCCATCAAGTGAAAGGCCGGTTGTTGCCCTTCGTACCTTGCCTGTATCATTTGCTGTTTTGCGAAGCAATGCTGTTACCCATTAGCATGGGTTTCCATGACATACAGGTGCCGTGGGCATGAGTTTACCCCCAGCGCCAGGGAGTCTTAGTTCGGTATGGCAAGTTTGGTCTGTACTAACAATTAGAGTTCAGGTTGCACCTGTATGATGTAGCTTTGAATTTGTATGTGCTTATTGGGCTTTCTTTTGTAAGAAAAAAGGAATATGGACCCACTCGTTACCACCTTTTGGAGATGTGAATGTGACCGGTATGTGTTGTTACATGCAACGAGCCAGGATATTTGTAATTTCAGGGGCCGTTTTTTGTGATGTTTTGAGTCATTTAAAAATGTTGATGTGGATGGGGGAGAGTCTAGTTTGATATAAAAATAAGCTTCACTTCAAGAATTGTAACGATGCATTCACAAACATATAAAAACCTTATTTCAATGAAATTCCAAAATCATACTCATTATGATGAACAAAATCATTCAATTAAGTTTTGTTACTAACAATTTGTAGATTTCTGTACAGTTTTAGATCTCCATGCAATTATTTAAACGTCTCTGGCCTGATTGTGCCTATTTTCATTAAATTTTTAAATAAGCTGCAAAAAAACATCATATTACGTAAATCTGTGCACAACAGGCCAAAACAGAAACAAATGCCATTTGCTTTGGAAGGAACATTGACAACAAAAGTAAAAATGAGGGCTTGCTTTTTACACTGTTGTCTTAATATTGATGCACATACGAGACCAGAAAAACTGTAAGAAGTCTCACCACAGTTGGGGTACTTATAGTGTGTTCAGCATAAAAATGTTCTAATCTCATCCCCCACCCCGGATCAATATGGTGGTAAAACAACCAGTTCATTATAAAATTTCAGCATGGCTTTCGTTTTTCCATCACTAAACTACACTATGGGGGTGCCCATGGCGCAGTAGTAGCGCGAGGAAACACCACACCACAGGTGTGGGATCGAATCTCGAGTCTGGCACCCTCCGGTATTACGAACGGCTGACCACCGATCTATGATATACCGTCTTTCGGTCACACAAACTCTCTTCGGAGAGAGGCCTTGTCCCACTAGGGGATGTCGTGCCACATAAAAGAAAAACTACACTACTAAACAAATGGTTTGCAATTTGCTTCTGTTTTGGCCTGCTGTGTACTCACTTTTATGTTATAATGTATGCTAAGAAAAAATGTCTTTATTCATATATTTTGCCCTCTCTTTAATGTTTAGATCAAAAGCATAATTCCTGAGAATTTTCAGTTGCAAGAACCACAAGACCTCTACTTCGTTGCAGCGCTCATAAGTCTAACGTCCATTAGTACACATTATAGTAAGGTCCTGGCACAAACTAGGGTTACTTGCCAACACGATGGTGCACTGCAGTAATATTCGTAAATGGAACGGACGTAGCTATTGCCGAATTGCTCATGATGCACGGTTCAACAGAAGGATCTTACCAAGAGGCAAGAAGAAAATTGCTGCAAGCGGTTCCATTTTGCTGCAACATAGAGGCGTAGGGAATGTTTGATAAAAAATGTATGGCTCTCGTGTAGGCTGTTATTATTTGGTTCCTTCCTTTGCGGCGCTTTCCGTGTTTGGGCACAATTTTTTACCCAATCCCCCATTGGCTGCGGCGCGGCAGTTCAGCGCAAAAGAGATGGACGTAAAAAAGCCCAACGATGAAGACAATAACAAAAACGTAAACCAAACCTTTTCCACAATAATAACAATAATAACACCATCACGTGTCAATCCCACTCATCCTGCCAACGTTATTTAATTCGTCCTTCAGAACGCGATCATGGCGAAGAACATCTAGTATGCGCACGAAAGCCGCCCCAACGCCAGCACGCACATCAGGCCTGAAGGGTGTTTGCGGACTGTGTTGTGGCCAGCCAGTACCCAGGCGCACCTAGCAGTGAAACCGACCGACCTTTCTAGGCGAGTATGGAGCCGGTATTAGGTTGAAAAAGAAACTGGAAAGATGTTGGGTCGCGTCAGCGGGAATGGTCGATTGCGGCTTTCCTGTCCTTAGAGTTTAGTCGTGCAGTCGTGGGGAAGACGATTGGTAATGCTGGGAGGGATTTGAGGAGCGGCCGATGCGCCGTAGTACGGGGACCAACCGACTAGCAAATATGAAAACCGAATGCCAATTATAGGCTATAAAATGTAATGACGCTTAATGACAGAGCTCATGCAATTTAATATTTTGTTTTCCGTCTCGTTGGCAGCCTTTTTCCTTTGAGGTTTCCCATTCGATCGACCGGTGGAGTTGGAGTGGTCTGCGTAGTTGCGTGTCCCCGTTTTCTTTTTCTGCCTTCTTATGGCAGGAAAGTGGATATTTTCTCCGCCATTTCGATGTTCCGATAGGCGCGAACGTGGAGAATCATGGACGGATGAATAATTCCAAGCTATACAGTGACGCCGTTCATTTCCGCGGTGGATAAGTAAAGGGTGGATGGCGACACTGGCCAACATCGATGTGTGTCGTGAAAGTTTCCGAAAACCGTAGCCAGGGAAACAGTCGGTATGAGAAAGTCGAGCTGGTAGTCTGTAATTTTGTTTGATGTGATCGGTAGGGTTACTTTCTAGACCGATCATCTGGAGATGATCATCCAATTGTTTGCTACCTTGGAGGATAGTTTCCGGTTGGGTAACTAGTTGTTCATTGAGACTAGCCACCATTAAGGATAAATCTTTTCGAATTTCACCATAGTAACAGTAATGATAAGATTTGTTGAACTACAGTAACAACTGCACGATGTTTTGAACGTGGTGTTGTTTCGTTTGTATGTTTTTTCTATAAGACTGTAGATACTGTTTCAAATGTTGGGAAGCGAGCCCGAAATATAGACCACCCCTTTTAGTTTATTTTGTATTATTAACAAAGTCTTTAAATTAGAATCAGGGATTAGAATTAACGTGCGCGTACGTCACTTACGAGAGCTTAAGCGCTCCCTCGGTGGAGCATAATTTCCTGTTTCCTACAATTTTCCTATGCCGTTTCTGGTTATAGCAACAGCTCTAGTCAGAAAATGTTTTTCTATTCCATTTCCGTTGTCGATTGAACATGTCCTTCACTACGCGGGTTTACTATTTTCATTTTCCATTTGTACTTGTTCCCCCAACAACCACTCCACCCAATACTGATGAATAACGACCCAAGCTACTCTCAGCCACAATTCTCGTTGAACCGTGGCGGCTACAACTTCTGTTAAGAGAGAAAAAAACGATTTGTTCGTGGACTGGTTGGATTACCTCAGGCACATCATGCTCAGGGCAAGCCAATGCCAAATATTTCATAGTGATCGTATGAACATTAACTGCCAGATGTGGAATTGTCATAGAGTACTGCGTGGTATGGGCTGAAAGATAAAACCAAGTATTGAATACTTGGGAACTTGAAAATCTGACCGAAAAAAAAATCGATATCATCGCTAAAGATCAAAAGGGGAACGACTGTTCCAACGCAGCATTCATTTATTTGTTTAATTGGGGTCAGCTGTAAATTCAGTGGATTTTTATGTTACGCTTTGTGTTTCCATGAAGGAAAAAGTGGACGTCACATTGAAAAGTTGTGCATGCCGCATGCGACGGGTTGGTGAATATAGAGATTCGAGGAGAAGACTGGAGGAGCAAATTGTGTGTCGTGCAGTGTTTGATTTTGATTTGCGATCGTTATGGAGTTGTTTAGTTGTTCAACCTCGGAGACGAAATGCCTTGGAAAGAAGGAGGATATAATCACGATCAGAAAAATGTTGGTACGTTTTGCAAGTGTGCGAGGGAGAAGCACCTACCGACAGTGATTGGAGCAACCACTGAACACGAATTTTTTGTCGGAGATGATCGGGGCCCTGGAAAAGCATTGGGGGCTTTGTCTCGACGAACTTTTGCTGAATGGTGTATCTTGCCTTTTTGGGTTCGCGTGAGAACTTCACATTATACAGCGAGCTGCTGCAATTTGGTAAATTGTGAGTGTATTAAGCAAGGATAAATAATTGCAATAATAGATAGCCCAAGGGGTCCAAATGCCTTTACGTAGACCATTCTATATCTTCGTGGTATGTTGAAAACTTCATTTTATTTTAAATGGTGAGCCATTTGGTTGCAGACTGTTTTAACCTATTTTCACGTTGGGAAACAGATTGAAATCAGCTCGACGTCTACGAAATAAAACATATTCTCTGACTCGATCCCCACAGGTTACAACAGAAAAGTTTTCCCTCTTAGAACCTGAAAAGAATAAGTGTTTACGAAGGAAAATTTTCATTTATTTAAAGCTTATTTAGTAAAACACGCCTCCGCAAAACAAGGACATTGAAACTTTGTAGTTGATGTTGTGATGAATGATGAATTGAGTTGTTATGATGAATGTGTCGATCGTTCATTTACATTGTATATAGCAATAAATGATTACATCATATCATATAAGCATAACTTGCTCAAACGAAGGTAGCAATGCGGAATTTAATTTACATTTTTATCGGAAGAATGAAAATAACTCCTTATGACGTGATAGAATTTTCCAACATTTATTAATTTGAATAGAGCGATGGTATGACTTTTCTCTTCGAACGATCCCGAATCAATGAACTAAAAAAATGTACTCGAATTGAAATTCACTAATTATTGTTTATTCCTTTTTAACAATGGAAGCACTATTGACACAGTCGTAAAACATAATGTCACCCTCTAGATTAACTTGTCTAGTTAGTCTTAGTGTCCGAAATGGTACTTTGCTTTGATGCTGGTGGGAATCGCACCGCCAAGAACTGAAGACTCTTAATTCTTCACAAAATCGATTAGCCCTGTTTTTTAGAGGATAATAAAATCTTACATTCTTCCACGAACTTACGCTAAAAATCTTTTGTCATTCCTATGGCGCCATGGCTGGACCCTGGCTTTAGCTCCGTACCCGAATAAAAGACAAACGAAGGCAAATGGCGACGACGGAGAGGATTTGTGTGTTTCTTAAATTCTAATTACTCTCACGTCTGCGTCCCTTCAGGGCAAATTTTCCGGTAATAATCAGGGCAAATTTTCCCAGCTAGGGAAGGCGAGAGATATAGACGGTGTGGTTTTCTAATCTCTACAGATCTAAGAAGACGCAACCACCACCATTACCCGATGAATTTGTCGGCATTGTCGTTGTCGTGCTTGACGCCGGTGCCATGGTAGTCACATGCAAGGAAGCTCGTACCCCAGCAGGATGCTGATGTTGCTGTTTAATTGATGATGGAATGTGGTGCTTCTGTTGGTGGGCAGTCGAGAGAGTTGCGAAGCTGTTGCTGCTCTTGTTGTTATTCGAATCCCCAAGGAAAGGTGTTTGCTGTGGTTGGTTGGGTGTGTGGTGATGTTTTTGGTGGTTCCCATTGCCCCACTGAATAGTGACAGATGGTGCACTGACGCTTACGATGTTGCCGGAGGAAGCGCCCGTCTCTGGCGTTAGTTGATTAGTGCCCACAAGAAATTGAAACGGGGAATCATTCAAAGGGTTGGCTGCTATCGGTTCAGAAGATGATGATTCCATCGGGATCATAGTCATCTGGGAAGTTTCCTCAAGTGATTCATCAATCGGCGTTGTCTTGGTCGAGATGGACGGTGGAAGGGGAAGCATGCTGGACTCAAGTGCCTGGATGATGGACGGGAAAAAGGCGTAGCTTTCCAGATCCTTCAGCTCGGCGTCCGTATCGGGATCAGAAGAAAGGATTAAATCCGATTGATCCAAAAGGTCATCGCACGGTAGGGGCTCAGCATTGGAGGTTTCGACATCATTGTTCACGTATTGATACATTAGCTCTGTATTGTTGGGCAGCGAATCTTTGTATTGAAATTGGTTTTCTTTGGGGAAAGGATTCCCACTACCATTATTGCTACTGTAACCAATTATTCTGGGCGCGTAGGTGGAGTGAGCCATAAGTCTGTTAACGATACTCTGATGACCATTCCGATCAGCGTCGCTATGAGCATGATGGGGAGACGATGGCGACGACATTTTCGGTGACATCGAAGAGTCCCCTTCAGTACAGTGACAAGGGCCTTTCATCTTGTTCACATCCTTCAAGTTGGAGCTTTCTTTCTTGTGTTTCATGCGGCGATTCTGGAACCATATTTTAATCTGTCGCTCGGTCAGCGCCAGTTTACGAGTCAGTTCAATGCGCCGTGGCCGGCAAAGGTAGCGATTTGAGGAAAATTCCTTCTCTAGCTCCACTAACTGGGAGCTGGTAAATGCTGTGCGCGAGCGTTTCGTTGCTACACCGCAGCCGGAGGTCACAGATTCTCCATTGCCGGATGTTGGCGACCTGTTGGGATCGATGGTATGGGGCTGATGCATGGTCAAAACCGTTGTCTTTTCCCATTGTGAAACCGTAGTCTTGCGGTCTAAGAGAAGGAAATAAAGAAAGAGATAGAGGTAAGTGAAATGGACCTAGAATTAAGAACATGTGTTTTCCAGCCCAAATTCCTGCTTCTCCTAGTTGCGATGCCAGTGGCATGCATATCATTGTTGGGTATGAAATGGTAAATGATTTCCCTTTGCATTTCCCTTTTCAGAACGCATTTCCCATCAGGTTAAGGTGAGGCGAATCGTGCCAGCTAGAAACGGGAAAATGCCCTCCCATGAAATAGCTTTCGTCTCGACAAGGCTCGCAGAGCATTTCCTCAGCAACGGAAAGACCGAGGTGAACGAAGAGTTCAAAAGTTGGCTCCATTTGGAAAATAGCCCTCTATTCATTCGCCTATTCCACCGTGCCCATTCCATTCGCCCGTATACAGCGTGCCGTATGATTTATACTCCCGGCGTACTACACTTGGCCAACAGTGGCAACAGTGGTAGAAGGGATGAATACCGTATGCCAAATTTCCCCCTTAGCCACGAAGAAAATTGATCGAACGGTTATATTTGATACTATGCCATACGGTGTCGCAACACCGGATTTTCCGCTACGGAAATCAGATCGGCGTGTATCAGTGCCCCGCGGAACGACCCGGAAGAAGAAGCAGCCGGGGACAAATGTGGGGTAGAAAATATATGTATGAATAGGAAATTTCATACACCATCACGCCGTTTTCCACATCTGGTTAGAACGAACAAAGTTTTGTTGGGGACTTTAGTTGCTGCGAAGAAGTTCGCGGAAAGTTGTATGATGAGGAGTCAAATGTTGTGCCAAAAGAGTTCTCATGGTAGTCGTTGGAGGGTTATGAATAGAGGAAAGCATGGGGATCTTACGCAATATGCCATACGGCGGCCTTCTTCTTTGAATGGTTGGTTTATACTCCAACGAAAAACGTGAGAAAACTGAAATGCACTTAAGGGAAGTAATGATTTGGTAAAGCCAAACTTGGCGGAAGTGAATACGGATGTGTTTGTTTTCGCTTTCGTGGAAATTTTGGAGATTCTTTGTTTCCTAGACATTTAATTTATCATCAGTTTTTCCATCTCCAATACTCGTATCCTTTTCAAAGTGCGCAACAAAGTTTCATCAAATGCGTCTGGATACCGACAAATAGACAAATAGCTTTTTTAACCGTGTGCCAAGATGGGACAGTGTTTGGAATTTTCTTTCCAAAACACATTTCTAGCCCTGCAGAACAGAGTGAGAAGCGCGCTCGAATTATGAACCAACACGCCTTCAAGGATGGACGGTAAACGTCCAATAATAGTAATGAAACAGGGTGGGCTCCGAGCGTGAGGATTCCCTAGATTGACGCGAGAGTGATGAGGAATGATGATGATAAATTTGACCATCAAAAGAAATCGGCTCTTAGGTTGTGCGGTTCCGGCATCTCTTTTGGGTTCGGGTCGAAACGAGTAGTTTGGGGCAGTTGGAATAGTTGATTCTTTGGGTTTTCCCTTTTCGAATGCAAGGATGTCCAGAGCCCTAATGTCAATCTATCCCTCACCGGATGTTGGACATCCCTTTTCGCAGATCAGCGCCATTGAAGGCCTTGCATTAGAAACATGTGCAACAGGCTCGCCCTGAGGAAAACCTCAAACGACATGTTTGGCTTGATATTTTGTATCCCGTTAGCTCCTTCGCAGTCCTTTTGGGTCACTCGTTCGTGGACCGGATAGTGACGGAAGAAATTTATATCAATTACTCTAATCATTGACCACAGGGAATTACACTTTGAAACATCCATACTGCTTCCCGCTTGGTTATTTTCCACTTGATTTTTTCGGGTTCCTTTCAACTTGACGCGAACATTTACTCACCATGGGGAAGCACCGTCGATGGGGGGGAAATACCGGCTATTTCCACGGGATGGACTGTTGATGAAGTGAACTTTGACGTATAATACTCGTCGTACGTCGGTGGGGAATCTTCCAGATCGAGTAGCGAGCCGTTCGTACTGCGGTCAAGGAACGGAATATTGATCAGCTCCGTGGACCAATACTTTCCATCGTTCAGCCTGGTCGAATCGTATTCGTTGTACTCGTTCACTCCTGGATCGCCAAAAATTTCACCAATAGACGAAAACATTTTGCACGTTTCGATTTTTTTTTTAAGCTTGTGAACTTAACAATTAGTTCGCAACGAGAACCACAGAACACGAGAGTGAATTCACTGGCTACGACAGCAGAAAAGCTTTGAAACGATTTCACGTAACGAAAAGTCCTTACGTTACCAATAAGTGTTGTTCAACCAAGGTTTCGCACCGAAATGACAATATCCTGCGTAGGATGGGTCGTTTTATTTATAATTCTAAGTATCCCAAAAGATTCCCGACCAGCCAGGGTGGGTCTAGTGTACAAGAGCGAGGAAGAGAGAAAACACATTGCGGTGAAAGAACCAAAAAAGGGTACGTGTGGGTACGGCAAGACGAGGAGCAATTCGAAAAAGGATAAAGTCAAGTCAAGTGTCACCAAGGGCAAACGGTATCCGATTGGAGGAGGACCTGTACTGTCTGTACTACCTGCGGTCATAGTTGTGCCCGCCTGTCTGGCTGCTACCGGCATGTGCCTTTCCCGTGCCCACGTTCCGATAGACTCGGGGCATGGGCCAGAGAGGCAGAACCGGCAAAATGAGCTTTATTTGCAGTTCATCATATTGCGTCTTGGTGGCACCAGCGGACGGCCGGTGACACGACATTGTAAACATCGTGCCGTTCCACTCGCTCCCTCTGGTGCGATCGATGACCCGATCGCTGATACCTGGAACGTCGTGCTGCCCGCGACGGCTGGCCGATTGCCTGTGGCTGGTCGAAGAAAGCGTGCAAAGAAGTCTAGTCGGGGAACTGGGCGTCAAACGGTTTATTTACATTTAATAAGCAAAGTCAGTCGCCTTTGTTAGCGAGGCCAAGTGACCTTTGCAAGCAAACGGACCGAAAGGATATGCAGATTTTATTTGCGATGCAATTTCGCCTTATTGGGTCAGATCCCAGCGTCCGACCGAACATTTCGTTGACGTCCCGACAGTTTGACCACTGACCATCGGTCTAGCCGTGGTAGCCTATCAATAGGTGAATGATTATCGATGGCTCTATATCTTTGGTCGGCTAGTACTGTTAATGAGATTATGAAAACAAACAGTCAGTTTAAATCATGCGAATGGTGCCATCAGTTATCCGCTCAGTTTTGCTTACTATTATTTCAGGTAGAAAACTGTAGCACAACGATCTGCATGCGATGAGCTTTCTTACGAACATTCTCGATCGAGAGATGGTTATTGTTTCTACCCACTCTTTGGGTGTGGTGTAGATATATATTTTTCCCCGGAGACCGTAATCCCTGGCGCTTGCAAGGATTAGAAACTGAGGCGACTGGACGGTCGTGATCGTAAAAACAACAAACTTCGATCAATGCACCAATTCACCAACCCCTTTTTTGTGTTGGTACCATTTTATTTGGCTAACAATTGGAGGAGTTTAGCTCGTAGCGTAAAGAAGAAGCAGGTAGACGGGCGCAAACTGTCTCGTAAGAAATTCTAAATATTACAGCATCTTCAGCTCAAAACTTATCCGCCAAAGGGTAGGAGAGGAACAACTTTAGTCAATAACAACCGTTTTAGGAGCTTGAAAAAGATGTGGGAGTATGTTCATCAATTTTCGACGAAGGATATAGAAAGTTTTACCCCGTTTTATCTTGTCGTGGGTAATATGTTTTGTTTTTACTATCCAGGTTTGGGCTGTTTGGAGATTGGTGACAGGTGCTGGGCAGTTTTGGGCCCTCAAACTTGCTCTCGGAGCTAAAACTGAATTACAAACAGTGGAAAAACCCCATTCTTTCTAGTTTTACCCCATTTTTTCTTTGGGTATCGCTTTACCTCGCGAACCACAGTATTTTTCATCGGAGGATGTACTGGTTCCCATCAAGCAAGGACTGCGACCTGGAAAACAAGTTCTACATGAAAACGGGATTAAAGTTTCTTGGGGTTGGGCACACGTCGATGGCGTGACGTGACATTGGCTCATTACCAGCGGCCAATGCTGGCCAAACTCGAGCGGTCGGTTATGAACACACCTTTAATTAGTTCGCCCGAAGTGCGGTCCGCGTAAGGTGTCCGTCTGTCGACGTAGGCTCCGAGTCGCGGAAAGGTACCTAATCAGAAGAGAAGCCGACCGCGTGCCACCTCATTATTGGGAAGCGCCATCACGTCAAAGTTCCGCACGCGGCTTCGTCCGTTGGATCGTGCCCTGGACTATAGGTAGGATCTGCAAGAGAGAACGTGCACCAGTAGCCTGTCTATCCTGCACGAGACGGTGAGAAAGGCTTGCATTCTCCTAGGACTCGGACACTTCGGCGATCATAAGTTGGCGGTATGTGCGTAAGTTGTTTTTAATTAGTTCTGATTTTGGTCCGGTCTGTAGGCAGAGTCTTTCCACGACATTCCCGTGACGCGCTTCGGCACAGGTGAGGTCCACGCTGGCCAGGTTTGCATGCTAGGTCTGTCTGTCCGCCATCAAGACATCGGGTGCGAGTGTTGGTTTTAATTGGTCCTTCGTGGGCGCAGGAAGAATGGAATATTTTCCGCTTCCGATGTCAGCCGACAGCCATTGTTGGTTGGTTGTGACCGGCTGGCTACGGCAATCAGTGGAGGTGGGTTTCAGGATGCTAATCACGGTAATTAGGCTAATTGGGTAACATTCGGAAGTCGGGGGGTTTGCCGAATAGAACTCCATAAACAATTATTTCGAGATTGTAAGCATATTGCCAGTAAATTTCAATACATTTAAGTTTAGCGAGCTGTGTAAATTGTGGTGGTGTTGTTGTTCAAGCTAAAGTTAAAATTATGTGAACTAAATTTCAAATACCTTCACTTTCAAATACGTTGCTTGTTCAACTGTTTTACTATTTGAAAGTATAAAAAGAAGTGGCATAAGAGTAACGAGATTTGTCGAACTGAAGTAAGCATAAGGTAGCAAAAAAACCCGTGACTAATCCCGGACCGAAACGATCCGTCAACCGCGGAACCGCTGACGGGAACGCGCTCAAATTAATAAAAAACAATTTATTTTCATTACCATAATTAAAGAAGCGTTACACTTGCTACGTCGGTCAGTGTGAAGCAAAAGCTCCCGCGTAACTCAGGCTAGGGGTTCAGCATTCAGATAAACGGATAATGTGATACGACAGCCCGTTGAGGCGATTGGTGCGGGATGGCGGGTGCATATCGAGGACAGGGTTCTGTGCTGTAGGATTCATCAGCATTTGACCACAGAAACGATTGACCGCGAGCCACAAATCACCGGGGTTAGGACGGCATTCGACCTTGCTGAACTCCTTCGCTGATCATCCGATCGACCGACGTCCTCGGTGCACTGGTCCGTCAGTGGTTGGTGTGTTGCTCAAATGTGGAGAGAATCAGCCACAGTGTGACGGAGGAGTGAACAAAAAAGTTCTTTTGCTTTTGCCGCCCGTTTCGATGTACCGCTCGATGAGGGGTTTTTTATGTGTTGGAACCTTCCGTGCTGATCTTCCCTTTTTGTGAGTCGAGCCTCTATGACGCTCCAACCGGGAAGAACCGGCAGCGTTAGCCAACGCATCGAACCGATCCGAATTGTCCGTCAAAACGGGGTGCTTTGATTTGGTGGATGCGCTAGCGGTGTGAAGATAATTAATGATCTTCACGCTTCCACCACACCGGGGCCCCTCGGTGTGTCCTTCTGCGAGTGTGTGAATTAGACATGGCCGCATCCGAACGCGCCTATGGGCGGGAAAGCGATTGAAGCAAGTAGAAGGGAGAACAAATGTTTGGGAGAAAAAAGGCTTAACCCAAGTACACGCAAGTGAATGAAGTCATAGTCATACTAGCTTCGCCGAGCAGATCCCGAGGCCCATGAGAAGAAGACAGGTGGTAGGAGCTAGGAAGAATGATGCTGAATCATGTCGGTAGCGCCTCGGAAGTATGCGTCCAGGTGGTCCATCCGTTCGGTCCGCGAGTTTGACTAATGAACCAAGAAAATAGTAGAAAAAGTATCCTGAACTTGGCTCTACGTGAGCAGACGAAACCGAACGGATTCTAGGAAAAAAGACAGACCACCACATCGTCAGCCTCAGATCAGTCTTTAGTGAAAGAAAATCGAAAGAATTAATGCCGATGGTTCTAAGCTGTACGCAATGTTGAATCACTTCTACTACCAACTCTTGTAGAAGGAGCAGCTAAACGGCAGTGAATAGCTTTAATGGAATGTAATGACCTAAAAGGCTGGGATTTTATTTTATGATGTGAAAGATTAAAAAAAAAAATAATTTTGTATCAGAATGTGTGCTACTAAACGATAAAAATATATCCTCTGAATAACATTCAACTGTGAAATGCAAAATATTGTTTCGCAGTAGATAGTAGCATGTTGAAATTACTTTAGAGGAAAAGTGAAACCGTAGTTTAGTTGGTATTTCCATCCACACTTAAAATGTTTGCTCCTAAACTGCGTGATTTCGAGATATTGAATGATTAGGAGAGAGAGAGGACTTAAAAAGAAAGGACAAAAAAATAATATTAAAAACAACAAATTCCGCGAAGTGGAATGCTCGATTGCCATGGAACAAAACGGATCGATAAGTTGCCCTGCCCTCCATCATCCCAACCCAAGGTCTCGTCTTGGGTTTGCGGTTTTAAACAGTCGCGCTGCCGGGGCTGCTTCCTTCGGTAGCACTTACCCCAAGCCATTTTCCGCATTGGAAACGGAAGGCCGGTGCGGGTAGAAAGGTAGGGGATTGAATTATGCCTGATCGGATAAATATCTTTAATTTAAAAGCAAAACCCGCGAGGAACGCTTCATTTCACCGCGAACTGAACGGCGTGTTTTTTTCGTGTTCTTAGCTGCTCCCTATTTTTTTCCAAACGTTGAAGGCACTCCCTGCACACTGACATTTGGGCGTTTTACCGAGCGACAATTTAATGCAACCGTTTAAACGGTATAGCGTTCTGTTTGAAACACATCTTTCACTCAGTTCCGCGACGTTCTTCGCGATTGTCTTGCCAATGCAAAATCGAACGTCTTAAAAGAATAAGAAACCGATGCAATGCAAAAGACCGGGTCGAGCCGAGTGGGTGTTATTTTGGTGACGTTTATTTTTTCCCCCATTTCCACAGTCGTTCGACAGCCATTTATTCAATGCTGATAAACAGTTAAAGCTGTCCAACCAAACTCTAGTGAGCGGTTTCAACAACCAGCGAACCTAAATGAGATATGGACTGCCGGCTGATGCTACTGCGTATAGCGTGACGAGGGGAATTCAAGGCGACCCACATCCACCTCCTTCGCCGAACAAATTGGATCAGAAATCTATCGAAAATTGAGATGTTTTCGGTTTCATTTCACCACCTTCGAGATTATCTCTTTTAGTAGGAATGCTAGTCAGCCGAAACCATTTGAGAGGAAGGAAAATATCTACCGATTGTAGTGGGAGGGTAATTTTATTGGTGGTTCTTTTTTTTTTAGAATATTATCGTTTACGCCGGGCCTCGAGAATTAAACGGGATGTATCGGTATTGCATTTGGGTAGAATAATCTCCAACGCTAAAACTGTCTCGAAGCTTTTAAATAAAGCTAATCTAACCTTTCTATTTGAGTGGAAGTATTTTTGTTTGTTATTTTTTCCATTCATGTTTCAACTTTAATGTCCCTTTATAAGGGAATCATGCCAGTGCTGGTAGACGGTGGCATTTAATGCGGTTTGATAAGAAAACCGTGTAGGTTGGCATAGGAGGAAAAGGACGTCAGCATAGACGACCCGAGACCGTTCCCACCGGGGATAAGGAGTTGATATTCAACGTAAAGAGGATAATAAATCTCCAATTTAAAGGAGGTCTCGAGTGCCAATGGAGACAGGGTTTTTGCGCTTGGCCTTTGTGTTTTCTGTGGCGGCAACTATTACAGCACAACATAGCTGTGTGGGTTGTTCTGACTATGCTCGTTGAAAATTAAGGAAGTGAATTCCGTAAGAAATCTGCTCCGTAAATGTTCCCCCTGAAATGCCTAGCTCCCGTAGGGTTGGTCGATGTTTGCCGGTTCAAAAAAGCCGTTTTGTTCCGTACAAATGGCCGAGAAAAATGGCAGGGTTGACAAATAGGTTTTTTATGTGATGGTTCCGTTTATCCACATACCCTTCCTTGAATTCTTGACCTTTTGAATGGCCGGACATTCAAAATCCACCCTCCATAGTCAAATGGCTAAACTTTAGGAACGGATTGAAGCTTATCATATAAAAAAAAGTCTGGCCAAGAGAGATTGAGTGGTAGAGAGGGAATTTGTGCCCAAGACGCCTTTCGACGGGACAATGTTTGCCCTGACCAAACAATCATAAGTGT
This sequence comes from Anopheles ziemanni, assembly GCF_943734765.1. Taxonomy (NCBI): domain Eukaryota; kingdom Metazoa; phylum Arthropoda; class Insecta; order Diptera; family Culicidae; genus Anopheles; species Anopheles ziemanni. Next base: position 56,901,998 of record NC_080706.1, read on the forward strand.
CCCTTGGGATGACATTCTATATAGCTCTTTATAGCGGGAAGACCTTCTTATTTTTTTTTCGATCAATCAATTAGCGGGTTGAAGCAAGGCGGAACTAGGGCCTTCAGAAAGCAGAAAAATATGTGAAATCAGACTCAGTTTCCTTCGCGGCTAGAAAGGGTTTAGCGAGAAAGGAATAATTCGAGTAAACAGCGCGCCAAAAATTGGGTAACATCTTCAAAACGGATGCTACAGGGTGATTATCATTCGGTATCATTCATTTGTTGGCCGCTTTGCTCTCCGGCAACAGTTGCGCAGGATGTCGCTTAATCTAATAATTACCATCGTTTGGCATTTTGTAGCACCTTGACGCGAATGACAGCCTGGAAAGAGTTCGACTATGCGGCCAAACTTTTAGTTAATTATCGGGAAGAAAAATTGTTTGTGCTAACTTAATTGTGGCACCATTAAGAATCTCACTTCAAAAATTACCCACTGCCACTGTTCAGGGTCTGGTTGCGGGAAGGATTATTATCCTGGCATCGTAAACAAGAAGGGTGGGGAATCTACTGGCATCAATTGTAAGATGTGGTGGGATTGTTACGAATATTAATGTTGGATTTCGAGTGATAATAGAAATAAATAGTCCTCAGAACGATTTTAATTTAATGATATATTGACTATTTTTTCGGGGGCAAACGTTGTATTTTATACCCAAATCTTTGGGGCACTCGGAAGATATTTTTATTTATTTGTTATTGTGGTTTGTCGAAAATCTTTGATGGAGATTAATTTTATTTTAACCATAGTTTTTCTAAAGGTAAGCGGTAAATATGTCACATGAATATTTTTTACTTTCCACGGTTTCTTTAGTAGTAATTCCATTTTAAAATCGAGGTGGTTTGTATCACTACCTTAGAAGAGCATTTAATAAAGTTTCCTATTCTGCGGTGCAGGGAAAACCGCTCTCGAAGTTATTTAACTGCCATAATTCAGAAGAGATTTAAGCGATTCGTAACGGTCTTTTGGCGATAAAACAATTAAATCGTTACAAATTTATGGGTAAATCCATTTGAAATACACCCCATGATTAGAAGGGGGAAATTCGCCCATCGTTGGTTCACATTGTCTCGTTGTAGGAGATTCCACCGGTAGTGTTCGTTTCATAAAAAATAAATTGCATCACTTCTTAGACCGTTTCCCTGTGTCATCGCGCTAGCACATACCTATTGTAATGCGAGGTGGGCAGCAGAGGTAAGGGAAAAACGGCAACGTCATTGCCAAAATCTGCGCCCGCGATGCTGGAGCCAGATGGTAGCGATTGAAAGTAGGAGAAAAGTAGAAAATATCCTACATGTGCAACTGATTGTACGCGCCGCGAATCCAGGGCCACCAAACACGGGACACATCGTGTCGGCAATGGTAGAAGAAAACCGGCGTGCACGACGTCAAAAAAGTTTTGCTCTCTTGGCCAGTGGCATATGAGAAATTGAATACTAAGCTTCGCTTAGTGAAAAGTGGGAAAAGGAACGAAAAATCACGATCGCGATTTTGAATCCACGAAACCATATCCTTAAAGCGGAATCCCGATCCCGTCGAGGAAGATGCGTAGGAAATATTCTAATTTCAAATCATACCGATGATTAATGACAACTTTATGCAAATTTACGCATTTGAATTACAAGTATATTTTTATGCTGCGAAACCTCGGCGCCCCTTGTGGAAGGCGCCCGTAGACCCACCGTTAGCACTGTTCCATTCTGGCCTTCATTGTCGCTTTGTTGCACGCGGAACCATTCGGAAGGGCGCACCGTCGGCCGATGATGGTTTGCAGATTTTCTTTTTCCAGCTTCTTTCGTTTCCGTTTGTTCCGGAGAGGATTGCGAGTCTAAGGGACACTGTGCTTCCTGCGCCTATAGAACCCGTCCCGCCGGAATGTGGCGCTCCTAAGGGGATCGGCCGACCGACTAAAGGATACACTGGTGGCATTCGCTGGGGCAGTCGGCGGTGTGTGGCAAACGGTCTGGTTTCAGGGATTGAAGGCTGTCGTTTAAATATACGACGTCAACAGCTGTAACAAAGCGCTCTGTAATAGTCCGAGAAAGAATGATTCTTTAAACAGCAGTAGTCAAAAAAGGCGCTGGTGGTGGGATGAAGCAGGATGTCTGTGAACAGCGAGGCGGTGGGCTTCGGGCGAGATTGTCTGTGAAGGAGTGTAGTGTGTGTCTTTTTATCTGTCCCGCTAAAACGGTCATTGAACATTTGAGACGAACTTCCACCGGGGGAAAGCTAAGCGAACGAGCTCGCTGGGAGGGTAAACTGGGTAGGCCTATTTCAATATATTGCACAGCCATTATCTATGGGCTAAGCCACCGAAACTTTTCAGTTGACACACCACGTGCCTTCGGAGCCCTGATGAAGGTTCTTCGAAAACAGTGGGATATTAAAAGCCGTATGGTTGTCATCAGACGACCTTTAGCTTCACATACGGTTTGTTACGGTGGTTAGAAGACTTTCCAATGCGGCGGTTCTTTCGGTTTGAATGTTCCCGGAGATGGGGTTGAGTGATGCTTGCTGGATGATTTATGAATGTTTGGACCTTTGCTTCCTTGGAGTGTGAGGTGACAACTGGAAATCTCGTCACCCAGATTTTTTTGACGAATTTCCCCACTTTGTAAATCATTCCATAACTGTATCTTTTGACCAATCGTCCTTACGAAGAATATGTTAGTCACCATTTATAGCTTTGAGTTTTCATGAATTCATGAAAAAAAATCATTGATTAAAAACTAGATACACAATAAAATGTATCTAAACAAAAAAAAGGAATCAAGGGCATTAATAATGATATTTTGTGTTCGGGCAGTATTGAAAATACAATCACGCTAAAGTGTTTTTTTATTTATTTTGCAAGTGCATGCCTGGAATCATGAAATCATGAATTCATGAATCATCATGAATTTATTGAGAAGGTCTCACGATTTCTAGTTTGTATCGTTAGTTTTAGATTGATTGACTCTGGTTCAATTTTTTTTTTTGAATCAGTATCAAATGTTTTTATCTAGGATTTCTGCGCAGTTGCTTATTCGCTTTGGATAGGCAAAGCTATTGGAAAAGAAACTTTTTCGATTCTTATTTGTTTTTTTAGTAAAGCTTATTTCAAATGAGAAATTGTATTTACGTTAAATGAAACATTGGATAATTGCATAATATTAGGTAATTGTTTTCGTATACCACACCATCATAACATCTATTGTAACACATCCATGCAAGATTCGCGAATATGAATGAAACTGCATAGTCTCAAATGCAAATGAGAACGTCAGATGCATGTTTATAATTGTTCCTTGATTCGGTTGATAGCTAATGATGTGCGATAATGTTTTTTATAAATGATCTCTAAACTGAAGCTTTTCATATTTCAATTAACAATTTGCTTATTTTTTTGTGTATCAAATTTTGCAAACTTTGTTCCATGGGAGCCGCTGCAAAACTTCTTTTTCTTATGTGATTGATTGATGTAGGTTTCGTTAACTTTTTCGCGCAGTGTCGCTTGTTCCCAAACATTTTGTAAGAATATCAACAAACTAAACAGGAGCGACGATGTTGATCGTATCGAATAATGAGATGAGAAGCTGTTTATCAAGCGGAAGACGAATACATAAGCTATCTGTACTTTTTAAGGAGCTGGCAACAATTGCTTATGATTAGCAGAAACCCGTTTACCGATCTATGAATATGCCTGTTAATTTTTTTCGTTTTGTCCAGAACTCCAATTATGATCATTTGGCAAATACTGGAGTGAATTTAAAGGTAGCAGTTAATCGTGAAAATTGTTTTTGTGTAGATATACTAAGTTATATTTTAAATGTAGTATACTAATATTTTTAAATGCTCAGAAGGCTTAAGCAAGTTTCGTCGAACCGTCACGAACACTGATGCTGCATTGTCAAATTAAAGCTTGGTTTATCGTTTCTTTTGGTTTCTTCTTGCTAAGAGTAGCATTATTCTAATCGCTCGATGATTTTTTTACCAAAAAGTAAAACGTCGAGTCCAATATCTGGAAGTGTTGTAATGGAGCCCGTTTTTGCTTCGTTCAAAATGATGGAAGCTTTTTAGCTTTTCCAAATCTGCTCGAAAAGCTAACGAAATTTTCCCGCTTGTAGCTCCCTCTGGCGACGACCTTCGTCAAGGTCGTTCGGAGAACCGGTTCGACCGGTTCGCGGACCAATCACGACGCTTCGTTTAATGTGGTCGTTGGTTGAAGTTTTAAAATGCTTTCGGGATTTTAATTTAATTAAATCAAGACGAATTTCGAGCACAGTCTTTATCACAGGTGTATTTCGTTGATTTACAAGTTGGAATATACTTTGAAAAGATAATTTCAGCGCCGAAACGTACAGTATAAAACAAATTATATGTATTTAGAGTAGACGATAAAAACGTGTGTTACAAAAATGTACTTCCTTAACGTTAACGAAAGGACTTATTGCTACTAAAAATTAAAACATTTTACCAGCTTTAGGTTAAATTACTTCACCAAAGAGTTGGAATGGCATGTAGAAAGACAAGTTGTGGTAGATACAAATGTCAGCTTGTGGTTCCAAATTCCAAGAAGGAAAATTGTTCATCGTTTAACTCTGGCGAGCTATCTCTCTTTGGCACATTCGCATGTGTCCTTTTACAGCATCGTGAAATTGAAGCATCCCATAATCCATTTGAATCAATGTTTTATTTTCTCCCTCACTGAACGCAATACACTCCCCTCAAGTCAACAAGCTCCCCTGCGTTGGTGGGAAATCTCGGTTGATGTCGTGAAAAGCAAGGATTATGAAAAGCGAGAACTAACTTACTAGTCACTGTTGACTTCAACCTAGCTCCACTGAAAAGGGATGAGGAGCCATATGTCTTTCTGACAGATACTCTGCCGCAACTCGTTTCCGAAGGCCAATAGAAACGTTGCACCCTTTGTCGCGGATCGAGGGTCACGAGATAGATATTTATCCGCGCCAGTTCCTGTCAGCTTCCGGGACCAACGTACGTCGTTTGGTGTATTCATGTGCACACGCTAGACGTGAATATGAATATTACAATAATAAAACGAATCAACGCGTATAGAAAAACATCCGCCTTTTTAGCGGGATGCCGCAATGTGCCATGTTATGTATGGCGTTTTGTGGTATTCTACAACCGTGGTTTACGTTGGTGGTGGATAAAGAGTAACAAGATCTAGTCAACGGGGAGAACGAATAACTTTATGCAACTCCCACTACTCACGGAATGGGAAAACCGGAGGTAGTAGTTGTTGGTCTTTGGTATGGTGCGATATTTTGTTGGTCGCCTCTCTACCAATGGCTTCGTAATCAAGTCTTTAAACTTCATGCGCAATGTGCGAAAGTTATTTATGAACTGTCGTACCGACAGTAGACTATGGAAAGGGAGCAGGTGACGAAAGTTAAATTTTATCGTGATTGTATTGTTGTTTGACTTTTTCCCGATTTGAAGGGTTGCATGGGATGGATTATTTGAATCGGTTTTAAATTCAACCGCAACATATGAGCCATACATTGTTGCAAATTTAGGGTCAAAGCGAGTGTTCACATTTAAAAGAAAAAGTTGTTGTACAGATTGTTATCTGTGACATCGGAAAATTCCACCTATTTTGCTTTTGTAAATTTAATTTTACGTCACATTAAAAAACTGTAAATGAAATATTTACGACATTATATGGAACATCAATATACGTGAAAAATCGTTACAATAATAAGAAATAAAATCCTATACGACAAGTGAAAATTCCTTGTAAAATCATAATAGTCGCTTTCGTTTTCGCTTATGCTCACTTCCTGCAAATCGAACCGTTTGCGATTCATTGATGAAAGCACTATTGGCATATATCCTGTGGAAGACGATGTGTTAATACACAAAGTCACACCATCAAAGATATCACATGAAGCCGCCCTGTCCAGGTGTGAGATAGGTCCAGTTTACGAAGAACAACCGACGTGCTCACAACGGTGACCTCCGGGCTCCGGGGACATGCCGCCAGGGAGCTATTGTGAGTGTTTGTAGAAGTATGTGCAATCAATCATTTTATCTTTCCCCTTCCCTTCTTACCCTTCTTCGTCGGCCAGTAACCTTTCTGAAAGATTTGTGTGTTTGTGTTCCGGACTACCGGATATATGTGCGAAAGAGCTTGCTTCGAGGATCTTCTGCTCGGCAAGATTCTGTAGAGCCTATACCAGCAAATAGATAGCAAAACGGGAAGCGTAGCCTCATTCATGATTAAGCCTTGCTCAGTCGCTGATCGACGTCCATAAAATACGGTTCCGGCCGCGACTGTGGAATCAACACGTTTGGTAGCATAAAGCGCATTTAATGTGGAACTGCCGGTCGGTGCGTGTGAGAACGAAAGGCAGTGGAATCGGAAGGAAATACAAAGATATTTTATGTCTTGACATGGTAAATGAAACAGATTTTATGGCCTCCGATAGGACATGTTGAGTGAGCATCCTAGAGCCAAAAATGGTGAGTTGAGACCGAATGCGTCCTTGCTACGACAGTTACATCGTTTACCGTGATACGAGAAGCGGGTGCCGACCTACAATTGGTTGTAAAATTTCAACCACCAATGGCTATTGCGAGTGTTGAAACGCGATCTGGAGGCTTAGATAACGTCTTTTATAATTTCACATATGTACATCCAGCAGCACCACATTTGTAAATGTGCATGAATTGAACAGCGCAATTGAAGCAGGTAGTAGTTGGGACGTGTTTTAAAGTGAAATGATGCGAGTTTAAATTGCTTTTAAAGCACGCCTCCCGTTAAAATAATGGATAAGGACACTTTAAGTGTGGAAGCCACCTTTCAGCATGATTGATTGATTGCATGAACTTGGACTCAATAGGCAAAATGTATTAAGCATCTCTATCCTACCACATGCTGGAACGATAGAGAGCCTTTGGTTGTGGCATTTATCACTGAGAAAAGAGAAAGAAAAAATATATATATAGCAGAAAAGAATGAGACACACAAGTCTTGGCATGATTTCATGCTGCCAGGATCTGTAGGTGCTGCTCGTAGATGCTGCTATGACAACGCTAACCGAAGCAAACGTATGGACAGGCTTCAGCAAGCCACAGGACTTCTACTCGACCATTGACCATCCGGAAGTACACATGGATCGATGTAGAACAAAGCATTCGAGGGCAAACGGAAGGAATTGCTCCTGGACGTGCCTTGTGGAGGCTGGAAGCTGTGAATGTTGATACGCATGCGCTTTTCAATGCCGTTGCCACAGCGTTCATGCCACAACCCAGAATGTCAGGGGAGAAGCATGGAATGGGGGTTTCTTGTGCGAAACGAGAATTTGGAACGTTATGGTTGTGTGTGTGTGATGACATCGTCTGCAGAATAAAAGTGACGATAGTATTATTTATCTTCGTTTATATCCTTTTCATTTTGGGCACCCCTAGGAGTTTCCTCTCGCACCTATGCACCACCACGATGATGCCGTGCTGATTGTTCGATTATACCGGAACACGCAACGAAATAGTATGGGTACTAGAAAAGGGCGAACATGTCGGCGATATTTTGTCACGCGTTTGACTGCGCTATAACCCGGAAGATTCCCTTTTTAATCTGATATGCTAGTGTTTGTTTTATACCTCCGCCGAGAGTTGTAAGCATTTTATTGGCATCCATGGCAAATAGTGGCAACAAACCGTGCGATCCGCGTCCTCCGGTAGGTCCAAGGGGAATAAAAAAGTTGAATTAAGTGTGTGAACAAAGTGTGGTACGTTCATGCGTGATTTGTGAAGGATTGAATCAGCTTTCAAAGATATTTCAATAATTAAGTAGCGCAGTTTTCTATGCTTTTTCTTTTCGCTCAAAATTAAATTCATTTAAGTTGCTCCAATTGACGGTATATACTTTCTAATGTCAAACCTTTTGCATGATGACAAAAAAGTTCACATATTTAAATAAAGTAAGATGCGAGTTTATCTTGGAAGAAATAAGCAACATTTCTGGGGGATGCTTTGCCAATCGTTTAGTGCTTAGTTTTCTTCTCGGTTTTTTAAAACGACGAACAGCAACTAGAACAAAGTGGCCCTCCGCGTATTCGGCCCGTTTGTGAGGCACGTGAATTTCCCTTTCATTTTCCCAAAAGGTTTGCTTCCGCTTTTCACAACGCATAAGTGCGTAAACCTTGCTCGTTTGTTTATGTGTGTGTGTGTGTGCGCGTGTGTTTGTATTGTGGTTGAACGAGATGAAATTTTTACACACGCGCGCTCGAGGGCAATGAAAAGTGAACCGCACCCCAAATTGTATGGTGGGAAAACTACACACCATTGCCCAACGACGAGGGGATGCTGCCTCCGGTTCGGTTTGGCGACCGCCGGACAAAGGGACGAGCGAGATGGGTGGTGATATTTCGCATGAAAACTGGCGGAGGCTTATCGAGATTGAACTACGCCATATCGCGTCAGTATGCGTGTTCGTGTCCGCGATTGTGTATGTGCGAGTACGGGAGGGATACAGAGACAAAGAGAGACAGAGTCACAAAAAGGACGAAAGAAGACCGAAGCTAGGATACGTTTTGCTATTGCTCGGATGAAGATGATTGCCGATGCTGGTTCTGCTGCTACTGCTGCTGCTGTGCAGAGCTTCTTTTTACCCAGCATCAACGTCGCCAGCATGGCGGCGTCCGCGTGTCTCTGTTTGGTGGTCAGTGAACGACTGAAGAACTTTGCACAATTTTACGGAACGCTTTCGTGAGAATTATCCGTCGAAACAAGAGGAAAACGGCCGCCAGAAGGAAGGGCGATTTCTGGCAATCCTCTATGGCGCTATTTGTGTGAGGTGTTGGGAAGGTGTTGCATTCGTTAATTATTTATACACTCCACCGTGAATTGGATTGTTCGAATGAATGGACGCTTTCTCTTGAATGGAGAGTCCCCCAGCTAGCTGCTTCCGGTGAATGTGTACAAGAAAAGGACGCTTTCCCCACAACGAATAAAAACTGATACGCGTGGGCTGCTCAAAAAAGAAAGCAGGGAAGGGCAATGTAACGCATGTGTCTAACCGTACTGGTGTGTTTCACGGGCCGATCGAAAGGAAAATTCTCCGAAGGGAAATAATCACTGTCCGCCGTAACGAGCTCTCGATGAATAAAAGATGAACGAAACGATTCAAAGGTGCCGAGGTGTTTAAGGAAAAGATTCATGTCAAAAGAAGGTGGTGATTTAGTGTTTACTTTGCGGAAGACCTGTTAAATAAATTAAGAATCATGGTCCATTATGATTACTTATGATTTTTTTTTTTTTCATTTTAAAGATTACATGTGTTTTCAGTGAATTCGTGCCAGCATCGAGCGAAACAGCCAGCAAATCAAGCGCTCCTCCGTGACCTACCCTGTAGTTCCGGGCTTTTGTGGGTTGAAAATCAGAAAAAGATGGAAATTCATATACACTTATCAGAAGCTCGTTTCTATAGAGGTATCTCACGGGGTGAACAATCTTCGAGAACATTCATTTTTACAGACAATAAAAATCATTCCAAATTTGGGCGGGGTTGGTAGTGTGAACAAAGAACCATAAATAAGACTCAAACAAAGGGCTTGGAAAGTCCAGCTGCGAGCTGCGTTGAATATAATAAAAGAAATATGAAACCCATTCAAACCTGTATTACTTCTGTTTTATCAAAACGTTGTTTGTAGTTTCGATTCTAAAGATCACAAAAATGTGCATGCTTTGAAAATCTCAGGTTTTTATCAAACCAAATGATGTTTTTGTGATTGTGCAGAAAAAAGCTCCCGAAAATCCTTTCTGAAGGATTTTGAGTGACCAAAGCTTTTGAGTGGTCTTTGCTTCCGTATCACTCCAGATGGCGCTCTGGAGTCATCTATTTCGAATTTCGAAAAGTAATCCTAATGGTTGCTTTCAACACTGGAGATGTTTGAACCAAATTTGTATCTTCGTTAAATGTTTTGATTCGAAGCTATAAAAATCAAACTGGCGGTTTGGCATAAAACTAGTCGCATTTTTTTTGTCGATAAACTTGATTTGTTATAGAAGTGCAAAAGTAGTAACAGTATATCACATTAGACTTTCGAAGACGGTATCCGCAAATTTTACTTGTGTGTTTTACCTCTCTTAACAAAGTTTTCCAACCATTCGTCTCAGAAAGGGTTGCTTTCCAGGAAACCTTCCCTTTTTCGGGTAGTCGAACATAACCGGAACCAACAACAAAAACTATTGATTTGCACACGATGTGTTCTTTTGAAAGGTATTTGGCCTGGAAAAAACAATTGAATGTTTAGAACTGAAACAAACCCCCGTAGCTTAGGAACCTATTTTCATTCAACTGGATTGGGCTGGAACTCAATGCAATGCACCGATTAAAAGGCAATTTCTTTCGTAAAGATATCAAAATTCGCAATGGCATAATCAAAAAGAAATTTCCCGATTTGCAGACTATTCGAAACCTGTTTGATCTATTCTCTTCCAGCAAGACATTCTTTGCAAAGAACCAATTTTTGGGTGATAGGATTAGTGGCTCGATTTCGACGAACATCCGGAAATTATTTCCGGTTACCTTCATTCTTTCCAATCCGCCGGTAGTGGCCCCATTCGGAACGGCAGGAATTATGGTTTTGACTTGGTTTTAGAATGTTTTCGGCGTTTCATAGTTCATATTACTTCGTTTCTCCGTGCCTTTCCCCATCCTTTTCAGGTAAGTTAGATTGCGTGGCCTTATTCGCTAGGATACAGCATGTCTTTTTCCTCGCTGGAACATTTTTTGTGACTATTGTTCCGAGTTTTCTTCGCTTCAGTTAGCATTTCGGCTCCGGGAAAAGGTACCCTTCCCGAGAGGATATTTCATGTGGTAAAAAAAACCTCAGGAAAAGAAAACTGCCAGGCGGGTGTGCGCTTGTGTGCCCGAGACGTTGACGTCGACGACGACGGCGACCCCGGCGACGTCGAGAGCCCCAGAATGTGATGTGGAGTGTGATCATTAATCAAATTGCAAGAAAGCAAGTAAACACAAATAGATTTCTGTTCCTGCGCTCTGTCCGAAACGATATCCCGCGCCCTCTCCCTGAGCCCCCGAGACAGTGTGTGGATATTGCAGCGGAGGGATGGCACTTGGTGGGAAAGAGAAAAATGAACTGCATGCAGCTGAACGGAAGGTCCTGTGAGAACTGGCCACCAGGGTCCGAGCCAAGTTTCGCATAATTTCGAACCGTACGTATGTTGGCTGCTGATTGGTTTTGTGCTATCGGTCCTTCGGTACCATTGTGGGTGGTGGACGGTGGCCCCATCGATTTTGAGATTGTTTGATAGGAACGATACCATACCCACGGTCGGCAAGACCGAGTATACGAAGAATGATAGAGTGAGCTTTAAATATCGCCAGGAGCTACCGTCGACTGCCACTTCCAAGAGTGCGTGCTATGTGTTGCGAAGGTGAGAAAATCCTCATTGACACCGGACCCGAGGAAAAATACATTCAAGAACGGTTGAGGGAAAAACATTAATCTTATCTCACCCATGGTCAAACTTTGCACATTCCAAACCGTTCCTCTTCTTGTGTTCCGGCCACTGTTGAGTTGATTGTCGACAGCAACCCTTTTCCCGACCTCCTAGCGATCCTCACCTGCATATATGTGTTCCCCAGAAGGATACAAACGGTCGTTTGTCCGCCGGTTCTGGTGTTGATAAGCAGTGTTATCCTTGAAGTGTGCAGTCCTCTTTTCCCCACCGAAAGTTGCTGATGATTTCGCTCGCAAACTGCCCAGTCCGGCTCAGAGTGGCTCCGACCGGGTTTCGAGCCGTCGAAAAACTGACCATCGCATGACGGCGTGATAATACATTTATAATGTTTTAATTCGTTAATGACGCGTCGCTGATCCAGTCTCTGCCGTAGGAGTGTGTTTCTGGTTGGGGTTGTGTTTGTTTTATTCTTAATTTGACGCCCAAGGCTTACTCACGGACCACCGGACGCATGTAGACAGCCGCCACGCCAGACAGTGGCCGACTGGATGCGTGCTGGGAACTGGAGAATATTCCTCGGGGGTACAATTTTGGCATTGCCTGACACGATGCAGTCAGTGCAATCTAAACATATGTGTTTTGTTTATCTGATGATTGGCTAATTGAATGTGTTCTTTTCATTAGCTCGCCAATGCAAAAGTATTTTATTCGCAATTTATTATACTTGATTCTTGGTTCAGCGAATGGATAGCCTTCCTTTGGGAGTAATTGATCAAACTGTGAGTGAACGGTGCTGCGTTTTAAAATAATAAAACATTTTCCACCAACTAGTGCTTTGAATTTTGCTTTATAACACACCATAGGTGTGTTTCTTCCAATTACCATCATGATTGTATTTGCATTGCCAATGGAGCAATGTTGTTTAATGTTGATGGCTATGAACTACACTCTTAAGTGCTAATTGATTGCAGATGAACCGATAATGGCTATGTTTACACGCAGGAGATTGGAATCTACAAATGCGAAACACGCAATACTCTGTTCCAAATAATTTTCATCCACAAAAATAAACAAACCAATTCTTTCTCTATATATTAGTTTTTGAAATCATAGAAAAACTGATCCTTCATGATTGTGTAAGTGAATCTATTCAATACGGAGACAGATTGCAGGTATATGTCAAAACTGTTATCAAACAATCTTCATATGAAAAATTATGTGTGTGGAAAGAGTGCTCTAAACTGAAACAAGTACTATTTAGCTGAATACCAGATTTTTTCCAACGATGTTACCCTCTTTCAGTGGTTTAGTCATGTGATAAAAAACTTTAATGCTGGTGGTTTTATGTGAGAGCCATCATATAATGTTTTCCACTTTTATAAAATTAGGCTTATCAAAACAATATATGCTTACAAAATCCTTCAAACATCAAATAATAGAAATGAAAGCAAACTGGCGTTATTTCATTTAACCGACTCTTTTTGACACTGGTACAGAACAGCAATAATTTTATTTTTGTAAGAAATATTCAACTTCATGTTCAACTTAAGATTGGATTTGATTTTAAAGTGACTGCACTCATTCTACCGTATTTGATTTTTAATTAAACAAATATTCCGATACTATTTCGAGCCTACAATACTCTGCGCATGATACTTCAAATTTATAAATTATCATATTTATAGAGAAGATAAACGAAGAAGATAAAAACTTTTCAAGATGGTCTCCTACATATCCTGGTAAACATGGGAGTGGTTTTCAACGGCACAACGCAGGGGTACAAAATGGCGAACCATTCTCATTGTTGACGTTCGTCCTTCGTTCCTTTTGCACCATTCTTTCCTGACGGGTAAGGTTTTTCTTTCATCCTGGTTCAGCTAGCCAGTTGTGATGGGACTTTTACTCGACAGTCTCGAACCCTGTCTGCATGCGAAAGTAGATAAAACTGACAAGAGGAGAATTATGCCAAACCCAATCTAATTTTGCGTCCTGGAAAAAGCAAAATCCTTCCCTTCGATGTGCTAATATTTGCTTTCTTCGGAAGGTTTTGCTTCGTTAAAAAGGTGCCCTGAAGAGGGTTCCACATTGAGGGGGTTTCATGAGCATTCCGTGGCAAGAGTCTTTTTGAATAGTAGAAATCCATGTTTATTCAGTTCCAGAAAGAAAACGCGAGGGTCACAGTGGACAAAATTTCCCCTAACATGTTTTCGACGAGTGCGTTGAGAGAAAAGGGCGATGCTGTTCGTGAAGTGGCTTCCATTATGATAGGAATTTAAGCAGACGACGCGCGGCCTGCCGAGCCATGTGCACGCTTCAAAAGTGTCGCCGTGTACAGCTTTCGTCTTTTTCATGCCGTTCTCCTTTATGCTGGGGGGTTAATGCTGGTGGTGGTATGATAATATTACGCTGGATTCGAATGAATTACATCTGGATGAAATGTGACGTGGATTTGACATATCCCAACGGCCTTTTTTTCCTGGGATCGGTTGTTTCCCCTCGGCCCTATCTGAAACAGTTTCCCAGTTCAATCACTCACCCGAGGGATGTTTCTTCATATTTCCACTTTGACGTGCGAGCTACAGCCATTTTGTAGTGTGGTTTGTTTCCACCGTTGTCCTGCCGGCAAAAATCAGGCCCATTTAAGATATGGAGTCGAATTTGCTTTGGCGGTGTCGCTGTTCCAATCCTTGGAATGTGATACTCTCGTGAGAGTAGTTCCGAAAAGTGACCATCGACTCCCGTCGGCTCTTTTGCCTTACCGTCACTTTTATGAGTTTCCTGCTAGGGAGCAATCCGACCGTTAAGCTGCAATTAGGTACCGAGAACGAAATGTGCCTTAAATCTCGTCCCTTCACCTTCGAACGGCGACGGAAGCGGTCTGAGAAAGGGTTTATAATCGCATTGAAGTGTGCCGTGAATTGTCGCTAGCCGCTGCACAAGATCGTCGGGCTCACGACTGGAGATCGGCTTGGGATGTACCATCACAGTGCTATTATCCTGTATTTATTTATGATCTTGCAATGGTAAAGTCAAAGGATTAACCAATTCCCAGTACTCGTACACCCCGGGGCGAAGCATGTCGATCGTAGGTAGAAAAGGACTGGACACTGGTCAATCGGCCAACGGTGCTACTGTTTCTTTTACGGTTGCTGTTTTTATATTTGCCTCGTCTGCCGGGACCGGCATGCCAAAGGGTTCGGGGATCTACAATCTGGACCTGTTGCCAAGCGACAGTGAAAGGCAATCTCACGGGGTGTAAGTCCCCAGGGGAAAATATTTATGAAGAAATAGGTTTGGAAATATTCACAAGGCATGTTTCTCAAAGCCATAATAGACACCAAAAACACACAGGCGAAATTCGAAATTATTATATTTTGCTTTATTATTCGCATGCTGTTACTTCTACTGGGCTCCTCGTTTGGAAGTATCAAACGGCTTCTCTTACCTCTTAGCTATGTCTACACCTACTTACAGTGTTATTTCCGCATATCTGTACATAAACAGAAGCAAACAAAAGAAAAATGAAGAAATAATCTTTGCCAAATGTACCTCGTTTTTGCGAGCAGAATTATCCTCACAAAAAGATCAGTTATATACTTAAGAAACCATACTAACACGATTCCAAACGGTTATACATATAAACAATAAATGGCACATTGTGCAAATTGTACAACTGGGATCATGACACTTTCTTTCGTTACTTTTAATCTAAATTTACAATCGGTTTACAATTTTGAAATAAACAAACAAACCAATTGGCGGTGGTACTTCCAAACCATTTGAGAATTATATCAGAACATTGTGCAAGATACATCGATTTCATGCGATTTGAGCTGGTTTCCTCGTCAGTCGTGTATACACATCTATGTACATAATGGATGTTTTGCTGGCGCACTTTCCTTACATAACTAAATCACTGTTTCTTCCGAATTTGTATCATGGTCGGTGTCGGTTTGTATTTTGTGAAACATTCTGCAACAAACGCATCAGGTGGAACCAAGAATCAGAGAGGGATTAGATGTTGGTTTGGTGAAAAAATATTCTGTTAAATGTTTTTGTTATAAAGGAAGAGACACAGAAAGTTAGATGAAAAATTCGATGTTATATACCTTCACAAAAAACGTTTAGCTTTTTCGTTTAATAATCCCGCTGATACACATGTGGCAACATTTTTCAATCAAACCGACACCAATGAAATAGTAAACCTATAAGAAACAAATATAAATCCTCTGCTTTCACAAACATTCACGAACCAGCAGCAATTTCTTCTGATTCTGGTGAGTGAGCAAATTTGGATATCTTGTGTTTTCTCTACACCTCGACTGTTTTTTGGTGATTGTGGTGCTGGTGTTTGGTCACTATGGTGTGCACTAATGTAGTCGTTATCGTTTACACGGGCACTAATTTGCTCTACCCTCTCACTGCATTATAAAAAAGTTCTCTGAAAAATCTACACCACTTCAAACTTCTTATTTGTCCCAGTCGCGAAACAAAAACGGCTTCCGGTGGAACATACGCTTCATTAACAATTCACCTGTGCCGACAGCACATCCACTCATTCCACTCATGGTCCTAACGGATCTTCAAACGGTTGGATTCACAATTCAGCATTTGTATTCGATCGTTTCTAAATGATGCTTAAAGTTTGAAGCAATGGTGCAGATACGAAAATGAACGCTGGAGGGCACAATATTGTCCTACAGTGCGGTTAGATCATAATCATTCTTAATACTGATGGAATGTTGCTGCTGAACACTGTTCATGTTGTTTGCGGCATTACTATTGTTATTGTTACTGGTGGCTTGTTGGTTGCTTAAATGAGACTGGTGTTGTTGCTGTTGGTGATGCTGATGATGATGGTGCTGTTGCTGCTGATGTTGCTGATGCTGATGCTGCTGATGCTGGTGCTGAGCGAGAAGATCGTTGCCATGGTTCGTGTTACTGGGTGCATTGGACCCGCTAGTTCCATTTGAATGAGGCAGCATGCCCGTGACATCGGAGGCCGAAATGTATGGTGAAGATGCATTATTGCTTGCCGGCATGCCCCCATGGACATCGGACAAACTTTCTAAACTGTCAGTACGAAGGCACTATGTGGGTGGGGAAGAAGGAAAAACAAGATGGTCGTACTTGATCAGAAGGACTTGTGGCCTGCATGGCATGAGTCCGGTGGAAGGCTTGGCTACTTACTTCATTTTGGAGACTCTGTTGCTGTTGTTGTTGTTGCTGCTGTTTCGACTTGCCGGTCATCCCCGTTCCATTCGCTTTACGGCCTTTCTTTGCGGTTCCTCCACCACCCGACTGACCGTTGGTGGTAGTGGCGTTGCCGCCAGTTTTACCCTGGTCACCACTTTTCTTCCGCACATTCTTAGTATTTGGAAGCTTATTGTCTTTCTTCCACTTCATGCGACGGTTCTGGAACCAAATTTTGATTTGCCGCTCAGACAAGACCAGCGTATGGGCAATCTCTATGCGTCGACGACGAGTTAGGTAACGATTGTAATGGAACTCTTTTTCCAGCTCCAGTATTTGGTGGCGGGTGTATGCGGTGCGTTGTCGTTTAGGTTCCATGCCCGGTTGAAACGAGCCATTTGCTAAGGATGCAGAAGAAACAAATTAAGTTTAAGTATGCTACTCGTTAGTAATTAATGCAATAATATAAATTGAAGTAAAAGAAGAAAAGAAATTCAAAACATCTACATCATTTCAATTTGATAATTACTGTTAAAACATTAAAACAGGAGGAAATCTTTATCTGCTCCAAATAAGCTTATAGTCAACTTTTATGTTAGGTCTAAAACTTCCGAATTGGATGCAAGCTTGCATCGTCTAAGATTATATTCTGAAAACAAACTCGATTCTTATCCAATTTTATCATGTGGAAAGGGAACTAAGACCCCTTTAATGTTTGACATAGATATACAGTAAACTCCCGATTTCACGCGGTATGGACTGGATCGTGGGTAAATAAATTTGTATACCATTCACCACTGTTCAAAGAAAGGTGGCATATTATTCAATTTGGTATCTCTAGTAATACAACAATATTCAATTGAACAAGTTTTGGGTGCCAATTCACCAGTTTCATCATAGCATATGGCAAACTTTGACGCAGAATATATAAAAAAAGAAAAATGAAAACAATCTTAGATAATCCGTCAACGGGTAAAATGGTGTCTACTGTATCTTTTTTCTGTTTAATTAATCAATTTTTTGTATAAAATATTTCAGACTTCGGTAAGTTGTGAGAAACTACATCTTCATCATCATGGGACACACAATTTAAGGGAAGAATCATCGGATTCGTTGTTTTAAAATTGTGTTTACAACGTTTTAAAGTAGCAGGAAAAAATATTGAATAATTTTGATAATTTATTTGAACCAACAAATCTCTAGCGAGACCGGATCGTCCACTGTATACATACACAGAGAGAACATTACAGTAAACCCTTAAATTACAGTAAACCTTGGCAGGCATAACCAAAGGCGATCGTTGGAGCATGATGAAGATGAAGAATTCTCACCGTAAACCTCACTCTATTTAACCCAGTGAAATACATTTAAACATTGCGATTCGATGCCATAGAGAAGTATGCCATAAATATGGGAAAAAATAAAAAACATACTAAACAGCCTTTTTATAAAACTCTTAATTTTTCATTGTATGATAACGGTTGTGCGAGTTCTGGGAGAAAAGGAAATTACAAAAACAAAAACTTCAATGTGTTGAAAAGAGCGAATGAAACTCGTCTTTCCTCATCCATACTGTTGACTTATCCTCTGTAGGCTCAGCCAAGGGACGTCACTCGACTGTCTATCCACGCTGCCATTGAATGACATACAAAGCTTCTCTTGATTGACGTGAAAAGTATCTGACAAGCCCAACCGCCATACTCTACCTACAGCATTCGGCCTTCTCTGCCACCATTCCAAACAACCATCCTCGCAATGCCGTGGCGGAATAAAAGACTTCACCGGCTGTATCCTCATTGGGGGGTAATCCATCAGCACACCGGGTAACAAATACTAGGAGCCCAACATTAGATTTTCTATCGGTTACAAAAGGTAGGTAAAACTCGATGTAGCCCGGTTGGGTACCGTTTACGGAACGAGCTGCAATTGGGGAACCAGCGTGTTACTGAAAGCCCATACTTCCTATTGTTTTGTTCGACTCTTTATTTTATATTTCGGTATTAAAACCGTTTCAAATGGCGCGCATCATCTGTTCTCCTCCTGACAGCTACCCGTTGTCTCCAACGATCGTGGTCAACGATCATCATATCAGCTACGGCTTTCTCGGTTGTCTTCGCGTTGTAGAAACAACCAATCCAAGCCCCATTTGTGGTGCAGCCTCACGAAAGTAACGACCTTTGGCGTGACCATACTTCAAGAACAAAATGGTTCGATGGACGATCGACAATCGGTGTTCGGTTATCGAAGCTGCAGGTTGACTGATAATTCTTTTCACTCGCCTCAACTCTCTGCCGCAAAACAGCATGCGGTTGTCGGTCTGATAAATAATAAATTACATTTTCCATACCATACATCCATAGTACCGTAAAAAGACGTGTCTTTGACCGTGCACCAATCCTCATGCATGGACCGTCACGAGACACCTCGCGTATACGTCCCAAAAGAAATAATAATTAATCATTAACGCACTAGGGCGCTTGCTTTTCCCGCCACGGGACGTATCAAACCCCACAGTGTTTGTGCGTAGTAGTGCCATTTCGAAGAACAACACAACAAAGGCAAACATCGGTGACGGTTTTCTGTTTTTGATTTCCTGTAACATGTAAAAAAAAATCCACAGAAGTGACCGTACACTAAGCAACAACCTGCCACACACCGATTCCGGTGATGGTTATCAGCAAGACCTCCCTATTTGGAGTCAATGATACGGTCTTTCCCAAGAGGAGGTCGACGTTATTAATGTGCATAAAACCACGAAATTGTGCTACCAGCCTTTAATGCCAACTACCTCAGGTCTTCCTCTAGACTCCACAAGAGTTCGTTTTCTAGTACTGAAACACGGGAAAATCCGCCAGAAACATTAACTCAATCGATCTCCATAGGTCGGAAGGATATTTCGGATACATATACATTTTAGTCACCGTTCCTACTACTACTCTTGGTGAACCGACATTTACATCGCGTCTCATACAGGCGTACGGGTGGTCATCGATCGACAGTCCCGCTCGTTCATGCTGATGACCGTGTATTGCTGAAGTGTCCAATGGGCGCGACATGATGATCATTAATCTTGTTCGTACTACGCTGCCCAGCAAAAGGCTTAGCGACGAGCCGCGGCTTGAAACGAATTGAGGAAACTTAGCCGTTACTTGGAACATATAGCAAACGAAAGAAAAAAGTTATTACATCGAAATCATGCCGAAAATACATTTGTTTACGATAGTCGAATGATGTATAGCTTAGAAGACATGTGACACATTACAATTAAACAATATAGAAGCTGGTTTCTTCTCGGAAACGAGAGCGAAAGTTGACACCCTTGTTTGCTGCCATCAATCCCGAGTCAGAGCCTTGCAAGATTGGTTCGTCGATCTTAAAAGAAAAGGAAAGGCCAGGGCTTGAGGAAACTTTTCGCAAGCGAAAGTACCTTGGCACAGTTAGCTGAATTACATATGCTGGCCAGATGGAATAGACTGACTCGACGTAGATCACTGCCTCACCGACTATTTTTATTATGATGCCTTAGCAATGGCACAGTAACACCGTAACAGTTGGGCATCGTCGTTGTGCACTGGTGCAGGTTGCCGTAATATTGACGCGAATGACTTGCCAGTTTTACGACCCCGCTCGTCTCTTCATTAGTGCCAGTGCAGCGTCGCGATCGATGGGGGTCCACACTGCACTTTAGGTGCAATTCTGCAACACTAACTTTTCGCTGTAAACCTTCACACGTACGGCGATTGGATACGTCTCAAAGAGGAACTGATCGGCAGGCTATCCACGGTTACCCGAGTGAAATAAGAGGCAGCCAGTGGGGGTTTAGAAAAATCACATCAACATTCACCGGTTCCATCGATCAGCGTTCGACGTTGAACGGGTCGCCGAGAATTTTATTATACTTTTATTCGTCTCCTTCTACCTTTATGGTCGAACCACCCGCGAAGCGAACGGTTCCATAAAAAGAACCCGGTCGTGGGGCAGCTGTCGCGGGGTATGGAAAGAATTTTTCAATTGCACTTTTGTACAAAGGGTTCGAGTTCTTGGTCGCGAAAACCCCAGAGCCTCACAAATACACACGAACGCCGATGGTCAAACATGCAGTCGGTAGGTAAGATCTAATATTGCTCGAAGGAGGGCAGAGTAGAATGATTTGCAAGATTTTTATAAATGCATCGTACCCGTTGCCATTTGTTCGTACTCGTTCCTAGCGAAGTGTGTGGCGACGAGCTGTGCTCAGTATAGAAATTTGCCCTTTACTACGTGGGGTGCAAACTATAGAACTTGAAGGAATAATCGGAATGAGAAAAATAAAGGAAAATCGCAAACACTTTCCGCAAAAAGGCATGCGAAGCTAATTTACTAAGAAATAAGAGGAAAGTGAAGGCACAGCGGCCGGAGGGACGGGACGTGGTCACACATGCTTCAAGGTTAATTGTCCGCCACAAGGCGAGCGCAGTGGCGTCTGTTGCATCCACGATCCACCATCAGTTGCAGGAGCACGGACTGCATGTGATGCAATTGACGCCTGAAAGGGAGGCTAATGAATCGGCACGGATTGGCAAAGCGAATAGGCTATACCTGATCGACTAAGAAGGGCGTTCGAGCACAGGGTGTAGCTCGCCGGTGGTTGTCGGACTTAGACAATCAGTGCCGTTGAGAATTCAGGGAATGACTTCAGATTAGATTTATAAATCGATCCATGAAAACGAAATAGTCATTTTCCGCCATAAGACGAAATGATGTAATGATAACGTTTGATATTGCTATTGAAAATCTTGTCGGTGTGTCACGCTTGAATATGACGCTACCAAACGGGTTGCAAAGTTTATGTACAGATTGAAAAGTCTAGATCCGTCCTTGATTTTTTGTTAAATTATAATCTTCTCTTAGTATGATGCCCCCTGAACGGTGACTCGTTTGTTTTTTGATAAGAGAATAAATCAACCTAACAAATTTCTAAACAGTGTGAAAGTGAAAAAGTTTCTCCAAACAGTTATTATTCATTGTTTATGCATTTCCAACAATATCAAAATTACAGAGTTGTTACATTATTTCATGGGAAAATAAGAAAAACTGACTCAATACATGCATTGGTACACACCGAAGCGTTTGCGTGGCTTCGTCTCCCAACAGGAGCCAAACCATCGAACCAGGGAAAAATTAGAAGGCCCGCCCTTTGCGGATATTTACAAAATACCTTATTGAAACATGGGCCACTTTAGTTTCATATTTGACAAAATTGTTGAGCAAATCTATAAATGCCCTGCATCAGTTGGTATTCTCTTATTAACGCTTTCAAAGTGAAGTTGCTCCACTCTCCACTTCATTAGTATCAATATTAAAGTGCATTTCGATATAGTATATTCATCATGAATTGATAAATTGATTGTAATAATCAAAACCGCATATTGGGACATTTGCTTTGCTATTGGGAGCCATCCCAATTTCTTCGAATCATTCACACATTTTCAGCATTTTCTACTCAGTTTTTGTTACATTGCTTACGATGACTATGTAAGAATGACGCGTCATCGTACGTTCATGCGTAGTCTGGTCAGTGTCGATGCCTCGGAGTGCCATGTCATACCGTTGTTAGCTCAAAGCCTGGCACGATGTCTGCGGGGCTGCAGCTCTTCAGAGCGCATCATCACACTTCTTCTGTCTAGGCAGACACGAGGAAACCCGGTTCCGGATAATTCGCACCCACCGGCATAAGGTCCGTTGGCGTAGGGAATGGTAATACGAAAAGCATGACTAGTGCCATGTGCCAGTCGAGCGAGTGAACCCCAGCGCAGCAACAAACACCAACGTTACCAGGTGGAATGGATCGGGTCCCCTCGTCGTGATCCCGGTTTGGGGCTGGGGACGACGGATAATCAACCTTGTCGTCATTCACCATTTGGGTGGGTGATGACAGACCGACAAGCAGTCCGGTTTTGTGTATTTGTTTGTCTCGTTTCATCGCGTCCCTTCGTTCTAATGATATTCGTTTAACCATCCCGGTGCCACAGTGGAGATCGCTCGTAATCGATAGAGGTAAAAAAATATACAAAAACGTGAAAATGAAACGACATAAAAATGTAATAGATTCCCAACGATCGATAACTGCGTAGCTGATGGCTACTTGTTTCGATGCTGTCCCTTTCCTTTCCCAACTGTCGAACAGTCGAAACTTCATTCATGCCAGCGCCAGCTTCTTCTCGAATCCGTTTCGGTGCAGTGTTTATTAAAATAAATGTTCGATGTAGGCAAAAGAGGCTTAAGACCACTGATCACGACACATTTGAGCTTCGACGGTGGGTTGGACAGTGAGGCGACCGAAGGGCAAGGACAAACGTTCGTTAGCAGCGGACTGGTAGAGATTGATTCAAACTGTGGCTAATCGCTCCGGGCTTTACATGTTGCCACAATCTAAACCAAATCGTCTACACTAGAAATGCAGGAAACGGCTAAGCTAAGCTAGGACTGGTTTGGGAAGTTTCTATTTTCAATACTTTCTATCTATAAATATTACATTGTTTTGATTTTCGATCTTCAATAAGCCTTTTTTAGTTTACATAGCATGCTTTTGTGTAGTTTTGAGAAATAAAAAACTGGTATGGTAAGAAGCAAAATAATTTATTTTTAACCGTTATTCCATTCCCTTTCATGTGAAGATATTTAAACACATCCTAAGAAAAAACTTTCCGTGAGGATACAGCTGAAAAGTATGCGGTGCTGCGTGTTTCGAAAGAAAAGCAGTTCTTGGTGGCACCGTAGATGGTGTAGGGTGGAACGAAAATACTTCAATTTATATTCTTCATCTCGCCCAAAACGAGTCAAGAAAGGAAACTTTTTGACAGCACCCTGATTCCTTGTTACCTTACCATAGGCCACGAGTGTTCTTCCTTCTACTATTACCCACGGGTAAGGGTGGGATTGAGTCGGGGATTTTAGCAAAGTTTTTCCCTCTACATCCGAATTCCACTGCCCCGTTTGGCCAACGAGCGGCGAGCGATGAGCTCATTAAAAGTGACTGAAGCTCGACAAGTTTGACTAGTTGATGGAAAAATGATACACCAGCTTGGACCAAAACACCACCAGTTCCGTTCGGCTGGTCTTTTGCTGCTTCAAAGACAAGAAGTATCGTTGTTTATGAGGGAATATTTTCGTTTTCTATCGCGCAATGGTGCAGAGGGGCTAGCCTTTGCAAAGATTTTTTTGTTTGTAACTTTCCATTCTGACATTGATGTATGGAGCAACATTTAACATAGCTGCGCTCAAAACTTGGACTCCGCTGTAAGTTTTATTTTCTGATTGGTGATTTCTGAAACAATGGGGATTTTTTTGACTGTTTCAAATTTTTCAACAACTAAGTGACGGTTTTCTAAAAGTTTGTAATCAAATCTTGAATGTCCCACGAACAATTTTCAAATATCCTTTGGCAGCAGTGTAAAAAGATACATCCATTTCAACGCCACTGGCGATAAACAGAGCTCCCCTCACGCTGATAAACGTGACACAGAGCAAAAGATAAATTAACTGTAATCGATTACTTTGGCGTGCTATACGGCAACATAGCAGAAACCTTCTTTGCTGGTGCTCCAATGTTTGGATGAAGTTGTGATTGGAAGGACAACTGTGAGCGTCATGCCAGATGGATGGTGTAGAAGTTTAACTTTCACTTAATCTTCACCTTGTTTGGCCACAAGATGCGCAAGGTGAGAAGTGTGGATTTATCGAATTAACACCTCCTTTGCTACATGAATAAGTATAAGGTACTGTCGGGCCTCATCATCGCCTTCTACATCACCCAATTGTGGGTAATCAATTATTGTAGAGTACTTGGGGCACACGTGAAGAACCCCTTATATTTCTTTCGTCCCATGTAGGTAGCATGTGGTGTGAACATGTAAATGTGTGGTTGTTATATTGCTTTACTTTTAGACAAAAAATCGTAGGAAGAATACTATGGAAGGTACATTGAATTTATAATTATAGGTGGTATTTAAATCTACTTTATGTAAAGCTTTTAAACAACTTGAAGTAAAAATCAGGCACTGTGGAGCACTTTTCCAGAGTGGCTGCATGCTATGTATTTGAAAATGTAATCCTTAATTATCTTCCACCTTCCACCTAAATCCTGCTCAATTATGTTTCTGCTCTTGGGTCAGCGGTAGCGTGAGGATACACGCGATGAACAGCTGACAACCGAAGATATGCCGTCTTTCGGACATACTAATTCTTGTTTTTCTAACATACTGTTTATTATTAAACAGGTAATGAGATTCGGTCTTTTGATCACAGGAACTCTATTCGGAAAGATGCGTAGTCCAACTAGGGGATGTAGTACCAATTAAAAAAATTAATCCAGCTATACACTTCATTTGATCATCAACAGAATGATAAAAGTTTGGGCTTTAAATTTGAATAAATTGAACATCTGTTTACTTCATGTACTTTATCCGAGAGTTGCTTCGAACCTTACGGCTTTCTTGAGGAGGTTGAATATATTTTTCTTATATTGCATAAGAAAAGCTGTACTTATTAAGTATAAGAACTTTCAATCCTTCATACATATTTGTAGCATATAGCCTTCATGTTATTCATTAAGAATAAATTCTATAAGCTTTTCTGTTTTGCTTTCTAACTCAATTACGGAACTTTTTACGAATGGTAATTGGTTTACAGGAGCAATATCAATAGAAGATTATAAAATAATACTGTAGTTTAAAGCCACTCTGATTTCTTTGACATTTGGATTGGATTTAGATTTAGATTAGATTTCTAATTGTTTCTACAAATTCATCAACTATATCATATGATAGGTCTCTACCTTCTTTCTGTTTATTATGGCTCCCAAACAAATCAGGCCTATTGTAAATTACAAATTTCAATACTGCTTTTAGATAAATGGGTATTCATGTTGTTCTTTAATGAAATTCGGATCATTTTATGGAGTATGAAATTAATGAGGATCATTTTCATAAAGCATGTGATACGTTTTAAATCGCTCTCAAATAATTTAATTATTTGGATCGATTCAATTGGAGAGTGATGAAGGAAATAATTTAATTGCTTAACAATGCCCACTTTTGCTGGTGACCGGTGAGAATCAAGGGCACTTTGAGTCAAATCAGAAGATCCGATCGAAGCTATCGAAACCATATTTTCCCTAGGATTTAAAGGTTGGTAGGATTTAGAATAATCCATGTCCATTGAAATAATTACTTGTGCAAACCATTTTTGTGATACAACTGCCGTTATTAACACTAGAGTTTCTTGGACTTGCAACTGTATTAAAATCAGTCAAAATGTCAGGCCCGGTAGCTTTTAGTTTGAAATTCCTCGCTATTTGGAAAAATTCAATTTTTCATATATTTGGATAATAGAGATTCCCTACAGCCATGAATTTTAATGTTAAGTCTGTTTATATCAGCTAATACATGATCCATGACAAACATTTAAACTTCTTATTGTACGTAGCTATATTCTTCTTCTTCTTCTTGGCGTAACGACCTATTGGTCATGCCTGCCCGTTAATGCCTTACGAGACTTGTTTCCCTGATGTACGTGGATAGTCAGTCCTCTCGTACAGGGGAGGGTCCGGTCTCGGTTGGGATTCGAACCCACGCCGTCGAGGTTGTGAGCCCCGGCGCTCATGGGCCGATTTTCTAACCGGCGCTAGCGCTCGGCTGTCGCGGACCCCCTAGCTATATTATTCGTAGCTATATTATTCAATTCATTTCCACTCCATGAGTATTTAAGACATTGTCACAGTTACTTTTGGTCACTTTGTTTTGAGAAACCTACAACAAGGCTCAAAATCGGTAACAAAAAAGAATCCGTACACCTGGAACTCTTGACGGAAAATACCGGTTTTATGAGCGAGTTCAAAAGTATCAAACCAGTAATAATTTCTAGTTATATATGTAATGTCTAAAAGAATGATGGCAACTAGCTAATATAATTATGTTTAGGTATTTTTACCATAATTTATAATGCATTTCATGAGCAATTAAAACTATGCATGTGTAGGCCTCACATAGAAGCCTCTTAATTTAGAATATTATCCTGTACATGTTTGACCAAGAAAACCACAAATTTCAACAAATACGTGAAACAATCGAGCTAAAACGATGATCAATACCTACACAGTTCGAAAAGGATTATGGAAATTGAATACTGAAATCCCATAGTAAAATAAATAAATTACCCTGTTAGGTAGAGTCCTATTTGTAAAATCGCTAAAATACTTGCAATGCACAAAGCTCAAGTTCTTGTGTGGGCCACTTATTGTGACGAACCATAACAAATTCGTCTTGAAGAGTTCATGCGCAGGGATCAAACTAACCACATTTCAAATGATTCTTAAATAACAGGAATCAATCATTCCGGTTCAAAATGCCTCCAGTTCTGCGGGCGGCATCCTGCCGACGATAATGTTTTCTTTCGGTCGCCCTAGGGAGCAATGTTTTAGAAAAATAGTTACCCTGCGCAAACTGTAAACAAACTGCATTGTGATGAAGTTACTGATGAAGGCCATCCGTCACTACCGTTTGTGTAGCAATCGGCTAAACCTGTCGGTGTAAACTGTCCTTCGCTTGTCAAAAGGCATTCATCGCGTCATTTGTGAAGTGCCGTAAGATGCTCTGAGCCCAAATGCGACCTCAAGCCTCTGACCTTGGTTCAACAGCAGGAAACTTGAAGTGCTGCAGCAGCAACGCGCCGGAAGAGTGATAAATGGGAAGCAATTAATTTTCCTCAATACTTTCGGCTAGTTTTACTGAGCGTTTTTGGTCCTACATTTTCTTAAAATCTTCCTTTTACCTCTAAGTGGGCATACTTATAGCGACAACTGGTGGCGGGTAAGCTGTGAGATCGGTTGCAATGCCGATTGATCAGTCACGGTGATAAGTAGGTAGACTATTTTTCAAAATTCACCGAAACAGCGCAAGAGCTCCTCGGCAAAGATTGGTGTCGATTGAATTTCGTTAAAGCTTGTTATGTCGAAACCTTTTCCTCCAACTTCCCAGCTTGTCGGTCACTCTAGGAGATCAGGAATTACAGAAAAAAGAAACTTTGTACTCACCGACACCGGCAACATGGATTTTTTTCATCCAAGGATAAATGATGCGTTCTCCGTCGGTTGTTGCGTGCATCAGTTCATCCCCAAGATCATTATCCGAGTCAAGTTCGTCCAGGTCGCCATCGTTGGAGTCCAGCTCGTCGGGTGACCGGTCCAGCATCATGCGCTCTTCGTCGAGAAACTCATCCTAGAATTTGCAAGAAAAGGGCTCGGTTAGCAATTGGTATGAGATCATTTATATAGTGATCATGTTGCATAAAATGCCCACGCATGGGTCTGTACACAACGATATGATCTTACCTGATCGGAACTCGCGTCGTCACAACGCAGTCTCATACCCAGTTCTTGCAGCTGCTGACCCGCTGGAGCTGCCTCCTCTATTCGCCTATCCAATTTCATGCCTGTGGAGAAAGATCATTAAACGAAAGAATTTAGAATACATAACGTATACTACATGAAATTAAAAGTATAGCATTTGGAAAAGAATTATATTTTAAAATGGAAAATCAAATAGTTCTTAAATATGACTGTTCGCATTTCGTCTTGTTTAAGTTTCAGAATTAGAATGTTAACAGAACTATGACATTTGTATACAATATTGTTCTAAACGATAGAGTGTGGTATAATCGTAATTTGTATGTTGCTTCTACATCATTTCGTCTGAAACAAATATCTTTATTGTGTTATTTAGTTCCCTTATTTTCAGTTTCAACATAGAATAGGTTTGTTGTAACACTTTAAAATAAGCACACATTTTTATCAACGCTGTAGTTCTTGGATTCAAGTATATTAATATCAAATGATAATATCAATCATAATATCATTTATCATTTGACTGAAAATAACTGCTGCTTGAATGCCCTCATTGAGTTAGACGTTGGATTGAGACCCTTATTCGAAATCGTTCGTAAAATGTGTATTCGATTTTATTTAAATCTGTGTAAAACATTATCCAAAACTTTAATACAATGTTTCGGTAAATATGCCTGATGGAAGTGGAATACGTCTAGTAATAAGCAATGTTATTGTATTTCATATATCCCACATTCTGATTCTGAAAAGTACAGAAAAGTCTTTAACTGTCCCATGATAACATACAAAACATGTTTGTATTGTATTCGTGGCTATGTGTTGTATGGGAATACGCTTCAAGGAGGCCATACATGGTCCGTTGAATTTTATTAAAAATTAACAAAATCAACATAGAAATTGACAGTATTATGCCGTCCTTAAATTATTTCCTATGCGTGACTTAAAAACAATATTTATTCGATAAAAATTCAAATGCAAAATTAACAAAATCTGTTGTAATTTTTTGACCAGTCAATAATTTGATGTGTAAATTTAGCATAATTTGATTTATTATAAATTTGGTCATAGTTTGGAAATAATGCAGGAGGAAAGGTTGCAGCAATTCGCAACCATTATGAACTATCGTTGGTTCAATTATAAACTAAAAAAAAGGTTTGCTATAAAAGCTTTTTAGACGAGCAAAATTTGTTCTTTACAACAATATGCTAATGAATTTACATCGAGAGATAAATTCATTGATTAATTATTGACTGTATCGTAGAATCTGCCGTAGCTCTCATTTGTACAATTCGCTGAACTGGTTGAACGTAACGTTAGAAAACGTAAAGGGTCGTACTGTGTCTATATCTTTTAATGTGGCACGACATCCCCTAGTGGGACAAGGCCTCTCTCCGAAGAGAGTTTGTGTGACCGAAAGACGGTATATTATAGATCGGTGGTCAGCCGTTCGTAATACCGGAGGTTGCCAGACTCGAGATTCGATCCCACACCTGTGGTGTGGTGTTTCCTCGCGCTACCGCTGCGCCATGGGCACCCCCCTGTGTCTATATCACCCAAATATGAAAAAGCCAAATCTCTTGCCAAAATTCAATAGGAAGGGCTTATTTACAATTTTTTTTAACTAATTCATGTGTAATTATTATATTATTTTATAATATAATATATTATATCTCAAGTAATAATTTACTTGAGAGAGTAAGTAATAATTTACAGAGTTATAAACTATCATCTTTTGAAATCACTGAACACCATTAGTTTGCACATTAATGTAAGAGTATATTTTGCAACAATCATCTACCAAATGTGCACTGAAAAAGTCACTTTTTTCGTCACTTGACGAAATGAGTTACGAAAACCATTATTGTTTTATCATTCTATAGTGTCCTTTTGGTTATATGTTCATGCTGAGCTTGATTAAAGTCTAGTTAAATTCATTCATTTCGCATTATAATCGATTCGATGTGTTCGCAATCCACAACATTTGCTGGTCTCACACCGTTTGTCTTACCGAGTTCCTGCAATCCTAGAGCAGTATTGGTCACTTCCGTGCCAGCACATTGTAACGGTGCGTCCATCATCGACTGATGGCCTTGGGCCGTCGCCCCGTAGTATCCCCCATAGTAGCTGGAGGTTACGTTAGTCGGGTAGGAACTGTTGTGGTTCGGAATAGGGTTGTTCGATCCAGCAGACGGTACGGCTGTAGGAAGGGCGGCGGCAGGTGGGGCTATGGAGGCAACGGGTGCAGGTTGCATTTGCACCGGAGACACGTAGCCATTGTGTGGGTGATGCGCGTGAGGGTGATGATGGTGGTGATGATGATGATGATGCGGGTGATGGTAATAGTGTCCGGCCATAGGCGACGAATAGCCGTTATAACCCGCCACGGTTCCCCCGCCACTACCCGGCCCATTGCCGATTCCGTTTCCAGCTCCACCGGTTCCAGCTCCAACACTGACAACTCCTGCCGAGCCGGAGTGATGCAGTGAGTCCGGTTGGGTGTGGTGCAAGTATTCCGGAGTTCCGGTCTGTGTGATTCCATTGACGCCGCCGTATCCGTTATGAAAACTAGTGTAGTCCTCGCTCGGAGGGAACTTGGGTTCAAGATTTATGCCCATCGATTGAATGTGATGATGCGGATAACCCATTAGGAAGGAGCTCATTTTTCAACACCACGCGGCAATACCGACCCCTCACAAATCGCACACTGACTCACACAATTAGAAACTATCACACAATTTACGATAAACACACAAAACTTGTTGCTTCGCAGCATACGTTTCTATAGGAGCCAGAACACAAATATACGAAAAATACTTTAGGTTGCTGAAAAGCTCTGTTGTCACTAATCACACACTGTTGCACTGATATAACTGATATATAAGATGCGCTATTCGGTACACTTAGTAAGCATCATAAAATAAACATGTTTTCATAAAAAACTGTGATTAAACACCATACGTTGTCATACAGACTCTTAACACACCATACATTTGTAGCACGGAAATATACGTTCGCACATATCGCTCGAAATAACTAGATCACACGCAAATGGAAACCGCCTTTAATAACTTCAAATAATCTGTCAAGAAATGGAAGCCGACCACGTTGTGAAATTACGTAAAGTTTGGTTTAGTTTCAACTAAATTTTTCCTCAAAATTCATCAAGAGAGATAGTCTATGACGGTTGCAGAATAGCTTATAGCAAAAGCGAAAAGGAAACTGTGACTGAAACGCTGCCAGCACTCGCGAATACTTACTGCAGGCACAGCCACTTCATCATCGCACCGTGGTGTCCGTTACCATCGCCACAAACATCGAGAAATCCGTCCGTTTCGATCGACAAACTCTTTTGTTATGCAGCCGAGGGAGTCACATAAACAAGATAGATGTTGAACCAACTGAACCCTCCCCGCTGCAATGAAAAAGCTAAAAAAGATTACACGAAACAGCACTTCATACACTCATACCACGCTTCAATCACTTGGAAAACACTAACACCACTTTTGAATTTCCTCGTAACATCAGGCCACAGCGCGCAAACGCGAGAAAATCAAAAAGAAACGATTCATGGCTCCTCCTACTTGAAGCGTGAAGACCTGGTTTTATATTGGAAAGAGCGAGACGGAATGCATAGTCTTCAGTCAATTTTGTCATACAAACAAGTACAGTGTTGCCAAGAAAGAAATATTCAAAACGACAACGAAAGCTTCAACGCACTGAAAAGTATTGTAATTTGTGATGGTAATAAAAAAACTCAATACTATCATATTACGATACGAAAACTCTTGAATTCGGTAATATGCATCATGGTTCTTGAAGGTGATCATAAAAAGAAATTTAAATATAGTTCCTTTTAGAACATGGGTGGATTGAACTTATTCTAGTTGAAAGCCATAATGGCCATTGAGTTATCTTTTGCTATTCCTGGTTATCTTCTTTTGCCACTCCAAACAAGTATTGATTAGTTTGATTAGAAATAATAGTAACTTGCAGTAAATTCATTCTAACTTAGTAAACTTTGAAGAACAAGCACAAAATGACAAATGTATGAATCTAATGAACAACCGCGACAAAAAACAAACGACAAAAATGGTTCCCCTAAGATCGCTATTGTAAGTAGCCACACCCTCTTCTGTGAAGGTAATTGCAAGCATCTGATCCCGGTGTCTTCCAGAGTCAGTGATGTTTGAAACGCAAAATCACAGAACGCACATGAAAGAAAAACTTCTGACTAGATTTTTTAAGTACAGATGTAGAATGAATATTTGGCTTCACAATTTAATAAACAATAAAACAGAAATGTTAAAAATTATGTGCAAATTACCCAGAGAGAAAAAAAGAGTTTCAAATGTTCCCACGATAAGAGCGACGCTTCGGTAAACTATCAATCATCCACATCGAATCGTTTCAACCAGTTCATCTAATAAAACACCTTCGCACATATTTCTGTGTTTCTTTTCGACGGTTTCTTCATAACAATTCCGCCAATGAATGTCATTTAATTTAACCAATTTGTCATTTGGTCACTCCGGTCTCTGCCCAAAGGGTACATTTACTCCACACCCTTGGCTTCGTAGCCAGACTAGCGAACGCTACGAGCAAGAAAATATAATCGCTGAAAAACTGTGAAATCATTAATTTTCTGTTCGCATGCACACATACAACAACAAATTGTCGAAAACCGTTGGGGTCTCCTTTAAGCCATCAAAAAAGTAATGTAAAAAAGAGGCAACACCACCATGCGGAATAATGAGACGAACCAACAGGTGATATGGTTATGTTGGTGGTAGTGATCGTCGAAAACCTGGCAGTCAAATGGCCACCTTCCAGAAAAAGATGAAAAAGATACCCTCACGCAGTCAGAAACGGAAGCCCTTTAGAGTAACCTCGCCAAAAGCCGACGTCGCGGTACCAAATATTTATCATTTGAACTGATAGTTTGTGTTTTTTTTTCATCGGCATGTCATAATTATTACTTTCCATTTAGTGGCCGACTGGTCGGTAGCGGCCAACGCCCCAAAAACACGATCATTGCCTCTTCCGTTACCTGCCGTCAGTTAGCCGCGTAATATATGATGTTTTAATGATATTTTAAATTTTAAGGTGGTGTATATTGGAGCAGAAAGGATGCACTGCTACAATGTCGTGCAACGCAAGATTGAGGTTGATATTTTAGCACCTCTTATAGCTTCGAGGTAGGAATGGAACGTCAGGCCTGTGTGTTGCACGTCAGTTAAATTTTATCGTCACCGTCGACATATTCAATTTTCAAGAAACAAATAGTAATTTGATTTATTTATATAATTTGTTTGTTTAACTCCGTATTCTGTTGATCTTCCAGTTGAATTAACTTTTATCCTGCAACCATTAAACACAACTATGATTTTTTACTCGTTAACAAAATTTACCAGATGTACTGATAGCGAAAGTCAATTCTATCAACTTTGTTGCACGGAGATTTCCTCGAATATCAACAGTAGAAGAATATATAATCTGAAAGAAGTTAAAGAATATCTTCAAAATTATTAAGAAATTACATTACTGACAAAATGAGTGATTTAAAGGCGAAATAAGCAGAAGAAGTAGCAGAAAATTGGAATAAACTGAACCTTGCTTCCGATTGTTGTAATGGTAAAAGAGGCGAAAAGAAACATGGTAAAGTAGAAATTAAAACAATAATTATAAATCTGTCTATACTAACAAGTTAAGACACGATGAATTGATGTCCAAATCCTTAATCTTTCATTGCTGTCAACAACACTGGATTTGGTTTTTTTGTCTTCACTCCCCTCCATGCAATGGCACTTACTTACGTTGTCAGAACTCACAACAAATAAGTATATTTCTGCAAATCAAGCAAATGAACACATTTGATACCTTTCATGATTTACCATTTATTTTGCTTATTTTATAGGCTTATTATCTGTATTCCTCATTCTCGGTACCTATCGTGAGGTGATCGTCGAACATAATGAAATTGCTATGAAATTTTCCTTGGCTTAAGTAACATGTTCAAGAAGAATAATACCTTATTCATGACGTGGCATTTTTATTTCATTTATCGGCCACAAATACTGATCGATGGATCTATTTACGTTTATCTCGATACGAATCTGGAACTAATCATTTGATCATCAGCAGGGCTGGATAAACCTCAAATTGTTTACCATGTTAATAGAGCGAGTCAAAGCGAGTGTCTTAGAGAATGATTGAACGATCAATGCTGTAAACTACGATAGCGCCAGCACGATGATGTTGCAATAGTGCACAGATTTTCACACCTTTCTTCATTGATAGTACCGAAACAATGCTGTAACAGATCGCTAAATGTGTGTATAAAAAGCAACAAGGCACTTGCCGTAATAATGTTACACGAAGATCAAATTTGACACAGTATCCTAAGAATGTCCATCGACTACCATTTCTGTCAATCAGGAAAAAATCAATTTTTATGTAGAAAATGACTAGATTTTTCTAGAAATTTGAAGAGAAAATGTGGTATCAACTGCTGACCTAGCTAAAAGTCGTGAGGAAGCAGTCTGTGAAGACGCATTGGAATTTAATCTTTAACTGGTCACAAATGGCTTCTTGTGAAGCGATTATTCTCGAGCGCTGTACGAGACGAGTGGTGTTTGTGAAGAATTTGGTCAGTAGAAAGATTGACAGGACAAGAACGAGGATCATCAAGCAGACGAAAGCTAAATAAGGAATGTAAAGATTGAGAAAGAAAAGGTATGATCGGCAACGTAAGAAATCCGTACGGTTAAAGGTCTCACACTAGCAATGTTTTTAAAAACACATTACATTAGTAATACTGAAAAAGCATAAAAATGTATCAGCTTCATGTTCAATGATTAATGATTTCGTTAGTTTTCCTGTGTCTGCTTATTCCACCGGCCTTTGAAAACGGACTCGTGTTCGATGGTTGGGTGGTTTTTCTGTTTCTGTTTCGCCTTTTTTTATTGTACGAATCCCGGTCTGGGTTCCTTGTACGTGCGCAAGGCATACGTATGGTAGCGATGCCTGAGTCGGGATGTATTTTTCTGAATTCCCCGTTTTAGGATACGGCGCTGACGGAGTACGTTTTCCCCCTTTTTGCTAGCGCTCGTTTAAACCCAAGTGTTCGCCTTAGCCTTGGCGGTGATGTGGTTCAGCACGGCACATGAAAAGAAAACTCTGAAGGTGTCCCGGAGGAGGTGGAAAGGTGGAGTGAACTGTTCAACGAAGCCCTACCGGACAATGCGGCTGTCATTCCCATGTAACGTGCCCTGTGTCCAACCGATCGAAGGAAATTTAGTCTCGGCAAAATACTCTGGATGTTGTGGATGGCATCTGGGAAATAGAATTCATCCCAAATCCGAAATGCAAGCAAAATGGCGTTGGTAATGGCGGTGATGACGCAGAGTGATGAATGGTGACGCCATCACCACCATCGCTCGGAGCCCTTGCGTATTGATTGAATTGAAATTCGACAAGCATCTCTGACAAAATTGGGGAAAACAGCACCAACAGTCACACATTGCACCAGTGTAAGCGTATAAATCTGCCTTGTCTACTGCTTATTGAGTAAGATCGCTATATTGTAATGGTCTATTTGGGCTGATGCGATCTTTCTAGAAAAAATGTTGGAAGTTTGTGAGTCGAACAAAATCAATTCTTTCACAGAAGGGGGATCTTGATTACAATACCAACATTTAATTGAGCCCAGCTAGTGTACACCGTCCACACAAAACACTGAAATAAAGTTATCTATGTCTAGGGACTTACAGGGAGTTGAATCCTTGGCTTCTGTCTTTATTATTCTCACTTCTTTTCTTTTTAAAGCAATCCATCAAGAAGTAATCATGTGCTCAAAATTATCAGATCGTAAGCTTAACTCCCTAAAGGATATAAATAAATATACTGATTCATTTGAGGATATAGGATTTTTTTTTATTATTCATTTTCAATTTTTGATGTTTTTAGTTTCTAAACAACAATCGTAAACAAAACAATCAATATTTCATGAATTTACCATAGATAAAAGTCATTTTTTCTGTGGTGGGAAACATCTTTATGTTTGTATTCTCTCTGAAACTCGAGCTTATAAAAAAACTCAGGAAATTTGACATTACTTAAACATTAACTTAGTTAATTTGTTGGTTGTGTATTAAAGTCTTAAAAAACACTTTTATAGATAATTTTTTGGATATCCATTCTATAGTTTTGTTTATCATTTTCTACAAATAGTTTTGAAATGGAATGCTACGAACGTGTAAGATGTAGATGCAATGCAACTTCTCTCTTCTTCTTACGAGACCTTTTACCCTATGTGTACGTGGATAGTCAGTTCTCTCGTACAGGGGAGGGTCCGGTCTCGGTTGGGATTCGAACCCACGCCGTCGAGGTGGTGAGCCCCGGTGCTCATGGGCCGATTTTCTAACCGGCGCTAGCGCTCGGCTGTCGCAGACCCCGAGCAACTTCTCTCTATATTTGTTTTTTTTTTTTCAAATGTATTTATGGTGTAGTTCATATGTATGTTTTACTTGTTAAACAGAAACTAATCAATTCCCCCATATACTGATAGCTTTGTTCCTCTCGCGATCTCATCGTAAACGAATACTGAACAGCTCGACGAATCGATTTAATAAGATGTGGGACTCAATAATTGCAGATCACCGAGTTGTTATTGCTTGATCTCGAGTCTTGGTTGGTCGATTGGTCTACCTGGTTCAGTCTTGCAAAGTGACGACGACGACGAGGACGACGATGTTAGCGAAGATGACTTCTGTGTGCTTCTTTCTCATCCAAATAGCGTATCATCGGGAGGAGGTGTCTGCAGAATTAAGGCCATGAAAAATGCATATCATTCCTAATTTAGATAACCGAAGCTGATAGAAATCGTACCGATTCGGTAGAGCTGAACCGTGATGATAATCGTGTTTCGGTGGTTGCGATCACTGCCCGGACAGAATGTTGAGCCTCACGAACGGGAAGGGCCATGCTTGTAAAGTTGTTGTTAGATTGAATCCAAACCTTCTCCGGGAGTCAAAGGCAACGTAAAATAAAAATAAAAAGAGTTCGGACAACAATCAGAAAATCAAACGAACGACTCACATCCACGAATGGCTGCGGATTGGATCGGTCGGTTATTTAAATATGGAGATGAAGCGTCTCCACATGATTGCGATATGAAACTAGCTGCTGCTCCTGCTGCAGGTTTTGGCTTCCAACACCGTCCCGACGCTGCATGAGGTGGCTAATTTGAAATGACTCGGCAGAACAGTAGGGAAAGGAGA
This sequence comes from Anopheles ziemanni, assembly GCF_943734765.1. Lineage (NCBI taxonomy): Eukaryota > Metazoa > Arthropoda > Insecta > Diptera > Culicidae > Anopheles > Anopheles ziemanni. The sequence goes on from NC_080706.1 coordinate 56,939,324, forward strand.
CAGGGAATGAACTGAAAACCCAATGAGCGTCATCGCTGCGTCCCCGTCGACGACCGGCCCTATTATGGGTCGATACGGAGGACGACTGCTGGCTCGAGGAAACAGCAGCAAAAGTAGCGACACCACCAGCGCAGCAATCAACGAGGAGTTCCTGCCTGTACCGTCGTCCGAGGCACCATCGGCGCAGGCGGTAGTGGTAGTCATGAAAAGCCGCCACCATGGCCACTATGTTTACGAGAGCCCGACCCGAGAGGGAGCGAAGCCGGCGATGGACCCGCTGCAAACAGCAGGAGCCTTCGATCCAATACGCTTTCCTGCAGTGTCATTCCTTTGCAGAGGCTCTCTGGTGTACGCTCTCTGGGGATCCAACAGCGGAACCGTTTCGGCCCGGCAGGGGCCTTTGGCGATGGTGCGGGTTGTGGCGCTGGACGCCATGCGAACGTCAGCTGTCCGTTGAGCCACGGAAATCAGACAACCCGTTAGCGGAAAGAGACGAATCAACCTAAAGTATGAAAGGGAGAGCTACAAATAGCGAGCCGATGGTCATGATGATGGCTGAGAAAGGATTTATATTGAGATTTGTTTGATTTTCTCAGTAGCATTTTTGGCATTCCATTTCAGAACGCTCCTGTCTTGGGATAGTACGCATTTGGAATATGGAGTTGCACTTCATATTTGACATCCATTTTTTTTGTCTTATTGAAATCAACTCTGCTTGTGTACATATTTTATGTTTGTACGATGAAACATTAAGTGAATAGAACTTGAAAGGAAGCGCTTATTTAAAATGGTGGATTTCCATTATCGCGTTTACTTTCCCCGATCTCGTCAAATATTTCTAACCCGAGGAACAGCATAGGAGCAGCAAAATCGAAAATAAAAACAAAAACGGGTTTACTTTGTTCTAGTTGTTCAAGTTTTTATTTTTTGTCTCCGGTTGGCAAGAGAACCACAGAAACGGGAATGAAATGACCGCTTATCACTAGCTTTCAGCAATGTAGAGTTCAGTTCTTCGATCGAACCCTTGTTGATGCAGCTTTAGGAACCATTCTGTTCTCTAAGCACTACCCTGCATAATGTTCTTTTCAAATCTGACGGACAAAGCCCGATCCCCCGAAATGAGATATTTTGAAACATTATATATGAATTATAGGTTTGAAGACGGATATGGAACAACTCTGGTATCGTCATAGTAAAGAATGTACGGTGCTGATATTGATATCGGTCTATTTAGAGACATCTTCTAAAGTATTGCAATCAAGGTTCCAATAACGCTTCAACAGTCGAAGGCTCGACAAGCGTTCGTTGATTCCTCCGGATCCCCTTATGGTTTCGTTTTGGTAGCCATTAATTACATTTACATAGTACAGTGGCCAACGGGGCTGACATTAGCCTTCGAAGCCCACCTAATTCTGGCATCCAGGGCGAAGCTGTCTTTGGTAGGAATCCAGTGTGATTGATAACACTCGGTGAACTTTAGGGAACAGTTTCTTAGGGTTAAACCTAACGCTGGACGCCTATATACGGTGGAACGAAGTGTACATGGCCAAGGTCCGGAGGTGGCTAATTAGTGTGGTATTTAAAGCGGCATCCTTCGTGATTGTAAGATCTTGAACGCCATGCCTAATGTTGGACGAATTAAAAGCAGACCAACATTCGATCCAAGGTAGCATAAAGAATTTTTAAATATAAAATAAGCTCAATGCAACGCAAAAAAGGTCGAAGAAGTCAGCAAGATGGAGGCGAGAACCTGCATGCGTGTAAAGAAAAGCGAGCCATGTTCACTCGTAGATAGCATGGGCTGAAGAGAGCAAAAACAGATATCTCGGTAGACGTAAAATCGGGTGGTGAATCTAAATGAATAATAAAAGATAATTAGTTTTCAATCAATCATAGCCTTCTCCTCCACTCAGCTAGTCAAAAGCAAGGAGCTAACGGAGAAATCGATCATTCCTTCTTACCCTTTTGTAACGGACGGACCAAGCGGCCATTCTGCAGCTCAAATGCCCATGCTAGCGTACACATATTTTCTCTAGCCTCAAAACATCGTTTAGCTTTGGAAGTATTCAAGAGAGATTGGAGACAAATATATATATTTTGACAGCAGAGTATATTGGTTACACTCAACCGGAAAGCAATATTAGTCCCATGGGATCAATTTGCATTTGCCTTGCTTTAACATGTGGAACGTGCTACAATCGTCTTTAATTTGGAGTCGAAGTAGTTGAAGGTTTGTTAAAAAAAAGTCACAATCTCAATTTAAAAAATGATAGTGTTGTTGTTGTATATTTTTGGTAACGTAAACATTAGCAACCATAGGGAACATAACCATCGAACGGGTAGAAAATTTGGTTTTGAGTTTTAAAACTTTGCTTCAGCATTCTATAACCGACAGAATTTGTATGAAGATAGTTTGTAACTCTACCCTCTACTTTAGCTTGCGCATTAATTTTTATAGTGTTTATATAATTTACTGTATTGCTGCGAATTTATTAGATTTTTGGCATTTTACCAGCTATGTTTATGTTGTATGAATAAGAAACAAGTTGCCACAGGTTATCGATTATGACGGGTTCAACTATTTATTGACATTCATCGCTGCGTGCACATTGCTACTTTAACAGTAGCTCTAAGAACAAACCGGTACCAGGTGCTACCTTTACTTTGATAAAGATCGAATAGAAATGAAAATTATTCCCCTTTTCTCCCTTTTACTCGGGTTTTCGTCTGAAATGTCCTCGTGCCTGAGAATGAGTGATCGCGCCAAAGTTGGAAGTGTGTATTCTTTTTCTTTTCAATTGTCACATCTGCGGAGGCTGGAGGGTGTAAAACAGGTTTACTCGATTGTCTGATTCGGCCTCTGAAGACCGATCATTTTCATCCGGTTGCGTTGAAAGCTCGAAAGCGTGTTAATGTTTCGATTTTGGTAATCGAGAAGGAAGGACACCGGGAACCCTGTACCGGTCTTATCATTTGCGGCAGAACTGCTGATTGCTACCGGTAAAGAATCCAAGAACTTCTTATAAAAATATCTGCTGGAAGCAGGAAGTGGGTGATGTCGGATTAAAATCGTACCGAGCACATGGTACGATCTTTTGACGATCGCTGCATCGAGATGGGTTACTGGAAACAACAGACGAGTGAGGTTTGAGGTTCAAAACCATGTCACTGGGTGGAGGAAGAGCTGGTAAAAACAAAACCCTCTCCCCGATGGGTGTACCGTACTGTAAACGAGTGGGACGAAGAATGAGTGATGATGTGACACAGGTTTTTAACATTTAATATTTATTAGGTGGTCTCCGATCCGACTCGCCAACGGTGGCATCCACCAAATCATTCATCCATTCATCTGTGCGGCCCCAACAGCAGCGGTGACACAACGGTGTGGTCCTGTTTGTGAGACATTGGTTTGGATTGGACGAGGCAGTGTGGTGTGGAGGTGTACAAGGGATTGAGTGGATTTTATTTTAAATATTTGTATCTCTTCTTTTGGAGCCGACCAGAAGCTCAACCTGCCCGACGGGGACCAGTATCGCGGTAAGCCAGCCGCCAGTCACTGCTACGCCGACGGTCGTTCGTTTTCTGGGCTTATCTGGTTGCCCGTCAACCAGACTCACGGTCCTATCGTTGACGTCGTGGTCGGTCCGTTTGCCGGCAATGGAAGTGGAATGGCTGGGATAAACCATGCTAGACTAGAAATTAAAATATGATTTCGATATTATCGACAATTTCGTTTCCGCGAGACTCGCGCTCCCCGAGACGACGACATAAACGAAAGAGTGGCCAGCCAGGCTGGTGCACAAATTGGCCATTGAACGTTTGCAAAGCCACAAATGCGACGTTGGTGGTGGCGATGGTCGTTCGGCCAATCTTCCAAACGAATACTCGTCCGACTTCTGTCGGATGTCGCTGGCTTTGATGGATCCGTGCTAGGTCTCGACAGTGGAGGTACCTTATCAGGAATTAATTCGGATTTGATTAAACGCGCACGGTACGACTTGAGAGGATATGCTCGAAAAAGAGATGCCGAGAACAACCGGATCAGTGCGAGTCCCATTCCGAGGAGCATATCCGGGGAGAGGTTGCTCGCTCGACCGTCAGGAAGGAAACCGAAATCGACTCCATTCATCCATCAAACCAAAATCATCAGCGTGTTAGCTCTCATTGACACGGCGCGAGTAAGCTTTTCTGTGACGCGAGTTGGCGTTGGTGACACTGAAAAGCGGGATGCCCATGTGAAACGGGGTGGTCATGTGGTTTGTGTTCCGTGCCATCCCGCCAACTCACCGACACGCCGATGAAGCTGACGATGATGATAGACCACGCGCTACGTACGATAAGAAACAGGTATTGAAACTAATACCAGTAGCTCCGGTAAGTGTGTCCGCTGCTACGAGTTTTGGGTCTAGTTTATTTCGGAAGTAACCAACACTGATTAATTACGAACTCAGAATGCCTACGCAATTCAACTCAAATTAAAACGATATGTCAAAAACTCTTGTAGCTAAATCGATGCAGATTCGTTTTTAATAATGATGGTTTTAACTTTTATAAGTTTATTCAGGTCAGTAAAACACACGTTTTATTTGGGTATGCATTTGAATAAACTGTTAAGTATGGTGCTTATGTTAAGTTTACTTTAATAATAAACTAAGGTTTTGAAGTTCCAGATATCTCAACTAGGCTGGTTTTTGTATTCGTGTTTCTAAGAAGTAGAATTCCAGAACATATTTTTTTATAAGAATCATTTACAAACTCAATTTTACTATATTTAAAAATATATGCAGACTCTCTAAGCTGTTACTTTATCGCTTCGCATTTTTTTTGAATTCATGATGTTGATTAATTGATTCGAATTGAGCAAGAATCAATAAGATACATTGAAATTGGATAGTAGCTTCGCCAAAACATATGGGAACGAAAAAAACATCACAACTGCATAAATATTTCACCTTCAGCTTGGCATTTCTTTTAACACTTATCACACTGTACAGCTACGTTAACGGGGTGCTGGGTTTAATTAGACTCCAAAAAAGCTGTAGTCATCTTGTTTGTAAACTCCATCCCACAATTCTGCCCCATCATCGATAGTCTAAGTGTTTGTTCGCTACTTTTAAAGCAGCTACCGTAATTTTGAACCAGTTTATCAGTTTTCCCAAAAGCGATTGGATAACAAATATGCTCCCCATTCTTGAAGTAAAATAGTACCTCGAGTGCACGTGCTTCAAAGTTATCTTTCTGCGAGGTAGCAATCCAAACAAAAATCGTTACTATGCCAAAATGCCGTCGGGCCGTGCTCCAAAGGGACAAGACAGTTTAGTTCAACAAAAAGAAAACAATGACAGTCACGACCTCCATGCTCCACAAAACTTTGGTCGAATTTGGCTGTGAAGAGAATTAAAGAGGCACAGAAAACGTCGTGCCAGACGTAAACACTACTGATTGGGAAAAAGCCTCTACAAACACTTCGACACAGAACAATCTGAATTTAAATGAGACAATTGTAAATCAATTAATTTTACTTAAGTATGCTATTAAAAATCTGTCCGATGTTAGCAGCTCCCGTTCCCGCCTACGATAGCCAAAGACTCGCGTGGCTTCTCTCTGAAAAACGCTAAAAACAACAAGCAAAAAGAAACGGAGGTTGAAAGGAACCCGTTTTATTTGACTGGATTGGTCCAGAAATGTGTGTGGTTCATCTTTTCCTGTTTTCATTTTTATTGACGATGATTTTTGTGTTTTGTAATGTTTGAACGAAACATTTACTTTCTTTTTTCTGTTACCGACCATCAACCGAGCCTTTTCACCCGTTTACTACGACCGCCGAACTAATCGACTATGGACAATCGATAAACTGCTCACGGATACGGTAACTACGAGTTTGAGGCTATAGCTGCATGAAGCAAATCTTGTTAACGCCATTAACGATGCTTCATTATTTACATCATTTTTGGTAGTAAATTATAACGTTGTTTTAATGATCTTCCAACAAAACAGACTGCTGAAGTACACAGTCAAAAAGCATTTAAGAATATGTGTGAACCACCTTCACACAATAGTAATTGAATACAATTAAAACAAATTGCTAATAAGTTTTGGTAAATGTTCGAATACTAACAGAAAAATGGGGTTCTCTTCGATTTCCAACCATAACAAACCGAACCGCAATAAGCTGTTGTCGTTAGACTGATGTTTTGAAAGTTCTCTTTCAAATTAAAGTTAAAACTATACATATTACAAAAACATTTCTCTTTCAATCCCAGTTTCTCTCGGAAAGTACAAATCATGTTCGACTGTCACAGTACATAACTTTTCAGTCTCACGGTCGATTTTGACAAATGAACCCCCAAAAGAATGGTCTTTTCGAAACAAACAACTTTGTTCCGAGCAAGATCTTTCCAACTCTTCTACTTTTTGAAAAAAGCTGATCGTGGAAGCCACGACCCGGCCCCGACTTCTGATTGGTCCCCGAACCGGTCGAAACGGTTCTCCGAAACGGTTCACCGAACCGGTTCTCCGAAACGGTTCTTGAAGGTCATAACAAGGTCATAAATCGTAAATCACCGGGGTCTGTTCCCAGCGAACCGGTTACGCCGTAAATAGTCCTGGCGCCATCTAGTGGGCTCACTAGCGTCATCTGGTGAGCGAAGCCATGTACTACTCTAATTCCCGGTTCGAACCGGTTGGAAATTGGACCGCCGCTAGCGCCATCTGGTGGCCTCACTAGCGTCATCTGGTGGCCTCAGTGTGATCTTTTTCAATTATGGCATAAACTTAACGAAAGGTTTGCTATAGAAAGTTTGCGCCCTCTAGGGTGAAAAAGTATGTTTTTCGAAAAAGTTGCCACTCACGGCACTCACGGGACTCGCAAAATGGCGCGTCAATTGTTAAAAAAGAATAGAAATAAAACACAAATGCCACTTTTTTCATGATGCTGAGCTACGAACACGATGATGCTTTAAATAATAAAACGTGTTTTTTATTGGTTAATATATCCTCTTTCGTGTGAGTACTGCCACTACCACGTTCGTATTACATTAAACCAATCATAACAAGCATTATTCATTATATTGTTACAGTAGCTGTATAAAAACTAGCGCTTTCCATTTTCATGAATCGAGTTTTAATTTGTTCCATGCCCCAATCATTTTGATTCAAATCACATCAACAACCTTTGAAGCAATGCAAAGCTATTCAAGGATAGGAAACATTCGTTATGCGACATTTCGTTCGTTAAACAAGAATATTTTCATAGATTTGCATTGAACATAACTATTATTCAACTGTATTTCAATCAGATCCACTTCACAAATGACCTAAATGAGATCTTAATTACGTTTCAAGTAAGTCAATCATTCAGCCAATGATTTTCCAACATAATGAAAGAAATGAAAATAGTGTATTTGGCGTTTGTTTTATTGTTTGTAAATATTTATGGAATATGTGATGCGTATAATCAGATGTCAAGATAAATTCACCAATCAAAGCATAAGAACACTTTGAATACTTGTTGTTCCCCGTGAATCATCAAGGTTTTATTATCTAACATCTAACAGTTTGTACTATGTACTGTGGTGGTGCATATATGGTTCTACTTAAATATTGCACTTAATTCATGACAAACGCCTAGCCCCACTATTGTTTCAACATTCGGGTTTGTGTATATAGATACCGTATGATCTAATTCTTTTGCGAGTTAATCGTCTTCCAACTCACAATGTTAAATAATGTGTTAGTTATGCAGTGAAAGCAACTTCGTCTTACATATATAAAATAATAGAAATATTACATAAACATAAAAAAATATTCCACTTTTTTTGCTCAAGTCAATCGATTTTCGTCCTCCTTGATGTTGATAAGTTGTAACAACCTCTAGAAATTACAATCCTCGTTCTGCACTTAGCATTTCCTAAAACGAAAGTCTATTTTTGGCAACTACGAAGATTGATTAATTTAAAATATATGGAGGACATCAGATCTAAATAAACATTTAATCTTTCAACTTAAATCATGTATAAAATTTGATTCATAATCATAGAATACTATAATATTTATGGAATCGCATACGGATTTGTTTATTTAACCATCGTTAAATTTGTCGTCTAGCGTCCAATTTCGATGAATTGAATGCATTTGTCAATCTTTTTTTTTCAAAGTAAATGGTCGTTATAATCACTACAAACGATCGTTTCTCCCCCATGCTAATTTCCAGTTAATCTCTTCTTCTCTTCTCTTCTTCTCTATATCTATAAAAATGCATGTTTGTATGTTCGTGATGCTAAAACTCAAAATCGGTTGGACCAATCTTGATAACGTCTTCATATGATTTGTTCCTTTTTGTCAAAGGATGGTTTAGGAAAAAAGAGAATTTGAAAATTCCTAAGGAAAAGCCGGTAAATAGGAAAATTCGGTAAAAACGGCTTTTTTCCAAATCAAAAGTAAAAAAACCCTTCCATTTTTAACGAAAATACAAAATGGCTGAACTTATTCCAACGGAATCTTTTGCTGATTTCTTCCTTTTGGTCATTTTAAGGTTTTAGAAAAATGAAAAGTTTGAAAATTTTAAAGAACAAGCAAAAACATCAGAAAACTCGAAAAAAGGCTTTTTTTCATAAAGTAGTATTCAAATTAATAATTTTGAAATACGAATCTTATCTTACATACATTACCTACATCTTGAGCGAGATGAGATCAGCAAGTATCAAATGGGACGATATGGAGAATATTTTCTTTTGCAATTCATGAGCGATTACCTATTGTTGTGCATCTCGCAGTTCATTTGGAGAATGGTCAAAGAGTGTATTTCAACCTAGAAAATGCAGTACAACGAGCCGAAACACAACCAGCAACAACTTTGACGAGTTTTGTTTTACCTGCGCCAGCGATCCTTTTGCAAGAACATTAGTTTATTCGGAAATGCCTCGATATTACTCATGGAATGCATCGTCAAAGAAATGGTTACGTAGAAAGCGAGGCTAACCAGTAGACGGTAATCCAGTTGTGTTTTCAACTAATGCATTAGGAAGAATATACACAATCCACCCAAAAAACGATGATTGCTTCTATCTTCGGTTGTTGTTGGTCCAACATCGTTTGAGTCATTGCGTACCGTGAATCGTATCGTATGTTCAACTTTTCGAGAAGCATGCCAGCAGTTAGAATTATTGGAACATGATAATCAGTGGAATCAAACAATGGACGATGCCATGCAGCTGCAGCTGCTTCACATGCCACTGAAGTTCGTACACTTTTCGCGAAGATCATTTCGACATGTCAGCCTTCAAATCCGCGCCAACTATAGAAAACGTACAAAAATGACATCGCCGAAGACATTTTACATCCCATTCGAGTAACAACAGGAGATTTCGAGTTACAAATGAACGATAAGATCTACAATGAAGAATTGGCGTTGATTGAAGATTAGTGTTTGCGTATAAGTGGCAAATTATTGACAGAAATTCATATGCCAGCGCCAAATCGCCAAATCCAAGACGTATTGAATCGTGAGTGCGCATACGACATAAAGGCGTTGGAACAACAAGTTCTAAGAAATGTCCCACTTTGGAACAAGCAGCAAAAGAGTGCGTATGATCCATTGGTGAAGGTTATCGATGATGGAAACGGTGGGCTATACTTCCTGGATGCGCCCGGCGGAACTGGGAAAACGTTCTTAATATCCTTGATTCTGGCGGCAACACAATCTCAAAATCGTATTGCGTTGGCTCTCGCATCCATGGGAATTGCTGAAACGCTACTGGAAGGTGGAAGAACGGCACACTCCGCACTAAAATTACCGTTAAACAAGCAACTCAGTGAAACTCCTGTTTGCAACATTTCATAGCAATCAGCTATGGCCCAAGTATTGAAAAATTGTAAACTAATTGTGTGAGATGAGTGCACAATGGCTCACAAACGGCCCCTCAAAGCACTTGACAGAACATTCAAAGATCTTCGTACAAAAATGCGAGTGCACTTGCAACAGGATAGAAGCGCAAGAGTTTTCTCCAAAGAGCTTCTAAGAATTGGAAACGGACAGATTCCGGTTAATATATCCAGTGGATTAATATCAATTCCGACTACCATTTGCCAATTCACTTCAGCTAAAGAGGATCTCATAACTAATGTGTATCCAAATATCACCCAAAATTATGCTAACGATTGGATGAGTTCACGTGCAATATTAGCTGCGGAAAAATATAGATGTCAATGACCTCAACTGGACAATTCTAAACCAAATTCAGGGAGATTTGCGATCATACAAATCAATTGATCGTGTTGAAAATGAAGACGAAGCCGTGAATTATCCAGTGGAATTTCTGAATTCTTAGGATTTGCCTGGTATGCCGCAGCATCATTTGTAATTATTATGCTTCGAAACCTTCATGCGCCGAAACTTTGTAAAGGAACACGATTGATTGTGACGCAGCTTATGAACAATATCATAGAGGCAAGAATTTTAAAAGGGGCTTATAAGGGGACCGAATGTTTAGTTCCTAGAATTCCCTTGAAATCGAACGATATGCTATTTCAGTTCAAGCGAATTCAATTTCCAGTGTATCTTGCATTTGCGATGACAATCAACAAGTCACAAGGGCAGTCGCTGGAAGTGTGTGGCTTAAATCTAGAAATGCTTTGGTTTTCTCATGGCCAGCTATATGTTGCATGTTCACGCGTTGGAAAACTGGCATCATTGTACATTTACGCACCCGAACAAAAGACTAAAAATGCATTCTATCAAGGTGCGTTACAATAAAAGCAATAAAAAAATCACAATAAAATGATTTCCAATATAATGAATTCAAATTTCTTCTCTATACAGTTTTTTAAAACAAAAATTAACATATCTCACAGGTAGTAAGCTTCAAATTTTAGAATATTAGAAACTGCATAATTATTTGACGGGACGAAGTTCGTCGGGTCAGCTTGTAGGTCTATGAAAATAGATCATCGTTTATCCATGGTTAAAATTTAAAAAATCCGCATGCGATTCCATCTTATGTATACTAAGCATAGACCATGCCTGAAGAAGCATTTTATGCATTCATTCAAGACTAGTTCTACTTGTTTTTTTAACAGGTGGTTTAAAAAACACAACAATATATTTTTAGAATCTTTTATTAATTTAAACTGATCGTTTGTGGAAGGGTCTCCTTTCTAGTTTCAGTTCGACAACATTAACATTGTAGACATTAATTGTCTACATGAGCTGGAACTAGAGAGGTAATACGAATGTTACGCCGAGTCAAGTTGAACTAACTACTACCGTCCATTTCTTGCCATTGAGGAACGAAGTCGATATAGTTTTTCATTTATATCTACTGTTAAACATGGCATTTTACATACAGAAAGTTTGGTTCTTGGTAACCTTGAAAGTAAACTTCGGGGTATAAGTTAAAAGTCATTATAAATGCCACACAATAGGGTCAAAATCCTTTTCTACGTCAAATGGTAAGTACAATGTAGATTACCCTGGGTTTATGCTGTTTCTAAATAGACTTACTGTTTGTTGTAAAATGTGTTTTATCTTTTAAAAACTAACTAAATCAGGAGCAATCAATGTTGAAGAAACAAAAATAGTGGAAATTCAAGTTAACTTTTAGTCATCATATTAAGCAAAATTTTCAATTGAAGACCATGCTATGCAAAGCAAAATTGAACATGTGCGGAGTTAAATAATTTCAATGCACTTTTTTGTACAGTGGAATAAGGAAAATTGATCATTAATCTTGAACGAAATGTGAATTATAAAACATACATTATGCAGTAAAATAAACTGTGCATAGAAGAGGTTGGTTCCAACCTAACACATTTTATTGAATATATTCCTTAATGCGTGTATCATGCATATATCTTTTAAATGCAACCATATTTTTATGCTTTCTATGTTTTGCTGTTGCCATAAATAAATTTTAGTGCATATACATTTATAAGTCGGGTATGCATTATTTCTGTTTGATACTATCGCAGGACCATTCTACTCCATAAGAACACATTCTCATACAAAACCTAGCACTGTTACGAAGTACTGATTAGTTATGAAATTCATAATTATCTTTTGTATATCAATTGTAGCAGCGTAGTTTTTTCGTAAAATTAGACTGAACAAGGAGCCAAGTAATACGTTTCATTGCATTATTTTTCAAAAACTAAACTTAAAACGTTTGTATACATCTTCAAACGTAAAAATTTTAATTTGCAATTTAATATTGCTAATATTATTATCGTTTTAAATAACTATAAATTAAGCGATCATTACCAATCTAACAGAAGATGTTCTGGTCTTTACATAATGAATGATGATTGTTTCCTGAAAAATTGTAGATATATTAACAAATATATGACTTGATATCGATGTACTTACAGATAGTTTCTATGTTTGATACGTCATTTAATTGACATAATACAAATTTTGCAGATTTCGTCGATTTTCATTTCTGCGACATCCGTTGTTATCAAATGTTCCACACAAACCTCTCTAGAACCGAATTTGTCGCTTTTTAAAATTCAAACAAATTCGGATCTACAGGGTAGATGTAGAACATAAATCGACGAAAAAATCTACAAAGGCGCGATGGCGTTTGAGGCTTTGATTTTCATACTGTGGACAACCACATCATTTATCAGTTTGTCAGAATCATCTATACGAACAGCGTCAATTTTGTATTGGAAACCTTTGCTGAGGAGTAGCTGCAAAGAACGATACAAATCATAATAGAATTAGCCTGCGTTTCATTTAAACTAAATTTCGTACGTTTATTTGCATTTAAAGCGGTATGTTTGGAATAGAAGCGAACTAAGTAAAAAACTCGAAGGGAAACCTATTAAATCCCCAATCAATCCAAAGATGTGTGTGTAAATGACACTCATACCAGCCAACAGCGGCTGGTCATTGCTGAAGTAAAAAGAATCGAATTGCTAAAGAAAAGATAAAAACTATTCTTTTTCCCTCTTTGAAAAGGACCTCGTCGCCTTCCTACTTTCTCACAGCCTTCCAACAGGACTTTCCTCGAGCATGGTCGAGGAAGGATGAAAGCGTATCCCGGCAGCTACATTCAAGCGACAACTGATTGCAAAAGAGCATAGGGGAAAACGGAGTGAAGGTTAAACGAGCGTCCGGGGAATTCTAACAATATACTAGGGCTCTTACCCTAACTCATGTTGTGCTCGAGGAGAGGTGGCTCAGCAGGTTCGTCCCCTTGGTTTTTTCATGGTCTTGTTTGGCAGTCATTTTCGTGACTTGCTGAGTGGTATTTGTGCACCCGGGTGCCAAGAGGGTTGGTGAAATGGCCACAAAATGATTGAAGGCCGATTGACAGGATGCTTTCCGAGGACGGTACGAAGTTTGATGCGAACCGTTTCACCGCTGGCAAATGGCGCTTTTTCCAAACATTGACAGCTTGAAACTTGTGTTCCTAAGCCTGCAGCAAAACATGATCGATCATGCAGTTCCAAATATCTGTGGATAAAAGACGTAGTTTGTTTGTGATAATAATTATTCGTGTAAATATTTTGTCATTCTTGACAAGGGTTCACTTCCGATTCTTGTTAATTTGATTAGATAACCTTGTTAACAATGTTTTCTCTCAACAATGAGTATATCTGTTCTTGCATATATTCGTTGCATTATACAGGGATTGCGATGCAGCATAATTTTTTAAAGATGTATTACAAATGTGTTGTACGCTCGATAAAAAATATGAAACAAATAATAAATCCTTGCCCAATCAACACCTTTCCTGAAGCATCGAGAAGTGATCAATATTCATCGAAATTATGCGAGCTCATCAGGATCTTCGCAATTTTTCACCATCGCACGGAAATAGGAAGGCGAAAGGGTGGTCTCGCAAAGTGTTTAATCGCCCAAATCCTTACAAGGAAAGGGCCGTGATTGTCACTGATTGTCGTCCTCCTACGAAGCACGAATAGCAGGACAAAGACCGTGGGACCGTTAGTGAAGGCCGTAGATTTCACGTTAGAGAGGGGAAAGTATCGCATCGAGCCCATTTTCTATTACCGCGCATGTGTCCTGACGTTCGCTGGGATTCTGTAGACGAGGGTCGATTTTTTATAGTGGCTTTTATCTAGGCGCGGCTATGCTGGGAAACTGTGACAGTATTGGTGCCGCTGAAGGAAGCGTTTCTGTTGAAGTGATAGTGAACAGGGGTCGACAGAAGCGATGATTGCACGCTGTCGCGGTAGTAGTGGTGATCTGAGGTAATGGTAAAATTTGCCATTCTCCTTTGAAACTGAAACACGGCTCATGGTAGAAAATAATAGCCAAGCATATTTCGGTGGAAAGCAAGCGGACGATAAAAGGGACCACGGTCTTTGGCTTGCCTAGGGCCTTGGGAGGTTCAACCGCTCTCTTTTCCGCTATTTTTCGCCGACGAGAGTCGGAGCCCTAGGAAGCATGCCTTTCCAGGTAGAAAACGGGCCTGTTGGGGAGCACTTTATGACTTTATGCGTATCTCTGAGGCGCAGTGAGTTTTTTACAGCCAAATAAAGTGATACCGAAAAAGCTGTATAGATTCTTTTTTTTCTTCCACTATAAACTAAAATGTTTGTTTGAAAAATGTATGAGTTCAGGTAATACTGCAATAGAAACGTAAACACAGCAATGCGTTTATTGTTATTTTCAATTAAAACATATTTTACTAGTCAAGTTTCGAAACATAAGAAACATTCGCCTATCGGACGTCATAGATTCAAACAGATATCGAATTGATGAGAAATTAGATCATAAGACACAATTTGTGGCGCTGAAAAATGGCACGTGACTTGCAGGTAAATCCTGTTGAGAAGGATTATGTTTTCTTCATCCGCTTTACACCTTTAAGCGGTTTTCATGAGAGCTTATCTGTTACTTCGGTTTGTTTACCAACTTTTGATGTTTATTTGGTTGATAGCTACCGCTTAAGAATCAGTTTGAAATTCAAATAAGCCCAAAAGCACAAATAGGTAGTTTAAATAACAGTTTTGGATAGCCTCCACAAACAATTGGCATTAGGGCAACATTACCGGCTTTATAAAACCTGAGTCAAAAGGCACATAAATTTTAACAAATGGACTTGAGTTGAAAACATTCTCTTTGCAATCATTACAGCATAAAAATTGTGTTATCAACTTGACCTATTAATGAACTTTAAAATAAAAATTTGTATTTACTAAGTCCATTCCTTTTCATTTCGTTTGTATGAATTTAAACAATGCTAGTCATTAATGTTAAGCTTTTAGAAAGCCCATTCATTTCTAAGGCATATTATCATTCTCTATGTTCAATAATCCTACTAAATTGAATTCGTTTCTAAAACATAGTC
Source organism: Anopheles ziemanni (assembly GCF_943734765.1). Classification (NCBI taxonomy): domain Eukaryota; kingdom Metazoa; phylum Arthropoda; class Insecta; order Diptera; family Culicidae; genus Anopheles; species Anopheles ziemanni. Next base: position 56,954,641 of record NC_080706.1, read on the forward strand.
TTGCAAACTGTAGCGCGTGCGCCTTGCACACCACTAAAAGGCCCAACCAATGTATGAAACAAAAAATCTGAATTATGAAAAAGGTTTGAAAAAGTTAAATTGTTAGTATGATATTTTAGTAGAAAGCGTTAAAATAGAATGTTTTGTGATGTGCATGATTAATTTTTAAATGTAACTACCGAGCATTTGTTTCTTTGGTTTTCATTCCAAGAATGATGTACAGGAAAAACAACCAATCGGTTGATATTTTCTACTTAATCTTTAACTTGCTGGTTGCTAACGTCCTAAGCAGTAAGGTGAATACCGCAAGAAGCGATGTGCTAAATGATTGCTCAACAAAATTTGCTCTTCCTATCTTACGAAACCCGCTCGACAATTCAGTCGTGCGCACTCCAATGCCCCATGCCAAAGGCAACCCGGGAATCCATCGATGTAGAGGTGAGAAATGTACGGAAAAACCATCCGCTCGTAGCAGTCTAATGAGAAAAATCAACATTACACACGACCGCGTGATGGTCCGGGTTTCATGATGTAGACACTGAAAGGTAGATGCTCTAATTCATCGTGGGCACAGTATTTCACACATTGCGCTAAGCGACGAACGTTGTCCAAAGACTTTATATGAATGTTTGGTTGTTTGAATAAAATTTGCATAATTTAAAGTTGCCAAACTTCTTATACACTTCATAACATAATAATTGGTGATGTACTCTACTAGGATTACATTGCAAAAAGTCAAATAAGAAAAATCCACTCACAGACACCTTGTTGGAGGTGGTGAAGTTTTCACCTGGTCATCATTAATTTAAATCAAGTTAAGACACCGTCGACAGATTGATGACAATATTGTTGAAAATCGTATGATATGATAATTGATCCAGTGTATGTTGGTGTTGCTATATAGCTTAATTCTCAGTGTGAGAGAGTTTATGTATAGAGTGCAAAAGGGACTGCTCCTTCCTTCAGCGGGGTTGCCAATTTTATGATAGTAGTAGTAGAGTGACTACAAATGTGTTTGTTTTTATGTAAAATCAATATCACGACCGAAATCACAATGCTTCGGATCAGTGAACATCAGAACATTTTAAGAATATATATAATGTTACGTGTGCTTCAAATTGTATACACATATCATTACATTATTAGCCGTTCAAGTTTTTCAAAAAGTACCTTTATATTAAAATATTATACTGGGCGTGTTGGGACAGAAAAGATATGAGCGAGAAAAATAATAAAAAAGGATAACATATTTAACAGGGAGCAAGTAAGAGGACAAAATGGGTGCTGCACATGCGTACTTTTGGTGTGCCTTATACCACTACTAAAGGCCAAAACGGTAGGCTCTGCCCGAAGGCTTGTAAAAAATACCTTTTCAGGATTGAAGAGCTCTGTTCCAGTAATGTCACAAAACAATAAAGTTCTTAATGTGTTTCCCCGGGAGAGATAGAATCGTTATAGGATGCTGAAAAAGCGTAGCGACAAAACTAACCAAACAGACCCAAACTAGCAGGTATCTCGATACAACCGAGCGTAAATTATCGACCAAATGTTGGATGTTTTACACTGAAGAAAAAAATGAATAACATAAAGATAAACGAAGGTTTAAAAAGTAGTTGCTTCAACTTACATAGACTTCTTTCGCCATCAAGCATTTGCAAATCACCAGATCGGATAATTTCACAAGAAGGTCATCACTGGAACATCGTAAGCATCGTGAACTGTGCATGGTGCATGGATGGTAGGCTTCCGTAGACTTCACTTTCTGATGCCAATGCAACGTAAATTCGTTCTATTAGGTTGAAGTTACTGTAACATTCGTTCACTAGCCCATGCAGCTTAGCTTGAAGCTGTCTGTTTCGCTGCTTTCTGATGCCATCCAATATTAGTTCTTTAAATTTGGCAAGGTCCTGGCAAAATCAGCGGTGCGTCTTAAACTGCAGAGAAAATTGAAGGGTTTACTTGAAATACTATGCAGGCAAATATGATTACGAGGGGTTTTAAAACACTGAAGAGAACACTGGATGGTTTAGGAACTCCTTTTGCAACTTAAGTTACGATGTCTCACGGTTGCGTGGACTGATTTGTCCTCGGTTGGCGGTGCTGAATGCTAGAAGTCAAAAAATCAACTGAATGTTGGCAAAACGGTAAAGAGATATATCACCACAAAAGCAACGCGAGAGTCTATTGCTCTCTTTCTCATCCAACCGTTGCTGTCCTTTTCAAACGGTACAGATGAAGATCGCTTTCGGTTGTGAATGTAGGGTTGGTGCGGGACTTTTGGCCCACTAGAAGGAGATCAATTATCACACTGATTTCAAATAAGAATGAGCCCTAACCTTTTTCATAGTGTTAAAATCGATTTATTATAGTCAAATACCAATTTTGGGAGTATCAATGGTTTTGAGAAAATTGTTAAAATTTGCGAAGCTGTCACACTTCAAGCCGATAGTTCGCCCAGCTTGAAATATAAGCAACCATTGCGTAACAACATCGGAAGTAATGTTTTTCTTAGGCTTTGCGGGTTTTTAGGAAATATCAAAACATTACTTTAATTTTTTGAGCTCGCAAAATAATTTTAATTTCGATGTAAAAGTGGGACAAAATAGTTGCAAAGAAATTTGGTTTCGGCTGCAACGGAAATTTCTATGCATTCTGACTCTGACAGCTGATTGTCAGAATTTTTCTAGACGAAAATGCGATCATCGTGCAAAAAAGTGGATATTAAAATCAAAGTAAACATTTAATCTGACTAGCTCCTGATGCTCCTGTTGGTGCAGATGAAATTTTAGTTGTTCCTTCAACTGTTGCAGTTGCCGCTCCATTTATTGTTGTTGTATTTGCATTTGCTATGACACCTGAAATGTAGTAAAAAAACACAATTGAATAAGTAGTCGACAATTTTAAATGAAAATCATATTTTAATACAATGCGATACAAGCCAACAACCAATATTTGAAACATAAACCATAGTTCTACCAAACAGCGGTTGTTGTTGTTGTTGTTGTTGTTGTTGTTGTTGTTGTTTGGGTTTTATTTGTTGTTGCATAAGTTGTTGTTGCTGTTGTTTCTGATGATGCTGCATCTATTGAATGTATCGGTCACGTTGATTAGGCTGTTTTTGTTGTTCCTGTTCTTGTAATTGATGATAACAATATATTTATTCGTTCCATTTTTTCAATCAAAAGAAGAACCCCCACACATGGGGGTGGCTACACGCACAACCCTTTGAGTCGCTGAGGATAAAGTACAAGTGGTCGCCACTAAAAGTGTATATAGCACGTCAAGTCTTACTGAAACTATTTGCTACCATTCTTTGTAGCGAGGGGAGCATGATAGATTATTTTTGGACCGATTTTAATACAAAAAGCAAAAACAAGAATATTTTAAGCTTACCACCTGCGGTTTCGGTTTCCCTGTTGGTTCAGGTTGCACCTTCACCTGTGGTGTAATATGTGCTTTCAGGGACATATTTACTTGTTTTTACTTTTATTGCAAAATATTCGTTACTGCGTTATCACACTGGCCACAAATGGTGGCAAGGCAAAGTCACTGGATTGTCAAACGAGAATGACGTTGGAGTGGCTGGGGTTCCGTTGGTGAAATTAGCTTTCTCATATCACTGAGCTGTCATTGTGTGGAATTTGCTGTATCTGGCATTAAGCTCGATTTGAACGTGATTCATGTTTCTTGATTTTATTAACAATCAATATGCCGTTATTTCAATGATCAACAGCCGAAAACCGCATGAACCGAAAATGAATGACATAAACTTCTACTCCCAAGTGGTATGGCCTTAGTGCTTTGTCGCACGATATTTTATCGGACCACCAATGTTTCTGTAATGTTTCCAATTTTAATAAGATTAAACGTACGTATTTTATCGTACGATAAAATCATGCGACAGCTTGCAGCTGTCAAATCCCATACATTTCCGCCTGTCAAAACCTGACGCGGTAAAGCACTGACACCAGCCTTATCAGACTACCAAGAGGCACTATAATGTCAAAATTTTGGCAGTCCAGTGACTTTGCCATACCACCAACGGTGACCAGTGTGTAAGGTGACCAGGGTCACGAATAATGGCAGAAATAGCAAATTTGTTGAACAAAAAGTTGCCTTTGCCATTTTTAATAGATGAACCCTCAAATTAACGATCTTTTGAAGGCAAGCAACTTTATACAATAAAGATTTCTCTCCGTAATTCTTAGTTTATGAAATAATTAATTGAATGAGGAGTAAGTACAGGAACCTTGGTAGGTATTTTCTACTGAAATAAGAAGATTTATCCGTCGTTCCTAGTTTTGGAGACATTGATACCCTTATTAGACGAGGGATTTTTCTGTCATCTTTGCCCAGTATTTTTCTGCCAAAATTGGCTTTTGACATAAAAATACTGTCCGCTCGTGTAATAACGCAAAGGTCCACAAAACGTGTTTTGCATTTAATTGATCATTATCATGTTTGAATTTAGCGTATTTTTCAACCTAGAGTAACGAACAAAATCTGTTGCAAACATCAGAGCAAAAAGTAAACAAATCGCTACTTTGACATAAAAATACTAGTCGAAAGAAAATCGGTCGTGCCCGCCCGCTAGGCGAGGTCGCATGCAAGTTGTCCTCCACTTGTGTCATCAGGCCTCGGGCCTGGGTAAAAGGAGGACGTTTTTATATGGGAGCTTGCACGCGGTAGAACGTTGGAGGACGTTCGAGCAGTCAAATAAACAGAGCAAATGGGGATGTGTGCGTGCATCCAGCGACTCAGAAATTGTAGTTGTGTGAGTGTGCTCGGAGGTGTTTACTTGTGTTTGTGATATCTTCTCATGCATGTATTAGTGCTAGCGCATTTCTTTCGGATTGAAGCAAACTCAGGTTCATAACTGAAATTGTTCCTTCAAGAGAAACAGGTGCTTTATTGAAAAATAAATTTACGAGGTTAGTCATCTATCTAAAGTGCTGCAATTGAAGAATAACAATGGTAACTAACAAAAAAAATCTTCCTTGCAGATAAATTCAAATCAAATGGATCAGGCTAAGGCGATTCGGCTAGTGCAGCTAGCAGTGGCTAGACTTCACGCAGGGCAAACCGAAATCAATCGAAAATTAGATCTCTTGCTTGCCCGGGAAGCTAAAAACACAAACAATAATACCACGGAGGTTTTCGTGCCGGCCCCCACTGATTTTTCCGGACCAGCTACAACACTACAAGATATTGAAACCCTAGATAACAAATTACAAAATAGAAGCTATTTGGACCAATTCGCTGCATGGTTGAAAACAAAAATGCGAACTGGTGATTCCAAACAGCGGGTCTTCGAGAGCCTCAAAATCATAGTTGATAGACCGTTATTGGTAACTATGTCGTGGAGCGGGCGAGGAAAGCACGATGACAAAATCCCGTTTGCGAAATTTCAGAATATTTTTAATTTGATTCATGAAGTGGCTGGAGAATGTACAGAACTAGAGATCAAACATTGGATTAAACTGAAACTGAACCATGCTGATAATGTTTTTAGATTTAGATCACGTAAATAATTTAAAAGTTTTTATGGTTGTAGTACAAACATGTAAATAGTTTTTAAAATCATGTAAATAGTTTTGAACTGTGATTTGACCTGAAGTAATAAATATCTTTGAACTATGAAACGCAGAGTTAATCATTCTTACAATATCTAAGACGCTAAACATACTTGTTGATTGCATTGTCCCTAGTGAAGTAGTGTTATTACTGGGATGTGGTTTAGGTCTGAAATATACACAAAATAAAACAACTTGGTTAAAACATCAAACATATTTTGGAATAGCAATTGTTAATACTTACATAATATTTTTGCATTATTTAGTCCCGTTGTGAAACCTGTTGTTGTATATCTATTCTGATAAATAAGATGAGTGAGATAAAATTTGTATTGTAATATAGTAATAAGTGTATAGAGAAAAATAATGATGAAGCCCCACCCCTTTCCCGTGTATAGATTGAGAATAAACGAAAATCGAAATCAAAAACGCGCGCGAGTCTCGACACTATACACTCCTTTCTATTTTTTACATCATCATTATTTTTCCGCCACCATAACCAAATGTCAAGCAAACTATTATAAGTTAATACAATTAAATTCATGCGATTAAATCAATAAAATTAGTTGTTAATGATTACAACTGGCCCGCCACCAAAAGAACAATACATTCATAATATTTAAATGTTAATACGTCAAGTGATGAAAACTAATAATGTTAATTTTTAATAATTACGATTACCCCATCACCAAAACAACAGTACTAGCAAAATATTTAAATGTTAATACGGTTACATTAAAATCATTGAAGTTAGTTGTTAATAACTACGATTGCCCCATCACCAAAACAACAGTACTAGCAAAATATTTAAATGTTAATACGCCAAGTTACGAAAATTAATAATGTTAGTTGTTCATAAAAGTGTGTAGTAGTGGAATGAATAATACGGATCCAAGTGTATCATCTACGATTTCATCAGGTTCAAAATAAACAAGGGGGCGAGGTGGCAAATTTATCGCAACTAGTTTGCATTTGATAGAATTAGTTGTAAGTCTCACTCTTCTAAATGAATTGAAAGATGTAATGTTGTAAATATGGAGTTTAGATGAAGGAATGTGAAGTGTAGAAGTATCATCTTGTAAGGTGCATTTGAAAAAATCCTCGTTACTATCATACAATATACCAACAATAGAAATGCCGTTAGTCGGACACATTTCCGCTTTTAAAAATTTGACTATACAATTGGATCTGGTCAGAAACCATTGATCTTTAAAATTTTTTAGTAAAATAAAACTGGAAGTTACTTTCAATCCATCAACCGTCAAATAAGGATATTTCGTTTTAGCAGTCTGAGGAGGTATACTAATCGAGGCAAATTCCTTACACCTAGCTGCTACTTGTTCCACACATTTGGAGCCTTTCTTTACGCATCGTTTGAGGTATTGCAAAAAATTCTCAAAATCGTAAGCAGAGAAATTATCAAGTTCTCCATGTACTTGAACGTCATCATAAATGTGAAGCAAGTTATGGACGTTACTAGACATATGTGTGCGGCCGTAGTGAGTGGGGAAATCTTTAACAAATTTTACTAACATTCTTCCAGCAAGAGGCCATAAATGTTTGTATACAGCAGAAGAAAATATAGTAATGCTACAAAAATAGAGAAGGTAATGATTGTAACCTTCATTGTGTAAAAAGTCTTTATAAATGGCCGGAGTAGCATAATGCAAAAAAGATCTAAACTCAGTGCCTTTCCAATAATGAAGGGAATCTAGAGGCCTAAAGGGTCGGTTAATTTCGAAAGGTAATTTTGTTTGTTTTAAAAATTTGGAAATGTTAGTCTTCTGATCATTGGACCACCGATCGAAGCTCGCCATTTTATTGTTTATAAATCCCTGCAGTAGCTTGCGAGTAACACCTAAATCAACTAAATGAAGTCGATCAGCTACTGGAAAATTGGAAACCATGTTAAGATTAGCAACATCTTCTAAGGGGGAGCGAATGATTTTATGATGTGCTTTATCTACTCTAGCACGAAACTCAGCATCCGTGCGTGGTGCTGCAGATACACCTTCAAAAATAACTTTCTTTTCTGGCTGTACATGAACTCCAAGAATATTGCATTTGGTACATCCATGTTTTGCGGAAAATCCCATTACTGATTTGATAAAAGAGCGCGCCGGAGAATCGGCAATAAATGCTCTTACATTAACAGGTATTATTTTATTATCAAATGTCAGGCCTGTTTGCTGTAAATTATTTAATTCAACCACGAGAGGCCGCAAAAATGTTTCTAAGTGTTCAGGTTTTTTTTGACCACCAAACACACCCACTACAAAAACTGGGCTATCTTGTAGTTCTACAACTTTTACAAGGATTGGCCAAAACTGAGTTGCAGAACTTTTAAAAAGTGGTAGCCCGTCTATGAAAATTTGTAGCGTAAAACTCATTGCCTCAGGAATGATATCTTTGAAATAATTTCTGAAAGCAACCTCTATCCCTTGGTACCAAAAATCTCCTCCCGTTACTTTTACAATTTCATGACTAACTTTGGGAGTTCCTACAAGTGCTCGCCGATCTGTTGGAAGATCAGGGTGACCAAACATCCTTAAAACTGCCAATAATAGATTAACAAAGTTCCGAGAAAGGTTCCCTACTACTGATATATGGCGCAATGCCTCTCTCAGGGATTTAAACTTGTTCAAAAAACTATAAGTCTCGTTCCAAAATTCTTCTTCTCTCTGTTCTACTCTTGTGTGTCTTTCTGAATTCTCTAATTCCTCTACATTTCCCAAGTTAGTATTGTAAGTTTCGTTCAAGCTGTTAGTATCGTTAATGTTGTTAGTTTCCCTAGCATAAATACCCTGACCAATTCCGCTACTCTCACCAACTCTGTTGGACGTGCATCTTTCCGCTTCATCTACAAAGAAAAACAAAGCAAAAAAAAAGTCAGGATTAGAGTCTGGCTCCTCTGCTAATTTGTTGCGAAAATGAAGGGATATTTTATCACTTTTCCCATGACAGCTCGCATGATAAGTTTTTATACAGCATCTGAACACTTTGCCGACCGACGACATCATCTTTGAGACGTGTTACAAATATTGGTTGATTTTATTTACGAATGATTTTTTTTATCACATTAGAGGTAAACAAAAGTGAACAAGAGGAAACTACACATTGAGGCCTAATGGAGATGGATCTAATCACAACATTAGAACGCACGAGTTACTTTGACCATCGGCAGACTAATCATAAAGTTACCGATGCTTTAGACCAGAGGTTGGCATACATTTCCTAAAAAGGGCCAAATGGTAAAAGGAAACTGAAAGCGTGGGCCGGACACCTTACACGATAATTTACATCGTGACATCGTGAACAAATCGGATAAAAATAGAGATGCAATTTTTGTATGAAGCACCAAAGTTTTTTCACGGCTCGGATACAAAAGTTGGCGGGCCGGATTTGACCGGTGGTCCGATCGTTCGACGGTAGACCGGCTCGTATTACCGCATCAACGGATCGTCCCACTTCTTTTGGCACGTCATGGCAGGATTTGGTGTTGGCATGCGATGTGCATCGGTAACTTTGGAATTAGTCTTACGCACTGGTAACTCTATGATAGTCTGCCGATGATCAAAATGAATCGTGCGCTCTAATATTGTGATTAGATTCATCTCCAGCCTCCATGTGTAGTTTTCTCTTGTTCACTTTTGTTTACTTCTGATATGATACAAACAAATCATTCGTAAATAAAATGAACCGACGTTTCTAACACATCTCAAAGGTGATGTCGGCCGACAACGGACCAACGGATGGTGCCTCAGCCAACAGGTGGAAGACCAGCTAGGCTCTAGCGTAAACTTGCACTTTGCTGCATGGAATGCATGGGGATAGAAACATATGGGCTACCATCTTTTAACACAATAATAACACTTCATCATAACTTGGGACCGCTTTTGCACTACGGATTTATAGTTTTCACTATATATTTTTAACTTACCAATTGCAATGTTATCCGTTACCGCTGAACCCTCCGGAACATTTGATGAACTCTGAATCTCCAAGAATTCTGCTTCCACTTCTTCTTGTAGCTCATCCAGAAAGCTGAGACATTTCCGATATTCTGATGATCTCGATGCCATTCTTGAAGAGTTGTGCGTAGATCGTCTAAAATATAAAGAGTTGTCGTTAGTGCGGCTTGCTCTAGAATGAAATTTTTGCGCTTACCTGAACTTGTCAAATTTTCACCGAATCGTCGAGCAATTCTAGCACCAACACAAGGAAACACACGAGTGTACAGACACGGGCTACTATGTTTCACACACCATGTTGTTTCGAAGCGGTACGTTCATAACACAGAAGAGGAAGATAGCAAAAAAATAGCCCGTGCGTGTAAGGGAGAAAGCATGCACCGAGTGTTGTATGCAACATCCAAAGTATAGGTCAGGGGTGGTTGCGGATGGAGGAAAGTACTCGAAACCGCCTAGCGGGCGGTTCCGATTTTCTGACAGCAATATTGCTGTCAATGGCCACTTGACACTATCTTCCAAAATCGACGGACAGAAATATTCCTCGTCTAATAAGGGTATAATGCTGCCACACGCAGCACTTGTGGCGTAGTGGTGGGTAACTCCGAGGGAACTTAATTAAAACAGCTCCCCCTGGGAACGGATTGCGATCCTGGTAATCCTGTAGAACTTTAGCAGAATCGAAATTGCTTTTGGGCGCAATCAACAATTGATTGTCTAATTATTACTTTAACAAATGATATGAAATAACGACAAATTAGGTGAGCATGCAGGATATGACGGATTAGGATTCGGATTCGAAGATCCGGATCTGAGAATGGGTTTGATTGCGATTGTCATATTTTATGGCAGGGCTGTGTTTAGCGTCACAGATGCAAAGGGTTGAAAGAAGATTTCCATAAACTCAGAAAATTCCTCACTTCACATTTTTTATGGAAATGAATTGATCATGTTTAGTTACAGAAGGTTTTTTCTTGAAACAAGAAATTACGATGATACCATTTCTTAGAGGAGTTTGCCAAATTTTATCTGTTTTCTTTTCGCCTAAGTATGAAATTAGAAATTGATAATTTTGAACATTTAACTGTTCTTCGTAAAACAACAGTTTCAAATAAAAGTCAATTATCCAGGGTGTTCGTGACCGGGCGGATTTATTTGCATTCTTCGGAAAAACATTTGCGAAGCGAAATAAGGTTTTTGAAGAGCGTAGCAAAAATTAATTTAATTTCAAATCTGCTTACAAAAAATACCATCGTAAATCAGCTGTTTTAGCTGATTACGCTTTGCAAAATGATGTTGCTTTTAATTTCGTAGAACTTAAAAGATAAAATGCTATTCTGTTTAACGAATCAGAATGGAATCGACCGATTCTTAATTTAATTAATAAAACCAGAATACAGTTGATAATTTTCAATGTGGGCTTAAAAGAATGTTTGATGACAAAGCCCGCTGGGCTGGATTGTGAAGTTCAGTGAACAGTGAATCCGTGCTAGAAGTCGGACATTTTGACAACCATGCACTTTTCTTTGTTGTATCCCACGGTTAATGAATAGTATTAGAGTATTACATTAGACCATGGTTGTATCCAATAAAATAAAAACCCGTTCCGGTCGTCGAATTTCGAAATCAACCAACTTGGAACCGACCGCTAGAGGGTACCCGGTTCGATGACCTCTGCCCAACAGACCCCGCTAAAATAGACAATGTCAACTTTCTCGGTTCGTTTCCATTTTGGCTGGTTCACGCAGCCAATTAAGACTACAAATAGACGCAAATAAGACTACAGATAGACGTACGTTTTGTAGCTTTCTTTGCAAAATCATATTTCTTCCGTAGTATTACACCTACTGCCACACAGAACAAATGTTTTGAGTTTTCGGGATTGAAAATGTTTGATTTTCAATGCTGTGGCTGAGTTATGCACATGATTGGTTGTAAGTTTTGTAAAGATCCAAACAATGGTTTTTTTTAAACTGACGCGTTTTGGGCTGCGACAAGAAGAAGACTAATTTTCAAAATTGCCATTATGTGTCGGTTTATAATATAAACTCATTAAACATCGCTCGATTAATCACTTGGAATTTCGCGATTCCGATGTATCTAACACAAAATCAAACAATAATTAAAATGAACTCTTTCCTTTTCGTTCTTTTCGTCTTTGGTATATATTATTTCAATCAAAATTAATCTCGTATTCCGACTCTTCTATCATTTTCGTTCAACAGCTGGAAATAGACTCGGGTAATGCAAAACTGTGCAAACTTCCATGTGCATCATGGAACTACGATGTAATGTTCTGCTCTTTGATGAATATTTTTTACGGGTTTAACTGATTACCATGGTGTTGACCCGTTATAAGGAGGGAATCGGAATCATTGAAAAACTCGATGCAGACGATTACGTTTAATAAGATTTTATTTTAGCAGTTCGCAGGTTTTCTGATGTATTTGTTTGTGTTTCTGTGTTCACTTAACTGTACCCTTTTCAATGATATTTGAGTCCATTTCAAGCGGAACCCATTGTATTCCAAATGAACTCGACTCCTTATTCTGTCCTAATCTTGGTTTTATTCGTCTAGCGTGGTTTTAAATATAGGTTTCATTTCGTTCTGTTTTAATTAACACTAAACTGTGTGATGTTTCTTTCTATTTTTAGTAGTACACTTTTTCCCAAATCGTTCAATTTAGTTTTTGTTGGTTTTGTGATATCTTGGGAGAATGCTTTTAATTTCATTTTTATGTACCATCGGCCTTGACTCTTTCAAAACACCATTTCATGCGTATACTTTTGCCTGAACTGCCTAGTGGTCATATGTTTACATAAACGTAAATTTCTTCGTCGGTACAAGCCTTTCAAAGTGTCACTTATGGTCTAGTTTAGAACTTAAAACAAAATAAATAAAAGACCTTTTACACTATGACCTCTACACACATACACTGGATCAGGGGGTGGTTTAAGAACCAGCAGTTGTTTTCCTCGTGATAGCAGTGATGCCTGGAAATGAGCATTTTTCTATCGTAGAATTCCCGGAATGCATAGAAAATTTGTTCAACTGCTCATTAGTGCTAGCTTCGAACTAGCGGTCATGATTTAGTGATTTGTTTTACCTATTCACTTGAGGATGCAGTGTATTGCGTTTATCTGCTGAGAACTGTTATCAATTCCGTTTCTAAAAAATGTAGGATTTGTTTTGTTTTATCATGACAATTTTTAAATATTCATAACTTTCTCCTTTAGCCCCTAACATTTGCTTTCTTTAGTACTGACGATTTAAGATGCAACACATTTCAATTTTGTAATGCTTTTGTGGTTTACTGTTCTCTTTTTTCTCTATTTCGGACTATCTCTCTCTATGAGGGAAGCTATGTACAAAACATAATCACTCACATAAACGTAATATTTTTTTCGTATTCAATCATGCATGTTCTCTGGCCTTTCTATTTCCTCTAATAGGAATAATGAAACACGATCAAAGAACTGTGGAAGGAAGTGATCTGAACATGTGCAAGAGAAGATCATTCTAACACGTTGATCGTAAACACAAAAACCCCTGTATGCGTCCGAATTTGCTGTCGCCTAACGTGCACATGAGAGTGCTACCATCTTCTTCTGAAGGGTACAATTATTTTTGTAATGTTTTCTCTTTCAGGCTATAAAATTTCTTTTAGTATAACAAACTCATCAATTATTAGCTAACGTCGAGCCTCAAAATAACAAATAAAGAAAATTAAACTATTTTGCAGGTAATAAACTACAACCCATGAAGAACAGATTTACGGAATTTCAAACAGAAATGAACATATTGTTCCCACCGTTTCTAGAACATTGAAAGTTACAAACAAACTATCAACTCATATCAGCAAGACTTAAGTAAATTATGCATAATTTTAACGAATTTAGTATTGCATCCAACATGGTGTTGAACCTGAACTTGTCTTCTCAATTTAAGATTGCTTTTATACATGATTCATATACGTGGGTCAATCACCCAGCTGTTTTGAAGCTCAACTCAGTATCATCAAGGGATCATAGCGAAAAATATTGCTAAAGAAAACCATGGCAAACTTTTGATTATTAATATTTGAGCTGTTTTGTTGAAATTTTTTTTGGAATTTTGAATGTTTGTTGGTGTCACTGAACAGAAAGGAATATGAATTTGATCGGAAAATAAACTGAATATAATGAGGAGTAAATCTGACTAAGAGGTGCTGTACCGTTTACAAATCAAGTCAAGTATTTTTACCATCTGAACTTAATTCATCTCAAAACTATCGTTCAACTGAAACTATCTTTCTATTGTTTATCACGTTCATTCATTGTTGTTTAATGGAAGTTTTCCCTTGGTATCAATGCAAAACGTTCCCTCCATCTCGTTCAGCAACACATACTCGTCATACAGTGCTATCTGAAAACCAGAACTATCTGACAACTAAACTTGTCCTGTCGTTTGTCTGTCGTTTGTCTGTCGATTGAAGAAATGGAAATAAAGCACCTTGATCTAGCGGGGTGACGAATACGTTTCTTCATGGTTCTTAAACATAAGGGGAGGCGCCTCGTGGAATGCGAGGCTTGCTTTTCGAATACTGATTAGAGAAGAGATACACTCGATACGTGCTTCCGGTCGTTTGCTTCCAGTGCACTATAAAGGAAATTCGCTTACGGACAAGTATGTACATAGTGAAGTAGTGAAATCATCTGGATAGGTTGGAGTAGGTGTAGAGTGCACTGGAAGAAAATAAGCGCGAAATCAACGTATCGAGTGTTGGGCGCTATATCCTTACAGCCACGCGTGGGAATGCGTGTACAGAGTCCCAATTATTCTTCTGAGTGTCCATTGTTGTTCTCCGCCCAACAGCAGCTCGTGTACAAATGGGAGTCGCATCAGAGACATCGCGGAGCGTAGGAGCCGTTCCCGTCGAAAGAGTGGGCAAGGTAGTTTTGGTTTCTCCTCCGAGTCAGCACGGATCAAGGGTGATCGCGAACAGCTCGGGGGACAATCAAAACTCCTGATTATATTTGGCAGTGTCTGAGGGCGTACTGCTGCCGCCGCCACTTCCACCACCGCCACCACCACCACCAAACAGGACGCTATCCTGATTGCCCTGATATCCCTGATACTGCTCCTGATAGAGCTGGTTGAGTCTCTAACCAGTACCCGAAAAGTGCCACGCGTCCTATGCGCTCAGATGCGCGAACTGTGACGGATGAATATCAAACTGATACGGATGTCCGTACGGCGACATATGGTATGGGACGATGTTCATCGACGCCATCTTGTGTTCCTTTTTCCACTTCATGCGCCGGTTCTGGAACCAGATCTTGATCTGCCGCTCGGTGAGACAAAGTGCGTGTGCGATCTCGATCCTCCGTCGGCGCGTCAGGTATCGATTGAAGTGGAACTCCTTCTCGAGCTCGAGCGTCTGATAACGGGTGTACGAGGTGCGCTGTCGTTTTGTCTCGCCGTTAGCGTTCACTGTACCTAACGCAGTTGAAGGGTCGTTTCCAAGCAGTCATCCGATCCGGCAAGTAGGGACAAGTTTTCCATCATCGTCCATCACGAATCAGTGCGATCAGCAGCATTCCGGGTAGTCCCGTCGATGAACATTCCGTTCGATGATGATGAAAGGGGAGGACATAGAAAAAAGAGAAGAGTAAAAACCGTAAGTCAGAGGAAACGGATAAATTCAATTAAGGCAATTAACATTTTTATCATCTACAATTAGCGTATCATTATGACGGTGGCTTGAGGTGCGATGGTGAAGAAATAAGTTTGCCAATTAATTGGAGAAAAACCACTCGTCAGGCGAAAAACCTGCAGGCGACGGGCGCTGGAAACAGAGAAACTCCATAAAAGAAAACTAGACATGGCACGAGGGGCGAGTTGTTCACACTTCCTTCCGTATCGCGCGGCACTCCATTAACACGATTGTCCCCTTCCGCTGCCGAACGATACAAAACAGCGCTACGTCGGAAGAATTCAAATAAATGCCAATTCTAAGGGCAACAATAATTAATCTTCTTCAGCTCATGCCTCAACAGAGGTTTAACTCGGTGAAGCTGTTAGGTGTTTTGGGTAGAGCTAAAATTTCGCGTTTTCGAAACCCTTACGTTCTGTTCAGTGATGGCAAAGTGTGATGGACAGTTTATCAATATGATAATACGGATCCCTTCTCAATCGAACTTCAATCAACCTCGCAAATTTACATCTATTTCATCCAATCGACACCAGGGCTTGGGAAAGGGAAAAGCCCTTTGCGCCCCCGTCGGCTGTTCAGAGCAACCGGACATAAAGTGTGTGTATCATATTAAAGTAACATTAATCTGTCAGGATGAATGAAAAACTATCATTTACTTTGCTATGACGTCCGGTAGCAAAAAACATGAGAGGCTGCTCACGGTCACTTCCTTAAATTCAATTCGGGAATTCCGACCAAACCATTGTTCCCTTTACGGGAGGCAGATAACACCACTCCAACAGTGAAAAGAACAACTCAAAATCTAGCCGAGTGCCACCACATCTACCTTGGTTCTGTCGGAATTTTCTCCCTCGCTTGTCAGCCGCAAAGAAAATTGAGTAAACTCAATTTATCTTCTCTCCACCACTGTGAGGGGGCGGTGGTTACAGGAGGGGTAAAATAGCCATGTGTGTATTTTGCGGGATTCATCGATTTTTTATGTTTTAAGAGAGAACAAGCAAGAAAGCAGAAAATATATGCTTTTTTGTCTACCAACCACATGGTTGTGTGATTTGACGACGAAGCAATCCGGAAAAGGGATCGATGGCGCACATAAACTCAGACCTGAATTGCACTGCTAGTAACCCCATCCAAAAGGTCAGTGTCCTTGAAATACCGGTTGACCTGCTCCGCCTGAGCGTCTGAGAAAACAGAAAATACTTGAAGCCATTGAGCGTTCCTCGAAAGTTCCTGACTTTCAGTTGACTAATTTACATCGATTTGTTCGTTTTCGTCGTATCTTAATCCTTCGAACGCATTGAAGCAAGGTGGCATCGGCCGTAAGCAGCCGGAACATGACAGACCACTATACCCGGTGACATCGGTGGATCGTAGCGCTGAGAAGGTTGCGCAAAAGTGGTGGATGCGTCATTCTCTCGATTTGGACGAGCCGATGAAACTGTGAATCGGGTTCAAGACAACAGACGAAGATGCGGGAGTGTCTCTTCGAGCCGAATATTTTGTCCAGCACCGGCTCATCTTAAGTAGGACAACATAACATTCATCATCATCTCGTTTTAGTTGGATGGCCTGTAGCAACCACACACTTGGAACGAACACAGACCGTCCGCCAGACTGTGGTCGGGTAGGGTGCGAACTTGGTGATCGATTGAAAATGACCACAGATTGGAGCAGAGCTCTTCGGCTGCCTCCCCAACGACATTGGGAGCGTGTTCTTTTTTCAATGCCCGTCCAATGCGATCGTCGGGTACTTCTACCGCCGTTGAACGTTGATCGTGTTTTGACTTTGGTATTTAGACGACAGTTTTCGTTACTGCGAGATCGCTTTAGAGCGACACAAGGCGTTCATTATGTCCTATCCTTTGCTACATTCTCTGTCAGTGGTGGCGTGAACGGTGGAGAGACAAGTGACAAAACGTTGACACACAACAAGTTAACAATCGTGGCGATGAAGATCATTCTCAAAGGGCAAAACCGCGTCCGCATTTCGCCAAGGGAGGTTGGATGAATGTGAGAGTGTATAAAGTAAGAGAATGGCAGTAAAGTTTTGTCCACGTTAAAAAACAGAGTTCTGCAATATTAAATTTCAGTCAGTCATATGAATGTGAATGAGTTTTACCTGCTTTCAATTTTATAAATCCCCACGAATCTGTTCTATAAGCTCCTAATCTATCATTTTCTACAATTAATAAGGACAGAGTTATAAAAATCCCTCTGGTCCAGAATTTCTCGATTGCTTTTCTATCTATTGCGTAAAGGTACACGGTTATGGTATATTGATTCGCAAATGATCAAATACAACTAAGATTACCGGGAAACACAATGAAACAACTGTAGAAAATTGAAAATGGAGACCATGTTTTGTCATTTACAATTTTATAATTTTCGGCTAAATATTGATTAGAAAAAATCGCATCACGTAAAACTAATTACGTGTGTGACCTTAAGGAAGCAATCAGAGTTCTGTAAAACTTCTCCTTCATATTCCATTCATAGTCCATACGTAACCTTTGTATAATCGGTTCACTTGTATTTCTCTTCGCAATAAGTTTTGTTAGGGAGATCCAAGGCAATCCGAACTTGTGTGGGAAATAAACTCTTATTCTGAACAGTTTGCATCTATAAAAAACGAAAACATCCCAACCATACACAAATACCAACGAACGACGGATGAGTGTGAAAAACGCGTTGACTTCCATGTTAATTATATAATTAGAGCAACGATCAAGAGCTTGTACCGCAGCAGTTCGCTTAGTCGACGTGCTCTTTTCTTTACGAGTCACGATCACCGCTGCAACAGACTGCTGAGTAGCGGACGGCATGCCCCGAGCGAAAAAAGATGCCTTGAGATACAAATATCGCAGTGACGATTGCCGTCAATTTTCCCAACGCTAGAGAATGATTTAATTTCCATCGTTGCCTTCATCGCGCAGTGCTGATCGATTGAGAGTAATGGAACATTGGTCCACTGATGGTGGTATGAACGTATCACCTTTAACTCCTTTAACTTTTGTGTTTTAGATACTTGGTTTTTGCCGTTTTTTTATTGCTATCCATGGAACCAATCGATACTGTCCAACACGAAATGTTATGATCAGCAAAGTGAATTAGCCGCAGGGTAGTGGGAGAACATTCCTCCACCGCATATGAGCGATATGGAATTTGTGTAGACGGGTTGCAAGAGTTCAAGAGCAGAAAGGAGCAAAAAACTAAGCCAAGAGACAGAATTTGAAATGTAACGAATATTGGATGAAAGCATACAATGAAATTCTGGAGAGTGGTTGAAACGAAACTAAACTATATCGGACATTCATCAATCAAGCGAGACAATGGCTATTATGACAGCCACCCTCGCGCGCTACACACTCACACACACACACACACAATCATGTTGTGCAACATACATTTATGCTTCTGTCCTCCAGAAGTAGCGTTTCGATTTCGTTTGTTGCCAAATTTTTTTGGTCACTGCTTGTTCGACCTGAAAGCACCTCTTTCAGCTCGCGGTAGCCATCCCTTGACAGATGTCTCGTTCAATGCGATGCTTACATATGCCGTTTCCCCCACAATGGAGAGTATTGTCGTAAAGAACATTAAAGATGTCGTGCGTTCTACGAAAAAACAAATAATTGTTTAAGCTCCTTGAACTAGGAAATGTTACACCTGACACTTGCCACTGCACGGCAATTGCTACTTTAAAGCCCAGCGTCAAACAGCAGTCGCCTTGTTGGCCTTTTTCATTTCACTGGAGATCATTAATCATGGTCTCACATTTACGCATACCTTTTACTCTTCAGACAAATTCTTACATAGTGTAGGCTGTCAATCCTTCTTGCAATAAAAATTGATTGAAAGAATTGTTTGCCTGTTTTTTAAGTTGCTTTTTAATGAACTTGAAACACTTGAATTTAATAAACCCTGAAAATCAAACAGTATTTACTCTACCATTTGAAAAGAAATTACCCTTGCAAATCAATCCATAAGAAAGAGATAGTTAAATATATTACGACTTGTCACAGATAAAAGCTAGAACATTCGTACTTATTGATAAATGGTCAGAAATATTATGGTCAACGACGAATTATAAACATTTATGGTTCAAGTAATATATACCAAATCATACTAGTAGATTATCACAGTTTAGCTTCGAAAAAAACACGATAACCTCACATTTACCCATACATGGCTGGAACATTTTGACGAAAGTATTTTTGTATTTGACATTGTATTGAGTCTTTGAAACTCTCGTCTTCGTGATGGCGCGACATTGCTAACCCTCGTATTATTTATTAATGTGTTTGTTGAGATAGGTCAGTGAAGCAAAATTTTGCACGAATAGGTCGATTTATCGATTGATATAGCAGTTATAATATCATCGAAGCTATGCAAGCATACCAATCAGTACGTTTATGTTCTTTGAATGAGATATCACTCTTTGTTTTTATAAGAAAGTACAACAAGATATATCAGTTGAAAATTGCATTTATCGCAATGAAAATAAAAATGTGGTATGGAAGGCGATGTTAAGTGCATTTTTTTAAAATATGGTATCATGTAGGTATACTTATAAATGCTTTACATCTTAATCACTCTTAGAATATACTTGACATAAAATAAAGTGCATTATTAACCATACTTGTCATAGTCTAGCCGTAGTTAAAACGTCAGGGGCTTAGTAATGGATGATGGAACCATCAGGTCGTTCTCTTGAAGTGAAATGCATTTTGAGATAATTCATTTTACCCTCCGATGAAACAGTTTAGAAAAGGGGATATGATTGGGGAACGAAGTCAGACAGAGATATTGACTAAACGTTCGAAATCGACTTAGTTTTGCACTTTTTCATTTCTCCATCGCGACTTCACCAAGCCGTCCGATTAAACGATATTCGTTGCAGCAAGGATATATGAGACCAAAAGAGACGACAACTATCAGTAACATTGATTGTGGGTCGTGGTGTTGTGTGCGTGTGTGAACAATAAACGACGAAAACTGCACAAATAAATAATAAAATCGCAATAAAGCCAGCAAGGTGTGCATCGACGTCGTAGCAGCACCAAGCAGAGGGCTCCAAAGTGGCCTGGTTTGGAGGTGAAAAGCGAGAATTGACGCTGAAAGATATGCCTAAGAGTATCCAAGTAGCGCAGGGTGTGTGGGGTTCCTTGTGGTGAAGAGCTGAAAAGGCAGAGTGAATAAAATAAAACTACACACAACAACAAATCGTTACTACCCGAGCCAACCCAGCCGATGCCACATGACTACGATGCAGTGTAGTTGCGTTGAGAATCCTGACTGCTGTCCACGGTTTGTTCGCCTCCCCATTTTGCCTCCCATGGCTGCTCAGGGCAGCACAAAGGATAGCATATGATTGCGAAGCACGAAAAAGAATCATGCAAAACCGGTACCATATCCAACGAGTCCCTTCCACCGTTGGTTGGCCGACGTTTTGCACTGCTTACATTTCGGGTACCGGAACATAATTCTGGACACGAATAGCGTGCATCGTTTAAATGGGACCAATACGGAGTTAACAAAATATTTTATGATGTGTAAAAACGTATACAAAACATACTTTATGAACCTCCTCACCCTTTCCCTACATTTTTAAGTTATCTTTTGCCTGTCTTGTCACTTTGCCTGAATTTCTGCAACTTTTGAAACAGTTGTTCTTTTAGGCGGGTACTTATGTCTTATTTCCAAGGGAGGAATGAAACTTTTTCATTTCGTTTACTATTCTAAAACTGATGAATAAGAACTCGTAAGAAATTTTGTTAAGACTTGTAGGATCTTTTTAAAAATTATCCGTCCATTACAATAATAAACGCTGTTGAAATAGCGAGTGAGATTCTATTTTCGGAGAAGAATCTGACCCCAGTATTGAGCATAAGTTATGCGTCATCAAGTGCCAACACTAGAAAAGCAACGAAACGTGTTACATTACTATTTCTTTACTCCTGTCTTCATCTTAATATCTCTGTTTCACAGCAGTACCTACAAGTAAGGCATGTATTCCACCACAGAAATGCGCCATGGAACATGCTCACAAAAGCACAAAAACGGTCTGTACTGATTGGAGTACTGGGCGCGAAATCGGAACCTCGCTATCGAACACAGCAACGCAAAGAAGCCACAAAGCCGTGCTAAAGCAGTGCAGAAAACCTATAAAGGTAATGGCGTGCGATTTTAAATTAATTTGAAATTTTTCCATTTTCTTTCCGCCTCGACTTCTTTCTGAAAGCCACACTGCTGATCGTACACAAGGAGCATCATGTCCGTTTTAACGTAAGGTTAACCGTTTGAGCCTGATTTTGGGCTTGGTGGAATCATACGGAGCAAGAAGTGTGGAGAAGAAAGAAGAATCGACCTGCTTGTTAAGCCCAAGGGAATCACCGCAGTTCCCTGTGCACGGTCTTGTTGTTAGCTGTCTTTGGTGTTATCTTAACCGTGCTTGAACATTCGGGATTCGGAGTGGATCACGAAATTAATAAAATACATTGGTCTTTGGCTTTAACTGTCCCGCTTTGCGGCATTGAGAAAACCTATCGCCGGTGACCGGCAGTCAGGAAGTTTATTCCACCATTGGTGCGCATTTTGGTGGTTCGAAAGTGCCAGTTTTCACCTCGCGAAAGAAAAAGAATTTGTAAGTTTGATTTCTATCTTTATTGCAAAATCGTTCGTGCCACCCGAACGCAACTCGTGGACCTCGCTACAATGGACTCGTCCGTGGCCATGAAATATAGTTTCAAGGAGTTCCTCCCGGTATCCTAGTGCTTGCCAAGGGCTATGAGGAATAGATCTTCTTTAACCAAATGAACCGTTGCTCGCACGGCTGTGTCCAAGCAGAGGCCGACGAAGAGGAAACGAACTAAAAACAAAAGATTCGACACGCACATGGTAAAGCGTACAGAAAACGGCCAAGATGAAAATAAGCGCGGTTCTTTACAGTGTCAGCCCAGGCTAGGAGACACACAGGAAAATGGGATAAACTGGCAGAAATGGAGAGAAAGTACTGTTACGGAATGACGTATCCGGTAAGCTATCCATCACCTAAGCTAGCCTGTTCAACATAGTTGCCAACGGATTTACCAAGTGTCATGGGGTATTAAAATTGCTACTAATTTTAATTCACACACACAAATACTAGCGTACCTTTAGCGGTCACTATGGAGTGAGCATATTTTTTCCTTTTCGGTTTTTTTAACGTGTTAGTTTGAGCAGCAATAAATCAGCGATTGAATTACGACCTGTACCTTTTCCTGACTTCCGCACTGTGGGAATCCCCTCATGGAAAAGCACGAAACGTGCGTTGCACTAGAATGTGGTAACCCACATTTGAGCAACTCTTTGACGCGCCCTATCCATCCCATATACATACACACTCTCGAGTGTGTCGGGGGAAGAGCCAGACGGTGATCGAATTCCTCCGTCGCCTCGGTCTCATGATAATAACCGTCCTGAAGACCATCTTCCTACCAAGCACCGGATTACGACCAGTTGCTGCACACTCCAAGCTCATCGAGACACCTCCCCTGGCGGCGTCTTTGGATTCAATGATAATAATCTTACCACCGTAGAAAAAAAACCGCTCCGGGAAACCCTGCAGACTTGGACGCGGACAGATGGAAGCCACACGGTGAGAAGAGGAATGTCCGAAAATAAAGCAATAAATTTTACTTAAGTCAAAACACCGGCTCTAGGGTGTTTATCAAATCTATTGTACGACAATAATATCCTTAACCTTGTGCACTGGCCCGATGCATGGCCGGGGCCGGTGTGGTCGGCGTAACCTTAACACTCTTTGGCTTTTCGTTTTCCTCGTCGTTGGTTGGATGTGTGCGTGCCTTACGGTACCTGGAAGACTTACCAGATCTCGCTACGACTAGGGTAGAAGAACCTTTTGACCGCGAGTATTTGTTTGTGCGAGTGTCCGTTTGTAGGGGTCCAGAAGCAGCGTTGCGTGTAGCAAAACCACTCTTGTCGCTTGATTATCGGGATTTAGACTGACCCTTTTGGCAAGTGAACTAAGACCTAGCCAGTATCGGTACAGCATGCCAACCTATGGCTGCAACCTCTCAGGATAAATTGATCCTTCAATAAGGACCCGCCGCTGGCCAAAAGGAACTGACCAAGTATGAAGCGTGAAGTCGTAAGGCCCATAGCAAAGGTGGAAAAGCGACAATTAGATAACACAGGTAAGGCAATGGCACAATTCGTCGACACCGGAACGGGCTCACTTATTCAACTCCATTCATGTGTTCCTACGTAGTTGTTGAGAGGCACATTTGCGTCATCGAACTAGAGGGAGTCCGAGACAGGAAGCGGTGAACTGTAACATATGATCGTAAATCATCGGTACCGTTTTAGTGGGCGCGAGATTGGATCCGTGCAGCAGCAGCATTCAACGAGTTTAATAATCAATGCAGTAAGACTGGGGCCTCCGAGCGGGTCCTGGATTTGTTCCACGTACTCGAAATGAACGAGCACACACACGGCCAACGGTGGTGGCTGGGAATGTCGCGGGTAATATAGGAGGAAGTAGCCGGGAATATAGGACAGTTGCACCCTTTTTGCCTCACGCAAGGAGTGCTACGAAGCAGGAAGGAAAAGAGGATCGATGATAATTTCAAATGAAAATGCAAAAATGTGCGAATCTAATCTGAAATTAATAATAATCATTTTTTACATGCCATTCAGAAGTTTATTTATTTTTCTGGCTCACTACTTCAACAAGTCAACGCTCCAGTCTGACTAGATCTTTAGTTGCTATTTTTATTTTCTTTTATAAACCTTTAAAAGCTTAGCAATTTTCCAGGCCAACAGTACAAGATACAAGGAAACTTCTTATCCTTCCACCGAGAAGTCCCACAACTGTGCATGAATTTACTAACTTACTTTTCCCTGGATGTGCGTTTCAGTGAAGGGTTGCACATTCGATCGGGTCATTGGAAAACGTTTGGGTGCGGAAGGATGTTGACCTTAGACATGGCCAGAGATTGCAATGCAGTTGCAATGTACACGAATCTCATTCGCTTCCAGGAACAGCGGCTCAAGGCACAACCACGTTCATTGACCAGTGCGAAGAAAACACAGCGGAACAAACAAATGATAAAGAGAGCTAGAGAATGAAAAAATACTGTAAAACGAAGGGCGTGATGAACATGGAGGTGGTACAAAGCGTACGGAGCAAAGAGGATTCGAAATTGTACGTCAAAAAAGAATAATTTCTTGTATATTGCTTTCTTACCATGTGGAATGGAGTAATTTTTCAATTCATCTTCCAAAAGAAAGAGAAAACATCTCGCTTCAAGCATGTGATGAAATGAAAAGGAGCTTCATGCAGTGCAAAACCTATAGTATGAACCCATTCATCTATAGATTAATTTTACTGAGTTGAAAAATAGATCACGATCTTAATTCTGGAAATGCGTTCACTCCATCAACTCCTTCAACTTAAACATGTTAGAGCGCTGGTATTCATCGAAAAGCATTGAAAATAAAGAATATTCAATCACCGACAACAATCATGTCGCAAAAGTGATTATGCAATATTGTAGCATGAAAATTCATAAATTTGAAACCGAAGAAACTTCGCGACATCATTCGAACATCAAGTAGGCACGTGAAGACGTCAACGTATGCAAACAAAACCTGTTCATCGAATTTGATTCCCTGCTATTGCATACAATTCGTCTCCGTGTCATCCTGATTCTCGTATTTCGTTTGGAGCGCATATCTTAGAGTCAAAAATATTGCAGCACTTGTTTTACATCCCATGCCCATTGATTGATTCATAAATAACAACCTGTACGTATCTGATACCCACAATAAACATAAGACGTAAGGTCGATTTAGCCTTTCTGCTCCAATTTCACGCCCTTTTTTTGAATACTGACGTTTACCTAAAATGTTGTGGTAGGTAAGATTGCAGTACTTTGATACCGCAATAGAGTGGTGGAAACGAACAATTTGCGAAATGATTACACGAACACTTACATTAGCACGATTATTTTGCAACGATAAGAAGTTCCAAGGAGAGCCCAATCGACTCTGAATATTGCATTTGATTCGTCGCCCCTTCACCAAACCTTGGGGTTGATAATCATAAGCATCTTCATCGTGATCTCCTCACTGATGGCACAGCTGATGAACTTTGGAGCATGTGAGCCAGCTAGTGTCACGTTCGTACCATTCCGTCCTATGCGAGTTTCACTCAAGCGTGTGGAACATTCGAATTCTAGCGGAAAGTGTGACTTAGATTCAACCAAGTTAGAAGCTAGTGGAGAACGCGTTTGAATGATGTTCTGCGTGCGTTCTGCATCTGCACCTTTCTTGGTGTTATTATGTTGTGCCATATGATTCCATCAGATTCGTGTGGTTGTTGGATACGTATTTAGCAGCAGCAAACACTGGGTGGTGAGGTGAATTGAGTTGGTACAGGAGATGGTTTCGCCATCGGCATCAACTAGAATGATGAGCCTAGCATGATGTTTTACAGCTCTCGATCTTAGAGCCGCCTCACTCGTAATGCTATAAGCCGGCATATGGTTGGTGTCCATTTTGCAGCAGTTCAGGGGACCAAACAAAATCCTCCGAAAATTAAACAACCATTTATTATGTTCCGCATCCATACGGAACCGTGCGTGGGTTGTAATGATCTGCTAGAGAAAAAATGATTGTATCAGCCGTGTTTTGTTTGGATCTGTTGTCCGCATTGTTGTTCTACTGGCATTTTTGGGGTAACATTTGTTCCGCGATGCTTTCTGTAACAAAACATTTGCAAGCATTTTTCATCCTAAAGCGTAAATAACTGGGAGAGATAATGTGAAAAGTGATTTCCAATGATGTAACGCTTGAGCTTTTTCTCAGTCGGCAGCTAATGCCTCCCATATATTTGTTGATTGTTTGTTTGCATTCTACCTCCGAGGTGAGGAATACAGCCGGTTTCTTCTGCATACTGAAAAATCCCTCGTATGTTGCGATCACTGTGCTCTAAAGTGTGATCAATAATCGACCGTTCATTTTGTTCTGGAGCAGAAATTTTCTCAACCCCACAGCCAGTCCATCGTGGATAGCACAACGAAGGAAGCGCAAATGAGCAGCCATTGCGAATAGAGAGTTCAAAAGACAGCAGGACCGACCAATAATCAAAAACTGGACGGTATGCATGCTCACGATGGACACTGCTGTCGGATACAGCCATGCCATTATCATTCAGAGACAGCACAGCCCTACGCAATTGGGCTGGCCCGTACTTAAGTAAATTGCAACTTGGTTGCTCCACAAAATGCAAATTATCATGCTTGCGTGTCCGGATTTCTTCTCCTTTTTCGATGCGCGGATCGGAAAGAGCGATCCGATTGGAGGTTGGTTTTTTGCGTTGACGGTCGGCGTAAAGCAATGAAAAGAACAAAAAATAATAAAGCGGGCAATGCGTTGCCTTCAGGCCAAAATGGAACAAGTTGCATGATGGAAAATATTTTTTAATTTGACGCTCATCATCGTCATTTAAGTGATCGCCTCGCTCTCACTTCCTCACTGCAGCTGCTATCAGGGCGGCAAGGAATTGCTAGCGTTGCCGTGAAAATAAAAACTCTAGCCTCGAACGAACAACGGACGAGAACGCCCAAAATTGGCGATCGTACGATCGATCGCACGATTCGGTTTTGGGCAGAGGAGGGTAAATTGCTTTTAATCGAAAAATTACTTACATCAGATTTTCACATAATTTTTGTGTCAACAACCAGGCCAGTGAAGAAGCAGCATGGTCCAACGACCGCTACGCGATGAGGTGTATTCTTTGACGGGTCATCGAAAATATTCGAAATCTTGCACTGCAATAATGGACACAAATTTTAGCCTACGTGCCCTTTTTGGGAACCGTTCTTTCTCATTCTCTTGATTGCCTGGTTGGTACCCAAGCGGACATTTTGCCGTGGCGCGGCATTTTAAATCCGCAGGACAGAACTATTAAAGAAAATGCATTTCTCTTCTCTTTCGTCCGTCAATTATCTCTTATCAATTCAGGCTCTGGGCACTCCATGTTTTATGTATAAAATGCTGTATAATTTTCAAAAATTAAATCCTTCAACGTTAAAAAAAAACTTGATTTTTCTTGGGGCTGAGGAAACTAGGGTACACAATAAAGAAATAACTACAAGTGTTGGTCATACCAGAGCTTGACCTTTTCCTTTGACACCTGATAATAAAGTGGAAATATTTACTGAACAACAACAACAAACAACATCTAGCTATCAAGAATGAGTTTTCATCACCGAAATAAATAAAATAAAATTTAAATATTCTCAATCCAGAAGGGACTATTTTCACCGTCGGATTATAGATTCTTGCCAAGCTGTGGAGTACAAGAAAAATCTCAAAGGGGCATAGATCCTACACGTCACTCTGTAATGCTAAGTTTATCAATTTGACATGTTCTTCACGTAAATCCAATCGATGGCCTTACATATGATGTCCTCCTGCTGTAGGTTGCCAAACTTTTCAATATGCAACAGGAAATGTGAAGGAACATTTTGAAATAATTTCGCTGCTCTCGTCAACAACATTATCATACTTCTCGCTGAGGTTTCAATCCAACTTTACGATACAGAGCCAAAACAGGATTATGCATTATTATGCATTCCATGAACCAAAACAAAACCCAATACCATCTTATGAGATGAATCTGTTACAATGGTTATTTGACATTATTTTAAATAGCTCAAATCCCATCGAGATTATGTACATAATAACTGGCATATGCTATATTCAAAATTTACAACAGGAGTCTGCCTATTTGTGCATATCGTCATCCCGTTTAGCCCTGAGGTCAAAAAAGGTCGTTACAACGACCTTCCAAAATACAAAGGATTAAATGATAATTCTAAGATACAGAGTGATAAATAGAAATAAAACCTAGCGAACTATAATATCACATTATATCCTGGAATAATATTCTGATTAATAGATAGAATCTTATGATTACTTCAGTACTTTCAAATTTTTAACGGAAAACTAGTAGTTTGTAATTTACAAGTCATCGAGGGTATGATCATTTTTCCTGAACAACAAATCATGATCGATTCTCCAACTTTCTACCATCGGCATCCGGAACAGAAACGGCAGAGTTCTGATAAAACCGGAAGAGCTTGCCGGCCTTGTTTGCTCTAAGCGGTATGACTTGAATACATCGACAGCTCTTAAATATCTCGATATGATTGTAATGGTTGTGGTTCGTTGGTAAGGAAAGAGGACAGTTGGCGATCATGATGCGCGTGATTGAAATATGTTTCATATGTCAGGGAATGTTCCTATTTCGTCATTCACACTTGTTGAGCTGCAAACGCTTGCTGGACGGTCGAAACCTGCGGTCGGGCGGAAGTTGTATTAGCGGTGTCCAGCGTTCACGTTGAGGCCACCAAGACGGTAGCTTACCTCCTTCTCTCTCTCAACATGGTACAGTAAATATACAAATGGTGGTTCCGATCGACGGATCGAGATACACGAGTCGATAGGTAGGCCTTTGCCATCGAAATCCAACAAACAAATACAGTAAGGCCCCGCTTTACGCTACAATGTTCGACTGCCAGGATGGGGTGGAAGTGCAAACAGATTCCACGGAGGAAGATGTTCCACACACGAAGCAAAGTAGTTCGGTTTTACAAGACCGATGGAAAATGATTAGTGTGAGAACAAAAGGCTTGAATGCCGCCTAGTACCCTCACCTGGACTCGGCGTTGCCTTTCCTTATACCGCATACACCGGTTTCCCGCAAGCTCTGCTCAATTGACTGACGAGCAAGTGTGGATGCTTAGCGTGTTTATGTTGAGGAATATTTTTGTTTGTTTTTCCATCAATTTTCACTCCCCTTCTTCATGTACACCCCTAGTGTTGCCAGGAGTGTTGTGGGCATACGTGTAGAACACTTTTCCAGTGATCGGCATGCCGTTCTTCATTTGCCTGTCGAGGAGGCGCGCGTTGTCAGGGTGGCTTTGAAGAAGTGACGTGGGGAAACACGGACACCCACACTAAGACAACGGCCTGGTATAGTGAGGTGTGAAGTGATTCGATGATTAATTTATTGTTTGTTATGCACGCGCTTGATTGAAATATATTTTATTTGAAGAGGTTCATGCATGCGTCAAGTGTTGGCGTGCGTGAAGCATTACATGCAGCCGATTGGGATACGCTTGTTCAATTTGTGACAAAAAACAGAGAAGAACATGCGTGAATAGAATGGGAGAGCTTCTCAGCGTTAGTGTTACGAATGTAATGTGCAGCACAGAATTAGGTCAAACCATTTACAATCGTGAAAAAATATTGATAGATGCATTCTCTAACGATCAGCTTTAGAAAACCTAACCCCACAGCGATGAGCACTAATGAAAGATTATTCACGAAATATCCATGCATTCTTTTTTAATTACATCATGATCATTTACAGCTAATCAAGTTAATTCAGTCCTATTTTCGCTTATTGTTTTAATTGTTGATCTCAAATGGTTTCAACACCCGATATTTTATATCAACTAATAAAACGTTCAAACTATTCAAGATCAATATGAGAACTGCCCCTGGATATTATATTGTTGAAGTTGTGAATCAATCCGTTCCACGCTGTTGGTTTTACGCCTATCCAACGCCTATCTTATGCGTCCACAATTTAATAAAATAAATTGAATTTGGTTATTATAGATTTTACATATCAATAGTTGCGCATGGCAGTTATTGCCAATGAAGTGGTTTACTGTTGAACAAACCCTATTCTTAAAAAGGGGTTGAAACGTTCTCTTGTCAGTTGAAAATGTTGGTAGATAAATATTATTCGAAATGATAACGATCTAGAAGTTACATAGACAAACTGATTATATACCAACCACATTTTTAACATATCGAATATTTGGCAATTTTTGTAATGTTGTTTAAACTGACTCATCGAATTTTCATTAGGGAAAGATCCATTTCAAAACAATTGTGAAACATGTTTCATATTCATTTATTAGTCGATCGAGACATTAAATGAATCTAATGATAATCAAATTTATTGCATCGCATGTATGCTATTGTTCGCGGAAAAGTGCACTAGGAATGTATTGTTCTATGTTGGTTTGTACTCACTTTGTCCAATATGCACTCGCTTCATCCATGGATAAATGTGTGGAGGAGGTCCGCCCTTCTTGCCGCCACTTCCACCTCCACCCTGGGAGCTTCCTCCTTCCGTGCCGCTGTCGTCATCACTTGCGTCCGACTCATCGCCATCCGGACTACCGAGCGGAAGGCTCACCTGGTTGCGATTGCTGATGTTACTGGTGTTGTTGTTCGTATTGCTAGAGCTCACGGCGGTGGCCGAGTTGCCCGACTTGAGCGAGCGAGTTACACTTTCCACGACCGAATTCGGGGACAGTTTGGGCGAAATCTCCGGGCGACCACCATTTCCGGCACTGGCACCGCCGCCTCCGCCACCTGCCCCGCTGGCTGTACTCAGGTCCTGAGGGCTCGTGGTGCTGTTATTGTTATTGTTGCTATTAACTACATTTGTACCTGCACTAGTGCCATCACTGGCGTATTTACAACTTTGCGAACTAAGGGCGGATTGCTGTTGCTGCTGCTGCTGCTGCTGTTGCTGCTGTTGCTGCTGTTGTTGGTTGAGGAGAAACTTCTGGGGCTGCAACTGCGTGTAGTCGACCATATCGCTCGCTTGGTGGCCACCGGTGCCAGCGCCGGGTCCTGCACTGTTCACGCTCGTGGCTCCGGCGCCGGTCAGCGGGTTGTAGGATTGGGGACTGTAGTGAGCTTGATGAGGCGTGCCAGGGTAGAGGTTCGGGGTGTAGGCGGATGGTGGAAAGTAGCCATCGGTTTGGCCTCCCTGGCCTCCCGGAGCACCTTGCGTGCTGTTTGTGTTTTGTGCATTGTTGGGATAGCAGGAGGCAATCGAGTTGACGAACTGATAGGAAGACATCACAAAATTGTTGGCATCCATGTTTAAACGTTTGTTATAGCGGCTGTTCCAGATTTATTTGATTTCGAAAGAGCTATAAAAAGAAGAAAAAAATGTGTTAGTCCTTTTACATTATTTTTTTTTTAAATCGTATTCATCTGTAATGCAAGCTTATTAGACCGGGCTTTGAAAAGAAGCAAGATTTACGATGTTTACGAAACAGGAAAATATATTTATATATTATATATTTCAATGGTTTTACCCATCCCAGCAATTGAAAATACTTATAAAATTCATACAGGGTGGCTTAATAGTTAAAATATGACGAAATGGTTTGGAAACAACCGGAAATGAACGTCATATGTATTTGAAAAAGATAAATACTTCCACCGACAAGTGAACCGTTTCACAGAATAAATGGGTATTCCGTCAGTGCTACCGGACCAGAAATCATTTACGGAGAAGGACTGGATTATAAAATTAATCGGCAGCAACCCAAGATCCCAACGGTTCGCCATCAGCCTTAAAGGTGGTTTTAATGATGGCGACGATTGTGGCTTTGCCGACGACG
This sequence comes from Anopheles ziemanni, assembly GCF_943734765.1. Classification (NCBI taxonomy): domain Eukaryota; kingdom Metazoa; phylum Arthropoda; class Insecta; order Diptera; family Culicidae; genus Anopheles; species Anopheles ziemanni. The sequence continues at coordinate 56,986,383 of NC_080706.1, forward strand.
GCCGTGATGCTGCAACCCATACATGGGGAGCGTTAGCATACAAAATCCACCGACAGCGAGCGTACAGATGAATTGGTTTCTCTCTGTAGGAGGAAGGAGAAGACTCAAAAGCACGGAGTTCCGAAAGTAACCCTGCAATTTCGAGCCAATGAACAATTTAACCCTCGGGCAATATCATCGAGCGTCGATCGGCTTTCCATGCAAACCATCGAGAGGAAGAACCTGCTCGGATTGGACTGCAAAAGAAGAAAACTACTTGGACGCTTCGCTAGCTCGAGCTGAATAAAACTGTTTGTTAAGAACGACCGCTTCGCAAAAGCAAAAAGGAAGTATCAGTGAGTTGTGGAAAAGGAAAAGACCGAAACAAGATTGGCAAAACTTGGCCGATTGTTCGGAAGGCAAGATGCAAAAAAAGAGAAAAACACTAACGCCAGCAAAACATTACAGTGCACTCTTACAACGATCCTTTTTGTAACTTCCCTTTCCGATCTTCGCTGATGATCGCATTTGTTCGTAAGTGTGCGTGTTGGTGTATTGGAGTTCTGTTTTGCTGAAATGGTCTTAAATTAAATGGCACGTAACGCTGCCAAACGTTAAAGTTATAGCGGTACTAATCGAACACGTTGCATCGATGGGTGGTTGAATCATGGCGAAATGCGACGTAAGTATGGCCTCGCTGGACATTTTCTGCACGATCTGACTCGACAATGGACAATGCCGATAGCCGTACGTCCTTTTCACAGCAGTACGATGATCAATTCTTATGCTTACAACTTGGGTTAGGTTATTGTTCAACACTGAAGTAATAAAATGCAAAGTGGCGAAAACGAAAACTTTTGAATATGGGGCTAATTTGTGTACTGCTTTTGGCTACGGACTATCGAGCCTTAAGGTTATTTTCATTATATCTTATCTCTGTAGAACGTGCTGAATTTGTTCATTGAAAATTTTGGTTTTTGGAAATCAATTTGGTTACATCTCACTTTTATGAATGTTCTTCAATCGTATAATAACACGGTCAACATCAGAAGCAAATTTTCATTACTTTGGTTTGCCGTCGAAGCATGACTAACCGTAACATTGGTTAGACTCTGCAAGAAATCTCTAAGCCCTTCAGGCAAGTTAAGCAAGTCAATCCTTGATTCTGAACTAACATATCATGTGTAAATGAGTAATTCTGTTCTCTGTTTAAGTGTTACCATGCATAAAACACAAATCTGGTGCTTGAAAGTTTGAGGCCAACCTGTAAACTTGTAACGTTACAGGTTGTAACGTCATTCAAATTTTAATAGAAAATTATGAAGTTGAAACAAATGTAAAATTCAATTGAAAGCAATTTTTGTTCAGTTTATCAGTCCAACTGTCAGTCGTTTGTCAAGTAAAGCTCACAATCATATTTAAAAAACCTCTTTTTCAATCGTTGTTTTTCTTTACCCACCGCCAAGTTCAAAACAACACAACCGTTATCATCAGTAACTAATTTCCAATTTGTCACCCTTTCATCGGTTGAGAGAAATTATCACATGGCGCTTAAACGGCACAATAATGTTCACCATCGGTATAAAGGTCCCATATTGGTGGGGTGCACATTCCCATCCATCCCTTACTTGCCTGTGCTGCTGCTTCGAGGCATTGGAGCGAAGAATTACTCATCTGAGTTTGATAACCGACGCCGGGTAGAAGTAATATTTTGAGTCAATCTTGCCAGGCAAAGGAAAAGGATCACCAAGAACCGATCATCATGAACGTCGCATCAGCCAAGCCGTCGCTGCAGATCACGTTAGAGGATCGCTGTAGGCAGAACGCTTCTGGAAACGCCATAAATCAGTCTTGCTCAAAACGAGACATGATACGGTGGAAAGTGACCGAATGGCGTTGATCCGTCGGTCGACGAAGGCATACGGTGTTTACCTTTTAATCCCAGCAATGCATTTCGTAACAACCACTTTTACCTCGGTTGCTGCCATTAGCCACGGTAATATTGAAGGCCGTCTCGTTTCCATCCCCTTTCCTCCTTTCCGCTTTTCGTTTCGGCGCTGGGTGTATCGTGGTGGTTCAATTATCTTTATTTTTAAAGTAAACGAAACTATTAACTTGTAATAGCATGAAACTATCAATTCTAGCATCGAAGGAGCACATCACGAATCAGCACAGACCATACTTCGCTCGGACTTCGAGATTGGACTGTAGGTTTAGAGTTGTGCCTATCGCTTGCCATGTTTTTGCCCTGAGCTACAGGCAGCCTTTATAAGTGCTGGCTATTATCACATAATCACTGTGCATTGCGCCTGGCCGATCACCTGGAAGCCCCCTTACCTAGGGTTTCTGCATAAGCCGGTAGTAGCATATGGTTTATTGAACGTTTTGACGGATTTGGTTTTGTTTTGCTTCCATTCCGAGGGGGGTTTCACCGTCGGAACAAGACAAGGGTTTACTAGAAAACTGGCGGAAATTTGCAAGTCATAGGTACCATCTTTCTAGTGGTCTTTTGTGGGAATAGCCTAGGTGCGATCGCGTTTCAAGTATGTGCTCGTGTTTACGAGAAATTATAGTTTTCGCGTAGATTATGGGAACTGCAAGCCAAAGCGATGATGGCCACGATTGTATAGGCCATGTTTCGAGCACCTAGAAAAGCAATGGGGGAAGGGTGGAAGTGTAATAACTCAATCTTTCGCCGATTAAGTTCAATCGGATCGCCATCCCCAATGCTTCTGCTATTGCCCGCCTGCTGGGAACGAGTCGGACGGTCAAATCGTACTGTTAAAAAGGCTACTGATCAAGCCGCAGTTGCAGGAAGAATGATTGTTTTGGTTCTTTATTACAGCAATTATATTGGCCGGCACTCTGAGGGGTGGAAATAACAAGCTATTGTTATGAATGTGACGAGAGATGATACCGAGCGAGACGGACGGTTATTGCAATGAAAAAAACTGAAAATATGTACCGAGGTTTTCCCACACAGTGTCAACAATTTTGGAATTTTGCTTGATCGTTGCTCGTTTGGAAAATTGCTTGATCGTTGCTACCGCACTAATATTCGGGGATTTTTCAAAGGTATGGTTTGTGTGCCAAACGTGAAGGCTGTATTGCATACGAATTATTTGAATGTGATTGTGCCATTTCGATAAACCAACAATAGAGAAAAAATATAACATAATGTAGAACATACCAATGTTTATAGAAGAAATTGTGTAAACCGCAGTATATGTCTCAACGTGTTTATTTCAATGGATTCTTTTTGGCTATCCAAATGATATAATGAAATAATTGTTATCGAGCATATCTTCATCTAGTTTATCAATGCAGTCAGAAGTTTTTATTGAATTGAATAAACATGAAATGAGAATCCGATCACCAAAGATGTTGGCCAATTCAACTAGTGTATAACTATGAATAACCCATCTAAAAGAGTCAATAAAAATATCATAAATCATATACCGTTATGGCCATCGGGAAAGGGTTCAAAATGTTTTTGTTTTTTTTTTAAATTGTCTGAGTTTCATTTCCGCATTTTACACCAGAGCGTTACCCTGTCACATGCAATTATTCTAATTATCTTACCAGCCTGTGGTAATTTTGTTTCGATCAATTGCATGCATAGACGCTTAAAGATACCCTATCGTATTGTTCTTCCCCAACAGAGGTTAGCCACTATTCATTCACCCTTCGACCATAAGTCAAGGCTTTCAAGTCTTTGTCTTGTGAGTGTGGCTGTGTTTTTTCTGCCATTATGTTGAAGATGTTCTCGCATCTCTGTACACAATAAATGCCTGACCCTAATCACTAGAAGGGGAAGTCCTTCCAAAGGATAGAATGAAATGGTTACAAATAAAAAATACACTCACTTCACGTGGTGCCGACGTCGATGCGATTCCAATACAGTGATCCTAGTTTTGTACGATCTTCCGTCAGCAATGATGGTTTGGGTGCAGAAGAACCACTTTCGGCGAGTATTTTGTTCCAATCGAAACTTCCGAAAGTGGCGTTGAAAGTAGTTTAAATCATCAATAAACACGTTATCAACTGACCCGTTTAACGATCAATATATTCTCACTGACACGTTGCACTTCCACAACAATCACCAAGGATTATAAACACTATTAATGAATGAAATTTGTTGGTATTAATTACATTTGTTTCATCTTTTACGACCGCTTCTAATATTCGTGCATGAACCCCGCCGTAAGAGCAGATATTCCAACTCGATCACTGAATAAATTTTAAGTATTAATATTTCATTTCTTTGTAATGAATGTGATACTTTTTCGCGTTGAAATTTCATTACATATTTGTATCACTTGAGAGAATTGCACAATTTGTTTTGGAGCTTTTGTGTGTGAGATGCTCTCATTTTGTGTAATGCGTAAAATTGATAGTTTATCACAACCCTGGCTTCTAAGTAGTTATGATACTAGATGTAGATTTAGATAACTAAATAGTCACACATTACCACTTTGTTTCATCAAAAGTATAAGTCAACGTTGCTTAGCGAATGATCTTGTCCACACTGCTGTCTGACTTTATTCACACATTCAGCGCAAGATTCAACTTACAGCATGCACACTGAATACACTGTTTTGCTCTTCGTTGGCGTTATTTTTACGAACATAAGCCGCACATGTGTTTATTGCGCCAATGTGCCAGTTTCTTCACTCACTGCACAGTTTGTACACAAATTGCACTACAAAACTGTTGAAACGGATCAACCAAGAACGTGCACGCCTCAGGAACGGCACGGTGAAGTAACGGAACCGATTCCACCGACAGAACGAACAGAACACGCAAGCCACCGGCTTCGATCAGGTGTTGATCCGGCCCATCACAAAACTACACTGTACCCCCACGTGGTTGCACGACATTCATCTCCACTTGACGGCGCAAATGTTCGACGAGAATTGCCTTTTGCTCCGAAATCGTCTGCTACCATCCGCAGCTCACGCGTGCCTACTTCTCGGTTGCGGTCTATTACGCTACTGTCGCTAGTTGACGACGATTATCGACGTTAAACCATTCCGTGGGTATCATCGTGTTTCGCGAGGAAGCGTATCGCTTCACTCCAACTTGCGTACAGTTGACTCTTTCCCTATGTTATCTCACTCTCACTAACCAGAAGTCGGCACTGTTTCTGTCACGGGCGACGCATACTCCGAGCATCCCAAAAACCACTTTCGTCGATTTCACGTGTCCAACAATCGAGTAAAGTTTCGTCGATGAAAGAGAAGCGCACCAGACGCAATCTTGGGTTGTTTAAAGTTAGGTGATAGAACGAGATGTAAAACATAATGCTCCTGGTCCTACTGCTTTCTTTACCGGCACCAAGGGACCTTCAAGAAAAAGGGTCTGTTTTTATGAACGCGAGTTGTTGCTTTTTGCGGTCGCTCGTGCTGTAAATCGTAGACAGGACCGAAATCACCTGCGAGCGAACGAGCAAGAACATCAAAACTGGTTGAGACAACAAGCGCAACAAGCACCGCCCACCTAACGCAATAGTGCAGGGGTGAGAAAGAGATCGTTTGCGTCAATTGTTACCTCCCTGCGCACATGGAACATTGTCTATCAGCTCCTTTGCTCCGTTGCGTTCTGTGGGCAGCGAGAGTGAGAGCGAATATCACGCGCATGAGCGCACAAGCACCATAAATAACGATTCTCTTGCACGTTTTTATTTGATGACGTAGGACAGGAGACAGCGATTTGCAGGTGGCCAGAAAGAGACAAAACGGCTCGTTGAAGCTACAAACTTCATCGACACAAGGCAGCTTTATGCATTTGTATCGCTTTGCGTGTGGGAATGCACCGTCAGCTCCTAAAGCAATGCAGTAGCACTATCGGCAGCCAAAGTAGCAAAAGCCGCTGTTGTGGTGCTGCTGTTCGCCAGCGAAGACGCCGATCGCGGGCCAAACATAAATTACCATCAATGCTGAGGCGATATTTCGATGACATAAATGGTTTGAAAAAGACTGTAATCTATACCACAGATGGATGTGCAAATCGCGACCGTCTCAAGGCTATTTGCAGGAGGGTAAATTAAGAGATTCCGTCTGATTGGTGTACGAGGCCGACGAACAGAGGAAGTTGAGCAAATATGCAATTGTGATTATTTCTTTACGTTTGACCAACGGAATGCCAATTCAAACATGGGGTAGTGAGTTAAATCGGTTTAAATGAGTGTCTGCACTAAAAAATAATAAAAGCTAAAATAAACAATCACAATCGATAATTGATAATCATCGAAATCAGCAATCGAATAATGAAGATGATTTACACATTTACAGGTGGATTAAAATGTTGAATCCAATACAGATTCCTCTTTTTAAAAGTAGAACAATACAGCTATAAATTTAATATTAACTCTTTTGTTTTTTAAATCATACATATATTGGTGGAAACACATCCATTTCTCTATCCAAAATCTTTCACATTCATTTTCTATGGCAGGAATTTGAATCCTTCTAAAATGGGCACTGTGACGATTGTCACTATCGTTTATTTGATAGCATTTTATGGATCCGTAGTGGTGCGTTATGATTTTTAAATTTCAATATATCAAAAATTCCAGCAATTAGATTTAATATCTAAATAACACCACTTGGTTAGTTTCAAAGCTCACCACAACAAATTCTTATAATTCAAATGTAGTTTCTAATAGAAAAAAAGGACCAGATAATTGAATATTGAAGTGATTTTACATTAATAAAAGGTTGCTGAACCAATAATTTCTTAAAATGTAAACGAAGTTCCATAATCTGCCAACTGAAGTTTGCTTTAAAAAGTGTAGAAAACTATGGAACTGGCGTATTAAATTAAGTATTAATACGCGGAATGGAATCCGCGTCAGACGTGGGATGTCTTTCATAAGCTATGTGAAATTCTAACTCAAATTGAACCCTTCCAGTAAGAGGGGACAGACTTTCCAGGCACGCATTGGCACACGGGGAAAATAAAGAGGAAAACCCTAGTAAACTCTTAATGGGTAGGCATGACTACATAGAAGTTCGATAAGTGAAAGGAAGAATAGCATAACGCCACCTGAATGACTACTTTATCCAGAAATGGCAGAATATCATATAGATAGTTATATGTCTGAAGACGTTGTGATTTGTATAAATCGGCTTTTATCACTGATTTTTATGAAGATTATGAAATAAATTGGCTATGTAAACATTGTTTTATCAAGCGTGATGACATCCATATTGTTTTATTTGGATACGACGATTTCAATGAATTTCATGATTATTGTGTGTGTAGTTTTTTCTTTTAGACACCAAGATTTCTCTGAATATGTTGACTCTCTCACTCTCTCGAATTCGGAAGCTATTCAAGGACAAAATTGAAACAGTCAAATAATGTTCATCTTTACGATTCTCTGGTTTCCCCGTTTATCCCAAGCAAGCGCACCACAATGATGGTTAGATAAAGATATATGGTCACACTCGCAGGATGCGCGAACACGCAAGCGCTGAATTTATGTTTTTAGCCAAGTCAGCAGCCAAACGTCACAGATTCATGGCGTGCTACCCGACCAGGCAGGCCTGCGAAGCGTGATCCCGATGGGGCGACGTGGTAGCAGCAAGTGGGCGTTGATTAAGGTGAGGTCCTTTATCCCCGAGGCTGGTCCTTCCTATGTTCTCCAGCCACGATGAAATGTTCCGCTGGTGGACAAGTTGTAAGCCAACCTGCTCTTCTGCTCTCGCTTCTGCGGGGAGAAACCGGTTCCATGAAGCATCCGTATGACTAAGGGGTTGAAAATCGAATGTCATCCGGGACCTTGAGACAAAGAAACGAAACGAGAGACTTCCACGCGTAGTTTTGTGAACCAGCAGAAACCAAACGGCCATTAAAATTAATGTCTTCGGTTCAGGAAAGCAGTGCAGCAAACGACAGGAAGCCCCGAATATTGAGCAGCATGCAAAGAACCCAATTGGCAAACTGGTGCAAATATTCTAATTTGCTAATGGGTTCTTTCAACCTACGCGCATTACACACGTTTGGTGCCTCAGGAAGGGTTTTTCTTTGCGGCAGGTATTTCAGCTCATGTTCTCCGTTTTGGGATGACCACAAGTAAAAGTTCTTGTACTGCCAGTAAGATTCAAGGTTTTTGGCTTTTGTTACGGTTTTTGCAAAAAAGTGGAGCACAACGTGATCCCAAAGTTACGATACGCATTGTTAACAATGGGTATTTGTGATCGATTCGCTGTGGTGTACCTCTGTGGGACAGTATGTGGGATAAAGGAGAAGGTCACTCTGAAAGGATGCTCTGGCGTGTTTTTGTAAAGATAAACCACGATTCTGTATCTTTGAAGACAGTTTGTTGAAATATTATAAAATAATATAAAGTTCTAGGTCCCAACTCAACAAGTAGTTGTTTTGAGAATCTTGCATCAGGCCCTTACAAACAAATGATAGTCACTTATCGTGTACACTAAATAAAGCTGTTATGTATGTTTTGATGAGAGAGTAAAGTAATGCTTTAATTTTTTTTGCTGTGGTAATTCAGCTTATGAAAGCAATTATTTTGTATGTGCCATTGCTTTTACTTTCTATTAAATTTGTGACTTACTGGTCATCTTTAACGTTGATGAAGTTAACTTTAAAATTCAACAAGAAAGAATTAAAATTTGTTCTTTTGTCCGCTTTGTGTAGCCAGCGTATAGTTCGAAAATGTTTGCATCATTGGCTGTATTGCATAATTCAAAATGAACCATATTTCTTAATCTTGAACGGAGAAAAGATGAAGAGTATTACTTGAGTTTTCGAGATGTGGTGTTGTGAAATAGGATGTGCCTGCTGAGGCGCCACCAACAAGACAAAGAAAAATGTATAGCAAACAACTGCCCAAACCGAGGCTGTTTTCTGTTGAAGTTATTCAGGTTTTTGACATTGTCTAACATTTATTGATTTACGAGATACGAGAGGACTAACTATCCACGTAAAACAGGGAAACAAGTCTCGTAAGCCCTTAACGGGCAGACATGACCAAGACGTCGTTACGCCAAGAAGAAGAAGAAGTAATATAGTCCCAATAACGTGTATAACGCACCACAAACAACTCCTTCTAACAATTCAAGAGAATTATGTTATATGAACTTAATTGAAATGTAATTAAAATTCCTATTTTAACGAAAAAACCGCAATAGAAGATTCAATGTCTTAATGCAGGGGCCTCCAAACTACGGCCCGCGAGACCCTCTCCTCCTTGGGAAAATATGGCCCAACGTTACGGTTATTCCACCCAATGCGGCCTGCATTAAAAAAAGTCTGGAGACCCCTGTCTTGATGTATTCGAAGGTAATTCGTGTGAATTTGTCCCACTGAGAAAAAAAGATTCCTCAAAATCATCCTGCCCAATTCATACGAAAAAACTCTCATTCAGAAAAGCACTCCATTGTACCAATTGGAAGGTCATGGAAGGTCCTGTTGAAGTTCTGAACTTTGAGTTTCCCTATCCATCGATAGATGTCAGTAGGATGCATGTCCTGAGGATATATGTTTGGGACTTCGCTTTCGATCCAGAAACGATGAGTCCGAGACCGGACGACAATTTCGTGCCGTATTTCCACATCACATTTTGGATTTCGTCCGAAGCGGCTAGGCTGATATTATTCGTTAAATGAAATGTGTATTCAACAGGTCAATTTTTATTCTGAATTATTGATTTTTCAATAATTGAAATGATCATTTCAATGAATTCTTTAAAACGTGTAACGCAAAATTGCATGGGAGTAGAGTCCTCCATTGAGCTATTCTTAGGTAAAATCCCCAGCCAAAGTTTCGCTTACTTCAATGTGCAGGAATGGTTGGTTGAATTTGTTACATGAAATTCACTTTCAGTTTTCAATTTATCTTGCCAATGCCAAAAAGTCGTCACGGTCGTTTCCAACTTTATTGCGTCAGCCAGTGGAAATGCCGGCAGCATCTACAGAAAGCATACGCAAAAACCAACTGCACCCAAATTCCACGGCGTGTCTAACATTCACCTTAACGTAAGTTTCTAGAACCCGCTGCGACCATTGCCTTAACTCATCGATGCTGGCTGGCTTAGTGACAAAGGAAATGTGAAAATATTTCCTCAACGAGCCTTCGTCTAGTCTTTGTGCAAGCGGAGGAGGACATGGTTGGATGTAAAAGTCGATAAATGTTGTTGGTTGTCATGTTCCCTTCAAGAGTGATTGTTTTTTACAAGCAAATGTGCCCTTTTTGAACCACAGTTTTCTACCAGAGGAGGAAATGTTCTGCATGTTGTCGGTTCCCCGTTGCTTATGGGCGAGTGTTGGCATATTGGTTTATCGGCTGGAGCTGTGAAAATTCTTCTCACCAACACTCGAAATTTCCCGGCGAGCGTCGCAGATGCACGCCCGAATAGGACGTGAGCACGTGCGTGGCAAAGTCTTCGTCTCGTGAAAAACCGGCCTCACTTAGGGGGAAACGCTGGCAGCCCTGAAGAATTCATTAATCAATTTTGCTCTCCGTGATCGTGTTGGTTACCGGTTTGTTTATTTATTCTGCCCCTGGAATGTGGCCGAGGAAATAGGTTGCGAAACCGTTTGAGGCTGCGTTGTAGAAAACACAATACCTGAATGTGACGGTTTAAAGTAATTTTTCGACAGAATTCAGTCCTGGTGGTTGGTTCATGTCTGATGGAATTTAAAGTGACATTCAAAGTGGTCTGTGCGATTGTCTAGCAGGAAAGATTCAAATTTATAGAACAATACATGATTCGGCCTTGACGCGAATTCACGATCTAACCAGTAGGAAGCTAAAGGTGTGAAAAGTGACCCAAATGTATAATAACAAAAAAAATTTAACATAATTTTACTCAACTGGAAAACAGCATTCTTCGCGCATTTTGAAAGACCTATTTCAACGTGATACTCACTATATTGCACTCGATTATTCCGTTGGTCCTCAACAAGATAGAACTGCATGGAAATCCTGTAATATGGCGGCTTCCTACAAAGGAAATCCATTTATAATTCACCGTACTTTTCATCGAGAATGTTTTACACACGCAACATTTTTTTTGTTTTACTTAACCGACAAAATGCCTTCCTTCGCTCTGCTTCGGCCCAGTGGAATTGCATCGTTAATCGGGAAGCATGAAGTAAGTCGAAGGGGACGAGTACAAACAGTAACAACACACAAATGGCAAGCGTCTTGTGGTTATGGCGTTTTTTTACCGTCATCGACACAGTTGCACTCGTACTTTACACGAGTTTATTTGTTCATGGCAATTGAAGTGATGTTTTTACTGTTACACGCAGTAGAAATTTGTCTAGCTTCCCGAAAGGGGCATCCATTTAAGTATTGTGGTATGTGTACTCGCGTTTGCAGTTTTTCTGCAACAAGTTGTTTGAAAGAAGTTTCATTGTCTATTCAAATCACTTCCTAATAGTTTTCTTAATGGTTTAGTTTGTCGTTTGGAAAATGAAAATTACATCGAAAATGAAAGACAATTTTTTATTTGTTCACGTCGTAGACCACAACTGAGCACTGTGGGAAATCAAAGAGCCAAAAGTAAAAGCTTCCCTTGTAAATACCTCCACATGCTACCGGAGTGGATCCAAAGTGATAAAGCGAAGCTTGTGCAAGTTTCGGGAGCCGGAAACCTTACACCATATGACGAGCAGCATCGCTATCACCGTGCACGAAGAGCGTTTCTCATGGGACGACACACAGCCGAGGAAAAGTTGGCCAAAAATTAAATGAAACCAGTGAAATCAAGAGGAAATAAATCGTACACCCCATTTGCGACGCCCGGTGTCTCCGCCACGCTGTGTCCTGTGACGGCGAAGTGAAACTCTACCCAGAGCAACAAGCTGTTGACAACCGGTATATAAAGGAAGTTTCACACATGAAAGCAAACCGCACACTAAAGAAGGGGAAGGAAAAGAAATCTGATCTCACGTCATTGCAAAACTCTTTCCTCAAATCCGCATTTACAGGGTGCAAGTTTGAGGCAAGTGATTTAGCACTCGAACGAAAAAATCTTGGTCAGCTAATAGTGATACACGTCGTGAACGGTGCGTACATATGAAGCAAACGAGATGAAGTAACTGAAGTAACGTCAACATCCGAATGTGTGGAAACCGGAGAATTCAACGGCAACCCGACAAAGAACCAGTTGCGGTGGCTCAGAAGAATAATCATATTCAACACCAGTGGTTGAAAATTGAAAAATTTTAATGACCATATACTTAAAACTAAATGTGATCGTTATCGGCCACTTTTTCATCAGAAAATTAAGTTTAACTACGAGAAAAAAACAACAAAAATTAATGATCCCTCCTTTCAACCAACCGACTTCTCCAGACCAGAGTGGGTTGACGACGTTCGCTCTAAGCATTGTGCAGATCACGCGGAAAGCCTTTTTTCGTCAAGAAATCCCCTTTTCTAGAATGCATATCAAAGCTCGACTGCTTCTGTGGCGAACGGAAGGATCTGAACCGTCTGCACGATCGTCTATCGTTTCGTGCGTGGTTTTTGCTTGTTGGCATGTTGCGCGAGTTGTCGGCGTCGGTCACTTAAGGATACGCAGTGGCTTGCAAACCGAAAACAGCGCACAAGATGATTTCTAATTAATTTCAACCTTGTTGCAAGATTTATCTCTGCTCCGGTTGGGGCCCCAGTTTTTTGTGTTTCGGTATATTTTCCAAGTCGCGGCGAAGATTACGTTACGCCGACGAGGTGGAGCAAATGATAACCGCCCGTTGCGGATGGGCGACTGAGGGCGACCGTGATGGGAAAGCTGATAGTTCTGCGTTCGCCGTGTTGTCCGACACCGTAGGCTACGCGGCTGCGAATTGGCCGTAGCACAAGAAGCCGTTTTCCACCGTTAACCGAAAACGAGGTTTGCATAAAACGAAATCTCGATTCGCCGGTCACTTACACAGCAACGTATGCCAACACTCCGAGCACATTCGGTTGTTTCAGTCGATGGCAGGAGTGGTAAACGAAGAAAGAGTGGTTTGCAGATAAAAGCTCAAATTTTATCATAAATAAAAAAGACGGCCCAAAATCAACCACGAAACGTCAAAGCACAACTTAAAAAGGCATAAATTTTCCTTTCGCTTGACTCCAGCGAGTCGGACTCTCGATGTGATTCCTAAAAGCGTCGTTTAACGTCGCCTCAATGACCCCTGGAACCCTTCTCGAGTGTGGAGCTGGCGGAAGGTTCTCATATAAATTAGTTCAAACTGTTGGCTAGGTTTCGTTGTTTTCCGATGGTCTATGGCTCTTCTTGCGGGAGGGTATCGTTGTTTACGCTTCCAGAGTTTTTTTATGGTGGGTTTGCAGCGCTCTTCTTTCCGCTTCGTCCCCCATTTGTCGGGGACAGGAAATACCCGAAAGGCTATAAATTAAATATTAACTAATTTTTAACCTAATAAATTATGCCGTTGAGCGCACGGTGCGTAAGCGCCCTTCCAGCCTTCCCCGGAGGTGGATTTGGACTTAGAGACCAAGCATGAGCTGAACGAGTGGTGGGTTTTGGCAGCTATGCCGTTTGAGCGTGCGATATGGTTCACAAACACACATTGGCTAACCTTAGAGGTTTGATTAGATAGCTGGTGACTAGCTTGAAGTCTCCCGCTACTTCAGAGCCCAAGACTGTGTAGCGAAAGCTCGGAGAAGCGTCCACCAGGAAGGATCAGAATCGACCCAGCTCGATCACGAATCGAAAATGAAGAAATAAATTATGAATTTCAACAAATTATTGTAATTTATTAGCGTACAGGTGGGATTCGCCTTCGCCGAGGGCGGGCACGTTCAAGTGGAGCGCCAACTGGAGCTTCGTCTATGGTCGAACGGCTACGAGGAGCGACTAGTTTAGAGGGAGTGGCAGTGCGTTACGGTAGTGCGAGTTCAGCGATTCACAACATTTGAATCTGAAACGTACGTGCGCTCCCTTCCGTTATTGTCCATCGTTTGACTGATCGGCGCTGATGGGTGCTGTATAGTTTATGGCCTTGTTTTGGGTACCTGTTTTTATCGCCATCAAGAACGATAAAACAAAAGCCTTGGGACTCTGCGAGGAAGCAACGACGAAACCTTCTGAGGTTGGATAGGAGGGTTAGTTTCGGTGGTAGCAAATGCTCTGCTGAGAAATAAAAGTGATAGCAATACGGACAAACTTAACAAATTCTGCCGGCTCGTTGGCACATAAATTTGAAAGCTAGAAGAATCAATCACTCGCTTCGTGCATAATAAAATACATAAAGCAAACAATCTGACGCTGATGCGCATTGCTGGGTAAGCGGGAGAAATTATATTGGTGGTAAAATAAGCTCTGTTTCCATTGTGAGGATAAAACAGCAAGCAACAGATCACGCTTGTCATTTAATGATTTGGAAAATGTCCATAAGGATTCATGATACGTACATATTGGTTCTTTGAGAATGTTACAAAGCTACCGTTTAGTTTTCTCATTATCAACATTAAAATTAGCGCTATTCATTCCGAATTTTGACGACCACGATCGATAATTCGAAGTTGCATGTGTCAGTGGAGTATTCTATCTGTGAAGTGAGTCCGAAAAAAGACGAAGGCTTCTGTAAGCTGTTTAGGATGGATTTTATTTTTGATAAATATCATATTCTGACACCTCAAATGTACCTCAAACATCTTTCTAGCATATCCATCAACTACAAGAGTTGTAAAAAAGTGCTAAGAAAAACAGTCAAATCAAATCCAGCAGTTTTAAAGGAAAGAACCAAACTTCCCGCATAGAATCGAAAACGGATGATCTAAGTTTAACTCGACTCAGGTATCCTTCGCGTTTAAATCTTAAGATTTTGTTGACATTACATATATTTAACCGTGTTGAACACATAATTTTTATTCCAAACAATGAAATTGTCCCAAATCGGTTTATTACAGTAATATACACAATTAATGGTAGTTTGGTGCAGACGGAAGTGGCAGTTACGGCCGGTTAACCATATAGTCCAAACGAAAAAGAAAATTGAGTGAAAGAAAACACTTTGGCTAAATGACAGATTCGTACCGCATCGAATCGTTGCCAGTGAGTGAAGCAGGGGAAAACGGAGCGGGTACTAAATACAGGTAAAGGAAGGTCACTATGTGTCTAGTACTAGCAAAACATACCCAGGGAAGTTTAACATGCCCAAAGTATCGTATCGTAGATATTTTCTACCTCGACCATCTTGTTTGTGTGCCGTTATTTTATTGTGAGGCGCTACCTGTATCATGTCTTACTCCTTACTCCTTCAGTGGGTCAATTGGGCACGGGAGTTGTTTTAGAAAGCCTGCGAATGTTTGAGTTGCATTTGAAGGTAGCTACGAAGTAAGGGTTAATACTGCAGGCATATCGAACAGATGGAAAATAAGAAGAACCATCAATACAAGATCAGCACGAACGTTACAGTATGAACTACTTTAGCCAGCAAGCCGACCAAATAAGAAAAGACTTAATCCGGTGCAGACCACATGCATTTTTATTTGTCGCCTTCGTATTGAACGTTGATGGACTTTTTTTGGTAATTGATGAATGCTCATCCTCGTAATCGTGTCACCTGAATAGGACATCCATTGGGCAAATAATGACTCAAGGTGAGCGAGAGGACTTGGTTCGGTTTTGTTTTTTTTTTTTTTGGTTTTGTAATATCATGATTGAATCAGACCCAGTGTTTTCGTTTGTACAGGGCAGGACGGATTCAAAACCAAGTTGCATTTTATGACAGCCTGCACTCTGTGCCTTATAGACGGAACCCCAAAGAGCGGCCGGTCGGATACATGATTAATGAATCACATTTCGAAAAGTTTCAGTTTGAAGAGAAAGTCAATCCAACATTTGGGAGATTCATTTTTTTTCTCATTCTAACACTCCCTATAAGGTAGCGGAAGCTTCCTAAGGCCACGATGGTGGTCACTACCGGAACTTACTGGAAATCGGAAGCGTTAGCAGACCCTCGGATTTGGGTTCCATACATACATCTGTCGCTTTCCGACTAGCGGCCCCGAAATCTATTCTCGATATCAACGAGATAAATGATGTTCAACTCCAGCGCTCGCCGCAAAGTTCCGCGACCCCATGCCAATCTTTGCACTGCACTGTGAAGATTGCTTCGAAAATCCCGCACCATTGTTACGCACTACCATGCCACAGAAGCTTAATTTATGACTATTTATTTTATTCCCGCGTTTGTCTCATTTTCAGCCCGATTACTCGTGCCGGGGCGGGTGTTGTCGCCGATTCGTTGCAAAAAGGGGGAAAGCGACCGGAAAACGGAATCGAAATCAAAATCAACACCAATCGAACGATCAATCGGAGGGATGCTGCGAAAAGGCTGGCCACGGGCACAAGGCGCATTTCCTCTTCTGGGGGTGGCAACTCGGGAGGGACAGTAGGAGTCCAACGATGCAAAAGTAGGGTGTCGCATGTTCTGTGAGTTACAATTCAATTTACAGTGTCACTGGCTGTGCACTTCGTTGGCTATTGTTACCACGTTCGATTTTCACATGATTTAGAACCAGAAAAGACCTTAGGGTCCCCAGGAACATCCCTAAGGCCAGGGGCGCAAGGGCAAAGCTAGGTCGAAGAAGAATAACCGACTTGCAATGAGCGCCGAAGCGCGTGCTTGTTGATTTGATCGTTGTTGTATCAAACGAACATTTCCTCAGGACAGTGTATTGTGGAACGAATGATCCTTTGGACATTTGATTTACCAATGGTTAAATAAGCAATTTCCATTTAGTAAAAAAAAACATGATTCTATCATTCCAATATTCAAATAAAGTCATTCAATCGGTAAAATCAAAGGTGATCTGAAAAATGTTAACATTGCTGTTCAAGGATTACACGTGGCCTTCGTGAGGACGGCATACTTATAACGATCACACGCGTCGTTTGGAAGATTTTCGGAAGCCAGCAAAGAATCTTACGACGGCCTTCACACCATCCATAATACCCGCGGCAGCAAGGACGTGTCAATGACGTGCGTGTTCCCATCCTAATTACTTTTCTGCACTTTTCGGCAGCCTTGTCGCATTCTATCCAACAGATCCACGCTTCGTCGGAAATGATTGCAGCCTTCGGCATCGTCCTTGGCACCTTTGTTTGTCGTAAATTCCAAGGCAAGTCGTCCGTGTGTGCATTTTTGAAGAGTCGTGTTTACTGTAAATAACCGTAGAGATCGTCGAAGGAAGCAAATTGGTTTAGCCAACCCCTAAACGTCATAAACGATCCTTCAACATGTATTTGCGTCTGTTTGTGTTTATGATCCTTAAACATTTCTTTACGCATCATCCTCCGCGGCAGAGTACATAGGAGCTCCGAGCTATGTTGGTAAGAGTAACATAAGAAAATTTTACGTGAAATTTTCCTCACGGTTAGGATGATCTTTCTATGTACTATGATCCGGGGGCGTATGTGTCTGTGCGTTTTCGGATTAGGGTAATCATCACCGAAAGCCTCTCGGGGAGGAGAAAAATTCTGCATTCATCTTCACCCTCTATACAGTTACCTTCGTCCCCTCTTTGTCTACCTTACTTTTGGCGCGGGCAGGACTGCAGTCTCAAGGCAAGGGAAAAACTACCCTACAGAGTACAAGGGATGGAACTATTTTATAGCATTTATCGGCCAACGCTTCGTACGCTGGGTTAGGTCGTGTGCCATCGATACGTTCTGCCATTTGTGCCTCCTGTAGGCGAAAACCGTGGATGAGGTAGAGGTAGAAATTTCGCTGACAAAATCAGCCGGCAATTCGAATCCCCTACTCATTCGACAACTAGAACCGTTCGGTGAAAGATCGAAGCGAGCAGAAAAGCGCGTATTTGAAATAGCCAGTTATCAGTTTGTGTAACGCAAAAAGTGGCAAAAGTGAAAAAAAAGGATATAATATGGCTACAGCACATCCGTTCTACAATGAATATCAGGCAAACTATTACAACTCATGCTACAACTACTCTCAGTTGAGCCATGATCAATATAGCCCCGTTAGTGCAACGTCGCAGTTTCCCGAAAGTTCATTGGGCCAACCACAACAACAGCAGCAGCCGTCCATTCCGCCACTGTCTCAGTACGAAAGCCAAACAAGCGTAACGTCCTCGACGTCCGGATGCACCTCCCAGTACCACGGCGATGGGCAGTATCAATCCCCGAACCAGTATTACGCTGGACAGCAACCCTATTACGAGCAGTACAGTAATCAGTTCGATGGCTACTACAGCTATCAGTATCAGCCAATCACGCCTCATCATCATCAGCAGCACTCGAGCGTTGCGCTGGAGCATAGCGTAGGCTCATCAAAAAGCCAGGATACTCCGCAATTCCTGTCGCTGGCGTCTTATCGTTCATACAGTAACGCAACTAAGGGGCCCGAGTCCGACAGCTCCGATGGTGGGCTTACGGCTTATAGAAAAATCTGCGAACCGATTGTGGAGCCACCGAAAGCGCCAGCCGAGAAACGAAAGTGCTCGGCCGAGGAAGATCAAGATGAGGCCGACGAGAGGCGCGGCACAGATGTGGAAAGCAAGACGACGGATTCACCAGCCCTGCGAGCGTTACTCACCAATCCGGCCAAGAAGCTTAAGTACAACCCACACTATGCCAGCGTAGCCTCCAAAGCATCATTCCAACGCCCCGGTGCAGAATGCGGTAATGGCGTCCTTTCTCCGGCCAGCGATCGCATCGTGCCCGACATAGCGCCGTTATCCCCCAATAAAACCGACGACAGCATCGATAGCCTCCTGGACAACACCAAGCATGGTTACGAAGCGGCCGAGGGAACCCACTATGTGATGAGTCATTTGGTCCAACCCAGAACGCCATCCTACGATGGTGTCAGCACTCCGCCCCTGTCCCCGAAGGATCTAGAAAGTGTTGTCTCATCGCCTCGCTTGTCACTATCGGAAGCTGGAAAATGGCCACAAAATGGCGACTCTGAAGGTAGGTACCATCGAATGGCTAAATAAGCGATTAGAACGGTTTTCACTAACAATTTATTGCTCTCTATTTTCCGTATCTTTCTATAGCATCTCTCAATAAGGAAGCTACCAAGAGGACCCGTCAGTCATACTCTCGACATCAGACTCTCGAGTTGGAGAAAGAGTTCCACTTCAACCGATATCTCAC
Organism: Anopheles ziemanni; assembly: GCF_943734765.1. Classification (NCBI taxonomy): domain Eukaryota; kingdom Metazoa; phylum Arthropoda; class Insecta; order Diptera; family Culicidae; genus Anopheles; species Anopheles ziemanni. The sequence continues at coordinate 57,005,470 of NC_080706.1, forward strand.
CCGGAGACGTCGCATTGAGATCGCCGGCCTGCTCAAACTGACTGAGCGACAGATTAAGATTTGGTTCCAGAATCGTCGCATGAAGGCCAAAAAGGACAACCAATCGGCTTCCAGCACCCCGGACTTAGTGTTCGATCCGGAACTCTCGCAGCCCGCACCTTCTACGATGATGATGCCGTCTATATCCGCCGTTCACCCGCAACCTATGTCCTACGGGGCATCGATGACAACCTCGCCAGCGAACACTCACCACCTCGTGCATCCATACCATCAGGTCCACCAGCAAACTGGTGCAACACCTAACGGAACGGTGAACCAGTGGCCGTATCATCATTCCCAAACTCCCTCGTATCACCCACAAACGCATCTGCATCACCAAGCACAGCATCAGCAGCAGCTACAAAACCAGCAAGATCATCTAAGCGTCGCTTCCTACGGACAATCGGCGTACGATCATCACCAGTCGTCTCTGAATTTGACGCCTTCTTATCTTTAAAAATGATCGATCGGTCCGATCAACTCCTTAGATGCCTTTGACGACCATATATCTATAGTTGCCCAGCGATACTGTGATGCTTTTTGATAAAGCAATAATTCTTGTTTTATTTCTTAACGATTGGTTTTAAAATGTGATACGAATACTATGGTAGTGTAGAATAAATAGAATTCAATGAATAAGTATATACATCCATTAGTGGAATTAAGAACAAGATTTATAATAAAGCATATACATAAATAGTACACGGTGTTGTGCACGTGCAAGGTGAGAACCGTAGCTCTAAGCTTCCTCCTGCTCGTCGATAATCGATCCTACGGCGCAAACGGCGTGACACTGTAACGTTCAGAGTCCGTTTCCTGGCGTGAAGCTGATGCTTTGCGGTGGATCGTGCAGTTTCTGCGCACTTCACGTAGTGTGAGGGCAACCTTTTCCAGTTACCTTCGCCGACAGCGTCGAAGCATGATGTGAAGACAAGGGCCAGATGGTTTTTAGGTAAAAAAGGGCAACCAGCACACGAAGGGACGAACGCAGCCCAGCGGAGGGTCAATTCTTACGGCAATAATAACCCTCAGCAGCAGTTGAGGTTTGCAAGCGCTTCCAGCCTGTGCCAGCAAAACCCAGGGATGGCGCATTTCTAGGGGACTAGGGGACAGTTCGGCATGGTGTGCGATCCGGCATGGTGACAGCTTAGGACGGGATAATCGTCTCACAGTTTGCACAGCAAGGGCAACCCATGCAATGGGTAAGGTGTTGCTTGCGGCTATGATTGGCTTACTTATTGATTCCGGTGATAATCCGGATTAGCGGTAAGAGCAGTACCAATCACGAACCGTGCGTAAACGTTGGCGCCTTGTTGGCTCACTACAGTAACGCAGGCTGTGTTTGCAATGGCCGTGATCAAGGACAGTAAGCCGCTGGTTTTTGGCATAATGTTATGCTGATGTTGTTTTGCGTTTCTTTGCAGATTCTGCGAGGTATTGGGCTGTTCTGAAAACTCAATTCTTATAATTCCCAAACATCCGCTTTTCTTTCCTATGTGTGGCCTTACCGTGCGAGTTGTGGGGAAAATAAAATAATTAAATTGTAGGTTCCTGCAAAGACGAATCTGTATTTTGCACGCACCATAGAAAGTAAATGTCGCGTAACTGTCGCCACATGATTTTAATCGCGGAACGATTTTTAATCTCTACCAAAATTGCAACCCGCCCGCAAAGGCCGTGTAACATTTTTTTTTAAATTTCCGTGGCAGATCTGTTGTTATAAGCTAAGTTCTCACCAGGGCTTGAGCAGGGTTTCGTTCTCAAATAGTGGTGTTTTGGTAGAGGAGACATAAAAAGGGTTTTGGTTGCGAATAGGGAACACTTGTCGCTCGCTACCATTCGTATCAAGCGCTGCCGCTTGGCATTCATGTGTGCCGTAGCTTAATTTATTAGTTCGTTCTTTCAGTCGGTGTCCGTGTCCCGTTTTCTTTCTCGTTACCGTGAGCTTCGTGTATGAGACCAGTTCCTGGTCTCGGTTGGTTGTTGGTTTGGCGGCTGTTTGTTTGTCCGACAGTAAACATGAGACGCGTTCATGAATGATCAACGGATTGTAGGAACATCTTTTGCGAAGAATTGCCTGTTTTTTACGCGCTTACAATATGGGACCGGCAAGTGGGGGTATAAAGAGTATGCAAACTGCGGTTTGGTAGATGCATGCGGCAGAGATCACTGAATTTCGGGTACTTCCTCGAATCAGACCAGAAACTAAGGATGGATTATTATGTGCGTGCAACATTGTTGCAAGTTGTTTTAAAAACATATAGTTTTAAATGATTGCCAGGGCACAGAAGTTAAGTACGGTTTAAATAAACATTTAAGTAACGGTGAAAAGTTCTTTCGATGACTTTTTAAAAAAATAAAATTTCTATAACTTTATCAAAGGCTTTGTGTCTACGTGTCCAGTCGAAGTATGGATTTTGTAATTTTTTTATTTTATGTCTGAGTTCGATATCGGGGTGGGTATGTAAATAAGAGGAACACAAAATTGTTGGTATTTCGACAGTTTGTACTATTGAAAACGTAATGAAAAGTAAAGGAATACGGCTTTTTGTTTCACTTTTTACAACACAATTTAAAAGACTAGTACCTAAGGTAAAAGAACAAGAAAGATGCAGAAAAATATCAACACGCTTCGTGTGCATTGCCGCAATTGGCTATTTTGTTTAATTTTTCCTCCGGGAGACACGTTTTGCTTTTTCATTCTGCTCAATACATAGACAAGCAGCATTTTTCCCGCTCCTTACTTCAACATTTCGCAGGCACACGAGCGAGCGCAAGCGTACTACGCTAGTTTATGGTTTTACACTCGTAATGATACCAATAAAGTTGGAGAAAATTCTCTTCGCCCGATTCTGCTGGGACCATGTCAGTTTTGCTGCGTGTGCAGTACGGGCGAGTAGATGGCCGGATCCCTGCTGAGCCATCGGGTACTCTAATGACACTGAGCCATCGATAGATGCGAGCTGGTTCACGGTACCGAAATGGTAGAGGATTCTCCGTCCTCTTTCTGTGAGAAATCACGGCTCGCTTCATCTGTGCGATACTCGAGCGGCTTGGGATTCATCCGTCAAAAGGCTCTATAATCATAAAAATCAAAATATTTGAAAATAAACACAGTAAGAAGTCCTTTGCCGTTTGACGCTCGGGGTAACGTTTTATCCGCTGGCTGTTTTCAGCATCGCCTATTTTGCATGTCCCTGAATATAGCGGAACTTCTCTGGACAGAATATGTTCCGTACAGGGCTGTGTGTCCGTCAGAAACGTACCGGAGGTGTAGGTCACAATAAAATGTTCCCAATAAAACGTACCTAATAAAGTGATAAAGCAATCCGTCTGCAACTTCGGCGACAAGACCCTGCGACCTTCCGACCCGATGGAAAAGCTACAGTGGGCAAGCCTTGCTTGCCTTGCCGATGAACAATTCAAACAGTCTGCAGCGACGATTCGTTTGCTACGAATGAAATATCTTCGAGCGTTGACGGATCGATATAACTTTTATGTTTTTACAGTGGCAGTACCATCCAAAACATTGAAGCAGCGAAACATTGAATGCAAAAGTCAAAACCAGAAAGAAGTCCAGCGAAACCGCTTTTCATCAAGTGTACGCGAGTGCAATCGGAAGTTGTTAAGCAAGATAATTAACGCCTTCCGAATGTTGATGGAAAGAATCCGTCATGTTTACAAGCTTCCGATGGGAGATTGCGCCGCTTGATAGAACCCCACATACCGTCGATCTGTTTACCAGCATGATTGCGATTGCTCTAGTCGGTGGTGTTTGATTTGCTCGACACACTAAACATCGCAGGCTCTAACCTAAACTACGGAACGACAACACCTCCAGAGAAGCCCTAATGCTTCCAGGTTCGTGCACGCAGTATGTGACGCTTTATTTGTTTATTAGTTTGTTCAAAACAAATTATAATGTACAAAACAACGCAAACATTCTGTAGCTGTCCAGGTCGATCGCTTCGGACGTCCTGCTAAGCGGCATCGCCTCCCAAAGTCAACGGGAGATCCACGAACATAAGATATGCCGACGAATAGACGGGGACGAACCGTCAAACAGGCGGACGGACGGTCACACGACTGCCTGCCGCCATTGCTCTGGGATACAGACGCTGGTGACGAGGCACGAGGCCTAAATCGTCATTCCAAGGCCACGTGAGCCATTGACGAACTTCCTCGCTCAATGTCTTTATTACTCTGTCCTTCGATCGATCCAAGATCCTGATCGTGGCGATCGTAACGACAACAGCAGGGCATTTCTCCACCTTTCGAGAAGCCTCGCTGGACGATCCTCATTCGATTGGGTGCACGAAGCCCTTATACGGCCTCGAACGGTTGATGGTGTTAATGTTTCGAAGCTTAGACCAACCGCTTCCCATTGCTGTTAATTGTTAAGACACGAGTCGGAAAGATTTACCAAGGCCGGACTCCAACACTAACTACAAAAGTGTGCCTCTTTCTTACATGTATATCAGTATCATATACTATATCTGCTGTGTAAGTCAAATTTAAAATAAATTGTTGTTTGTACGATAACGTTCGTCATAACAATTAACACCAACATCACCAAGCCGTTACCGTATATTTATCCGGTTATATATTTACCATAGAACATTGATTGTTTAATAACTGAACGATCCAGATATTCTTCCAGTATACAAAACAAACAGAGCACATATCAGCTTAACAGTGGCGGATTAACAAACTAGGAGGCCTCACGCGGGAAATCAAACGGGGCCCCCTTTGATCAATCTTTAGGTTTTGATTTTTACAAATATTATATTTAAGTGATGCATCGCCCGCCTAGCCCTTGTAAGTTTTTTTTAAATATTTTGTTCATTTATTCAAGATTGAGGTATGTATGCAGGATTTAATTACGTTATATTGTTACGTTTACTCAAAAAATTATGTGTTTTTTACAATTCGAGGAATAGTTAAGATTATCAAATTATTTTTAAAAGATTTATCGATTTACAAATAATGCAAACATAAAATTGAAACTATGGTACACGCAGGATGAAAATTCAGATATTAATATATTCAAATAAAAGAAACATAACTCGCTTGTAAATCCTAAAGTAAGTGTAAGTTCTAAATAATTTTTTTTCGACATTTCTTCCTGTCCATATTTATGATGTCTGTTGCATCAATATTATCTAAAAATTCTCGTTCGACATAAAGTATTGCTAAACTATTCAATTTTGTTTCACCCATCGAATTACGCAAACAGGTTTTTACCCTTTAAACGATCTTTCTCCTAAGGAATTCGAATTGGTTTTGTTTAAATTTAATAAATTTTTAGATTTACCTCAATGTTTGGAAAAATGCAGGTCATTTCTTGGCTCACACGGTATACATAATTTATATTATTTTAAGGAAGAAGCTCGTTTAATTTTTCTTGTACATTTTGGAAACCAACTACTACATTATTTTCTTTAATAAACAATAAAAATTGTTTGATTTATCCTCCCAATAATTTACATCAAATAATTTACATCGAAATTGCAGTTTTTGTTCTTTTGATAAATTCAAGTCAACAAATATTTTAAACAGTTCAATAGTTTGTTCGTATTTGTCTGCTCTTTGAGCTATTTGGGCAGTTACAATATCGCAAATGCTGTAGAAGGTATTGACTCTGATATCATTCAGATTTTTGTTTGTTCCTTTTCGAATTCACTCATTCGAATCAAACGATAAGCTAGTTATTCTTGTAGCTTCCCTTTCGATTTCATCAAAATTATTTCTGTAATTATTTACAAAATGTGTGAAAGATCGAAGTAAAATTGACCATTTTTTTATTTCGCATTCTACGGATTGGTCGCATTCATTCATTGCAAAATTCTATTCCGGATTATGGTCATTGAATAAATTTCAAATTTAGATTTTTTTATTAACAATGATTTTGCCTCCTGAATTGCCCCCTGTTTTTCATTTTCGTCAGTAACTATTTTATTTAACGCTTCCTTGATTTGCTGAAATCCAGCTTTGAATGCTGCAATTATTTGTGTGATCCACATCGCCCTCGGGGCCCCCAGACAGGTCGGGGCCCCCCGCGGCCGCTTAGTCCGCTTACCGTTAGAGCCGCTGCTGCAGCTTAATTATGTTGAAGTCACTTATGCAACCTTGACAATACTTACACAATATAAAAAGCTCAATAAATTGCAAAGTAATATAAATACAGGAAATTTAAAAACTTGGCTGGGGGGTTAGCATAGAGAATATAAGAACCCTTCAGATAAAAATTTGAACTAAGAGCCAACACAACTTATTCATAAAATAGGTAAGCCATGAAATAGGGATCCAAAAGCCAATCAAATTATTACCCTTGGAAAGATATGCTCTCGATAGGCTTCGAAATTTCAACTTCGTAAATAGAGAAGATGTATTCTAAATAACTTGGTTATATTATTTTCTTTACGAATCTAAATGCATGTTGCGATCTTTGCATTGCAACGCACTTCAATAAAAGTAAGTAAAGCATCGTAATATTACTATCATACTCTGTTATCTGTCAATTTCTTGTCATTCTTAAGAATAGAATAGAAGAATAAAGAAATTCTTGACGATGCGTTTCAGGTGATTCATGACTATGGTAAGTATTGAACAGGATTCGGGATTAAGATCATCAAAACCCTACGATGAACAGTCCCAAATTTGTGATCATTTGCTTAAACAAGGGCTAAATGTATTTATGACTTCGTTCGACCATTATTCGAAAATGCCCTAGCTGCTTGGGTGTTTAAATTTGTCTTTAAAAAATAAATAACTTAATCTGCCTTAACTTTCTTTTCGCACTATTGCCACAACTGTAACTCATCTGCCAATATGGGTCATAGGAAAAGCAAAAATACTATTCAAGGAACATGCCTCAGACTTTTTTTGTAACGAATTTCCAAAATTTCACACATAATTGCTGTTCCGATTCCGGTGTACCGGACTTTTGAACCGTTCAAAACCTCAAGAATTCCAGATTTTTTCGCCTGCCGTCTACACCTCGGCCGTAGGCACATCTTTCTGCAACATCCTTGGCCGTCGGGCGAACCGGGCATGAACCGGGAAGTCTGACATTGCCATTTCGGGATTGTTAATCAGAGGTCATCGGAACGGTTTCCGGGCGGCATCTGGTAGAGGAAAGTTGAGTCATTAAAAGCTTTAAAGCACAAAAATCCCAATGCTTATTAGACTTAGATTTGAGGAAAATATGGAAATCCTCGATCCAATATGAAAAACCAGCAACGCTAGAAAACCAATTTCACAATCCAACAGGATTGCAGAAGCACTTCGAATCATGAATCATTTCCATTGCATTTTTACTAAATTAGTTACAATCGCGGTAGGAAAGTACAATATTTTAAATGGTATACGTATCACTCAATCATCTAAAAAATAGTTGAAGCACAACAACTGTTTCGATCATCAAACAAACACGTTAAAAAAACCACAAACATGTGGCACAAGTATTTTACATTTCATGAAAGAAACGCAAACACACCACCTGCCAGACCAATTTGAGAGCAGAAAGCAACGATAAATTGATTAGAAGTCGTTAGATCTTATGGCTTGCAATTAAATTTAAATGATCGGCACACGCTTTACTTTCCGTTTGAGGCATGGCTGTCCTGTGAGCCATTCTATCTCCTCGGGTCTGATTCCTAAGAACCAGAGAGTACCGAGCATCTTGAAGCTAGATGGATGACGACTTGTCGGTTTGTACACGTTTGCGCACAAAAATATTGCACCCGATTCGCGGCGCCATTTGTGTGCTATGTGACTCAAATTTACAAAAGAAACTCTACCAGCATCCAATACTGCGGCCATTGCAAATGGGAGGTAATAATTATGATAATTATTGAAGTGTTTCGTTCTTCCGAATCCCGGCAGACAATCACATTTAAAGCTAGCTACTCATCTTGCACCCCATTTGGGATCCTTGCTGATGCCAACAGCTCCTCTCAACAGCCTTTGAGAGTTGTCAGAATGTACGCGTCCATTTGTTAAAGTTTCAAAGAAAGGTTGATTTGTGTGAGTTTGCATTGGTAACGGCAACAATGAGGTTGAAACAAAGATTGTGGGACGTGGAAGTGGAGGTCCGGTGTGTTTGATTCCGTGTCTTCCCTGCGTCAATCAGCTTCTCAATGAATACTCGGGATAGCAGCTTCCACTGATTCTTGAAAGTATATCGAAGAGCGATGACATTTTGCCACCAAAACAGGCCGCATTTAATTGTTTTCCATCAAAATAGCATCATGACGGGTAATTTGTATCGTAAAAGTTTTCAACAGTTGAAGGCGCCCGCAGATGAACTTGATTAATCGCATCAAAGCGGGTACTTTCTGAAGTTTGTTGCAAGTTTTAGTTCCATAACCTGATTGAATCTGACAATTTTCAAGAAATAATTGTTCTTCTAGAATAAAGATTTCCTGAAAGTTTAGGCAACGCTGAAGGCTTCTTCTCAAGCATCGTCGGAGCTCAGTTATTTCAATTAACCTTTCCTTTGATACCAACAGGTTCGTCTCATTGTCATTAGAAAAACGAGGGAGAAAATTGAAAAGAAAATGTCATCTTTATTTGCGCTCATCAAGATCAATCACACGCACTGTCGGTAGGGGTCGCAAAGCACTGCTTCGGCTGAGAAACGGACTCCCTGTCTTATTATCCAGTGCCTATCGGTGTATTTCAGCAAGCTTAAGAGAACTCTTTCCGTTTACCGATAAAACATAACGGAAACATCAAATGGCTTCCAACTCTGTTTAGCTTGGAGCATTGGTGGAAATGCGAGCGAAATAACTCGAACTAGAACCGTGCATGGGAATCGCTTCGTCTGGCGACTTTTTCAACCCTACCCTAGTACGTCCGATTTGAATTATTATTTATGGTAAGTAATTAATCCCTGTCGCAAACAATCACAAACTTCTCGTTTCGGTGATGAGATTCAGGAATCAGTGCCTCCTGCTGAATCTTGCCAAAAGCGCGGGATATTAGGTAAAGAGGTTTTGTTCGTAGTACTACGAAGTGGAGGATAATTTTAATGCTTCAATATCCAGTAACGCTGTTTCAGAACGGAGACGTCTCGAGTTGTAGCTATTGTGGGTACTGCTTACCACCCAGAAGTGTTGGATATTGTATATGCTACTGAAAAAGTCGATGGTATTTGAAATCTTTAAACGAAATGTTTTTGCAACGATGTAAAGAAATATTTAATAAGTTATGATTCGGAAATCACATCGGAACTTGACACAGTCTACGAAGAATTAATGTTCATTGATTTAAATTCCCATAATATAAAAAAATTGGAAAATTAATATAGTTATCACCCGACATGGCTTAGACGAACAGATACCTGTTTTTTTATATACCCTTTACCGTTAAATGGGAACATCATCAACATGAACCTATCTTTTAAACAAGGCAATATTGAGTCAAAAAGTTGGATCATTTACCCAAGGTTTGGTTTCTACATGGACGTCATGAAAACGCTGCATTGTTGCAACAGTTTTAAATTCTCATGATATTCGTTTTCATTATTTCAAGATCTTGCCTGTCTCTGAAGCAAGTCATTGAACTACGACTTCCACTATTGAAATATTTGTTCGCACTAAGCATCAGATTCAAACCGCCTAATGAACATCAATTAATTTTAATGCTGGTGCCATTAATGAAAAAAATTAAGTTAATATATGTTTAAAGGTAATCACTTTGGAGTATGATGCCTTTTGTTGGTCGGTTTCGTGGTAAGTTTCGGCTGTGGTAGAGTGTCTGTGACTTGTTTAATGAATATTCAATGTGACTGAATAAAAACCGCCCCAGATCGAGACGGTGGAAGGTGCCACTATTTTTTCGTCTCTGAAAAGTACCATAGAAATGAAGAATAAATCTTGATTGTTTAGACGACGAATGCATAAGTTTTTTTTAGAAGCACAGATTGCTCATTAAATGGGGCCGGTCATGCCACGGTGATGTCTGTGATAAAGGTGAAGTGAATTGAAATTCGTATTTCAAAACTAACTTATCGTGTGGAGGAAATGGTGTAAATTCTAAACCCAAATTAACGCCTCCTTTGTTATTGAGCTGTTTATTATGACGTTCTTTTGTTTCATCTAGTTCAATCTAGAGACGGACTAGAACTCAGCACTAAGTGAAAAACAAACCATCAAGGAAATGTTTTATTTTTCCATCCCGTTTCCTGCTCGCGTTTCATATGAATAAATAGGTTCAAGACACGGAATGTACCTTGCCCAATGGGCCATTTTTTAACCTGGCCCGCGTTTGGCAGACATGTCCGGCAAGTCTCGGTGACATCTCAGCTTACAGTCGCGACCATGGGCTACGCCTGTATTGAATTCAATATCTTCCGATTCTATGACAAGATCGTCGATCGTCGCGCCATATCTCGACCATATCTTTACCCATTCCTGACCGCACTGGTTGCCGATCGGCGGCCATTTTTCTTCCCAAAAGCGAAAAGCCATTCCTGGACGGCGCGACGACTGCAATCGGAAACCGAACACATAACAATTCCGTAATTGATGATCTTAAATACAATGATAAATTTCCTTAATGATCTTTAAATTTAATAAGTTAGTTATAATGTTTTACTTCCCTCTTGTCCGTACCACCGGTACGTTGCCGTAGTGGGCGTGTGTGTGTGTGTGTGCTTGGCATCGGAGGTGGTGGTAGGGATTGGACGAATAAAAACGATGTCTTAATTCATTACTATTCCTGCGACGAACCGACCGTGCGTCCCAAGGTACGGAAAGCTCAACGAGCTGGCACGATCGTCCAATCGCGGTGAGCGATAGCACCGTCTTTGCTACAAGTAGTACGTTCGAGGAACCGTCGAACGGCGCAGAAAGCGGAGAGAAAAATAACACTACAACTTACTTAATAAAGCGATCGCCATCGGGGGAAAGGGAATAGAATAGAAATCTTGAGCTTCGATGGGTCGTGCCGATGCTGACCGTAGCGCAAGATACGAAGTTGTTCATTAATTATGTCGAGCGCGAGATCGACATGACACCGGATCAGGACAACGCTCCCCAACACTCCGTGGCCTTTAAGCATGAATTTCTCCTCTGCGGCATGTTGGCGGGAAATATTTCGACGATTTTTTCCCGACCACTCTAACGGTCGCTACAGCGTTTTCAAAATGCGTAAATAGTTGGAGGGATTATTATTATTATTTCGATCCTATGAATTCAATCCTACCCGATCGGAAAGGCTGGTGCTCCCCTGTGCATAGATAGGGCTTGCTAGAGCCATGGACTCTCCGAACCATGAAGGAATGCTTGATGATGGTGGAGCATTGTTTACGGACCATGTTGTAAGATTGTATTCGAAGTTTGAAAATTGGTCATTAATTACACGTGATCAGATACTAAGATCTGTCTTTCCGAAATTCCTTGTGCCATGCCGATGCTCGTCGTTTTACCGATTGATCATACGACTTTCCAGCGGACCGTTTGTTGGCCTCCCCCCCAGGGAAGGCCAGTATGATATCATCGCTCGCAAGTTTCGATCACTGTAAAGGTTTTTTACTTGCTGGGTTCGTGAGAGAGCTTATTTTAATATTTCTTTTATTGGAAACGACTTATCGAAGCCTACCATTTTTCATGCGGAGGCTTATCTGAATAAAGTTTTCTCCACTTTTTCACTTGCTGAAGAAGCGTTCGTTTTTCTCTTCGCTCTTTACGTCGTTGCGTATGGGTGACGATATAGTTGATTTGGGTTTAGGCTTGAAACCAGTCCTGATGCAAAGCAAAAGAATAGATTTATGAAACCAAAGGAACTATAAAAATTCAAAGGCTCAAGGAATCAATCTAGAATTTTAAGCAGTCGAGATGTTTCATGTGTCATGTGGTTTTATCTGTTTTCCATATGTCAGGGAATTCCACTGCATAATACCTGTCTACCAATTTATTTGACGGTTCTACGGTTTCTTTTACAGGAATTTTTAATTTGTTCATACTAAAAAAGAATAAATTTCACAAATAGTTTTGATCAACATTCAATTACATCTAACGCAATAATGCGTGAACTTCGCTTTATTAATCATCTGCTAAAGGGTGGTTCATGTCTTCGAACGTAGATTTTCACATTAAAATTTGATGGCATCAAACCGTTACTTGAAGAGTTCGAGAGACAGTGTTTGATGAACTACCAACATTTCGTAAAACGATCGCGACTGTTGAATTTGTCGTTGATCAACACGTGACATAAGGTTAACAAGACACCGATAACCTCTTGCGGCTTGGCTTGAGTGAAGTGTGAAAAATGTGCTCGAAAGCAATAAATTATCAATACAACAGCGGAACTCCCAGGACGTACCAAACCCGAGACGTAACTATACCTCTCCATCTTCCACCCGCGGATTGAGCATATGATTGATGGTGTTTTAATAGTGTTGATAAAAAGAAACAACTCTGAAGGAACAAAAAAACATAACCATCCAACGCGATGCGATCGTGTGTTGTTTCGTTGGCACCTAGCTGTTGCATGCAATATAATGATCGTTGGTGTTGAAGAAAACGTACGCGAGCACCCATCAGGCGTCAAAAGTCTACGTTTTTCAATTAATAAAATGTATATGCCAAAGTTTCTCCGACAGCTAGCATATCCCCGATAATCGAGAATACCTGCACGCGCCCTGCTCGCCCTATCAAATTGTGATAAATGACATGAGCAATAATCGTGAATGATGTTCTTGCTACTCCTAGCGATCCGGTGTATTGAACTGTAGCGAATAGTTGTAGTGGGTGCCCTCAAAAATAGTTGATTAATGCATTGTGGCAAACTTTAGAAGCGACGTGTGAAGAAAAGCATTGCCACCCTAATTTTATTAGAGCCTCAAGTATTTATGTGAGGCATATTTACCCAATAAATTCTATTTCGCTTTGAATAGCAGCATGTAACTTCCAAATATCACAAACAACATGTTGCAAGGACAAACTTACCAAATATATTTGCGAAACGCTGTCAAGCAGGGCGAATTTGCATGAACTTGTACGCGCTTCTCTGCTTCAATTTACACACAACATGTATGCAAACTATGTTCTCTTGGTTCTCAGGGAGCAATTTTGCTGAGATCAATTTGTGCCAGCAGAGTACGCAATCAAAGTACGCCTCATCAGTCATTCACAGCTGGCGTCAATAAAAAACGAGCGGGGGTTGGTTTGCGAGACAAAAAAAATACAAACACACCAAGTAAAACAAGCTTTAAGGTGTCCCATGTATGTCAGATGGCAGACGAGCCGGCAAGGGATGGATTCCAGTTGCAGAGTACTCACAGGACTTTGATGTCCATGGTCCTATTGTCATCCTGTGCCAGTGCCTGCGTTGCTCTATCCTTTGGCCATTGCGTCTTTGATACGGCTAAGGGTGTTGGCTTGAGATCGGCCATTTTGAAAGCGAAATCAGAATGTTTCCCTTGACGAAACAGTCGGGGTGTCACAGTCGTCGTCACGTATTCGTCACTGCAAAGCGCCTTCGCGGCTTGTGTTACTCCGAGCTAGGTATTCCTCTTGAACGGCTGTCGATGATCATCCTGAGCGGGCTCGTCTAGCTGGAAGCGCACCGCCGGAGAGTGC